>NC_082725.1:47389177-47732372 GCF_030144855.1 Hypanus sabinus
TCACCTATCTTAAGAAATGATCAGTAAGATCGAAAGAGTACGGAGAAAATTTACAAAGGTGTTGCCAAGACTCGAGGACCTGAGTATTGGGAAAGATTGAATAGGTTAGGGCTTTACTCCCGACAGTATAGGAGTGTGTAGGAGAGGACAGCTTAGGAGAGGCAAGGAATATACCAGTGTTGAAGAACAACAGGGTGTGCTGCCTTAACTACTATCATCCAGTAGCACTCACACCTGCAGTGACGATGTGTTGAGCAGTTGGTTATGGCTAGAATTAACTCTGGTCTCAGCAAGGACCTGGATCTACTGCACTTGGCCCATCACCACAACAGGTCTACAATGGACCTGATCTCATTGACTCTTCATACGGCCTTAGATCACCCGGACAATACAAACACCTATGTCAGGATGCTGTTTATTGAATGTTGAATTGAATTTATTTATATCTATCTCACAACATGAGCGAGCAAAAATCTCTGCTTTATGACTTTGTTGCAATGTACGGACATGAATTTATAAGTCCAGTGGCTTGTAGAAAGAAGCTGTCCCATAGCCTGTTGGTCCTGGCTTTTATGCTGTGGTACCATCTTCCAGATGGAAGCAGCTGAAACAGTTTATGGTTGAGGTGTGAGGTGTCCCTGATGACCTTCCAAGCCTTCTTTGTGACTACATCTCAGTGTTTAACACAATCATTCCTGCAGCTCTGATGAAAAAACTCAAGAACATGGGCCTCTACACCTCACTCTGCAACTGGATCCTCAGCTTCCTAACTGGAAAATCACAGTCCAAGTGGATCAAAGTAACATCTCCACTTCACTGGCAATCAACACTGGCACACCTCAGGGATGATTTACCTCAGCCCACTGCTCTACTCTCTCTACATCCATGACGATGCGGCTCAAATGCCACCTATTAACTTACTGACAGTACAACTATTGCTGGCAGGTTTTCAGAGTGATGAGGTGGTGTACAGGAGATAGATATATCAGCAAGTTGAGTGGTGTTGCAACCTCATTCTCAACATCACTAAGACTAAAGAACTGATTGTTGACTTCAGAAAGTGTAAGACAAGGGAACACACACCAGTCCTCGTGACAGGATCAGAGGTGGTAAGAGTGAGTAATTTCAAGTTCCTGGGTGTCAATATCTCTAAGGATCTATCCTGGGCCCAACATATCAATGCAGTTACAAAGAAGGCACAACAGTGGCTAGATTTCATTAGAAATTAGAGGAGATTTGGTATGTCACCAAAGTCACTTGAAAATTGATGCAGATGTACCGTGAAAACATTCTCACTGACTGCATCACCATCTGGTAGCGGGGGTGGGGGCTGGGGTGGTGTTGGCCAATGAACAGTATCAAACTAAGCTGCAGAGAGTTGCAAACTTAGATCCATCATGTAGCTTCTATAGTATCCAGAACATCTTCAAGGAGCGATGCCTCAAAAAAACAGCCTCCATCATTAAGCGCTCCGATGACCCAGGTGATGCCTTGTTCTCATTGCTACCATCAGGAAGGAGGTAGAGAAGCCTGAATGCACCCACTCACTGATTTAGGAACAGCTTCTTACCCTCTGCCATCCACTTTCTGAATGGACATTGAACCCATGAACACTACCTCACTGCTTTTTTATTTCTATTTCTGCACTACTTATTTAACTGTTTAATACATATATACTTACTGTAATTCCCTTTTTTCTATTATTATGTATTGCATTATACTGCTTTTGGAAAGACAACAAATTTCATAACATAAACCGGTGATAGTAAACCTGATGCTGATTCTGTAGGGAGATTTGATAGAGGTATTATGAGGGGATTAGATAGGGTAAATGTAAGCAGGCTTTTTCTAGTGAGGTTGGGTGAGATTAGAACTCGAGGTCATAGGTTAAGGGTGAAATGTGACAGGTTTAAGGGGAACATGAGAGGGTGGTGAGACTATGGAACAAGCTGTCAGCAGAAGTGGTGAATGCTGGTTCAGTTTCAATAGTTAAGGTATGTTTGGATAAGTACAGGGATCAGAGAGGTATAGAGAGCTATGCCCCAGGAGCATGTTGATGGGATAAGGCAGAATAATAGTTCAGCATAGACTAGATAGGCTGTAGGGCCTATTTCTGTGCTCTTTGACTCTATGACTTGAAAGGAGTGAGGCATTGTTATCTGCATTTTGTTGCGGTGTATAAGATTTTAAATGAGTTGTTTAAGGCAAGTTAATGTATTGGTTATTTATTAAGAGAAACTGGATTTACTTGCCTCACTTTTGAAAGGAGTTTGACTATTGGAAGGGACAATACCTCTCTTGATGTTCAATGCTAGTCTCAACTCTCATCTATAAAGTGTACCTTGAGCTTCTCCACTGACATTTTTCTATGCATGCCATGTATCCTCATTTGCAGGGTACAGGGATGAATTTCAACTCTCCGGCAAGATGACTGTCCGCCCTGTATAGTAGTGAAAGACAGACAGTTTGTTATTTGTTCTTCAGTTTGCTTTGTTATTCTGTTACTTATGGATGTTATGGGGAAAGATAATGGGATATTGCCCAATCAGCTCAAGGGGTCATTCCCTGGGCCTAAGTGAAGCCTTTAGATAGAGGAGGAAAGAGAAGAGGTGGCATCTTAGGTGGCATCTTAGGTGGCATTTGTAACACAACAAAGGGGGAGATGAAGAGCGTGCAGGCACTAAGACATGCAGAATTCTGGAACTACAGCAGAATAGTCAAAATCCAGATAGATTGTCTTGCTTAGTCAGCCAACTATATTCTAGTAGCTGGGATACGATTTGGTAACTTGCCATTGACACCCTGCTTACATCCAGGAGAAGGAGTATTGCATAAATCTATGAGGTTTCTTCTCAACTCAGGCAAGTGCTTCAGATGCCTGTGAAGCCAGTCCATTTTAAAAGGTGCAGTGCCATGAGAACACATCCTCCCCATGGCTAATTTAACAGAATGGATCAGTTAACAGTCGCTTATCTCACAGAGTTAACCTATCATTGGCACTGTTTGTTCAAGTCACCTATATTATACTCCATGAACATCAATCCCCCTGCAAAGTTTCCCTTGTCACTGTCCTGCTTAACTCCTTAGTAAACTTCACTCTCTTTTTATCTCCTCTTCTTGAGAATCTCAGGCCTCTTCCCTGAAAAATTTACTCATGAAACATTTATTAAGAGTTGATATCACAACCAACTGTTCCCTCCTGAAGTGCAATGAAGTTTTGACATTCTCGACATTCACTGCAGCAGCAACAGATGCCAATCGATTAGCATCATGCACTTAAAGAATTCACCTATGACCTCACAAAGAGATATTCTATCTTACTGAACAAGAACTTCCAAAATTGTGACCTCAGCTAAGACTGCATCTGGTGGCTTATTATCTTCAAGGAGAATAATTGTCCATTAACTGGAACCAGAATCCCTCTGTTTCCGTGAAGAGTTCATGATCTCGCTCACTTCTGCAATGCTAAAGTCTCAGAATAATTAAGAGGCTGGGAGTCCTGTTGCTTATAACAGTCCTGTTGCTCATAAAGCAAATAAAGTTTCCTTTCAGCAGTAGGGTCTGGAAAGTGCCTCAGGACATAATGCCTGCCACTGAGTGATTTCACAGTGCACAGATAACAAGCCAGTGCTGCCCAGTGGCAGGAGATAGAAGGGAAGGGTTGCATATCTTCTGAATGTGATCTTTGACATTTGAGGCTGTAGCCAAGGTCAGATACTGGTCATTTATGAACTAAGAAACAGGAGTCAGCGAACAAACTGAGAATTGTATCCCAGAGTGTGTCAGCTGCACAGTTTGTATCATCAATCAATGCCATAGTTAGGCACTGAGGGCAATCTACCCATGCACCCTCAACGTTGATGTGTTTCCCAGCCAGAGGTGTTTTTGAAGTGCTGTTCTGAGGTTGGAAGCACAGCAGCCAAATGTGCACAGTCAGGTGACACATTGACTGATGTGATCATAATCTTCTTTGAAGTTTAATAAGAAAGTTAAATACCAGCCAGGATATGGAGAAACTTGCCTTGGTCTTTGGAATAGCATCAAGGATTCTAATAAAAAGGCAGGTAGAATCCATTGAACCAGCAGCTAACACCTGAAAGTGTCACCTCTGAAAACCCAGCATTCTACCAGTGGAAGCCTGGATTGTGCCTCAAGAGTAGGCTTTAAACACACAAACCACTGACTAAGCTTCAGAGGCTAAGCTGAGCTAACTGTGTTTGTTTATCATGTACTGGCTTTGTCTAGGAAACTGATATTTTGCCACAGATACATACTTCAGTGCAAGACTTCACCTTAGTAGAGAGTTCAAGGGTCATTTGCAGTCTGTCAACAACTCATCTGTTTGTGAGATGACCACAGGAAAGGTCTGCTGCATCCAAGCCCCAAGGTGCAGTGCATGAAAGAAGTGGTGCTGAGTCTGAGCTGCTATCAGGTCTGGGGGAACTTAGGAAAACAAACTGCCGAAAGCCCAACTGGAACAGAAGACAAATAAGTTAAAAAGACATGAGTTCACAGAGAAAAGATATGGAGCTTAGGGCCAGTAGAGGCTATTTCAGAAATCAGGGCCTCTGTGAAATTGCTGGGAGGAAATTATGGTTCGGTATGGTAGTGGAGGGGCATGGTTGTTTAGGCGGGAAGGGGTCCCAAGAGTGTAAGTAGGTTAAAATAATTAACGAAGACATACCCATGTTACGTTGAGTTCTATGAGTTCCCTTTAAATGTTACTGCAGCAAAGGCAGTATTACAATGAAAGCATTGTTCTTCCTGGATTGATCAGCACACTACAGGCTCACTACAACATTTCCTTTGTTGCAATGACATTGCATAAAGAATGATGTCAACCTGCACAGCCGTCACAAGAAAATATGTCATTGATACAAGGGTTGTTTGCAAGTGCTTGGCCAACTTTCCAACAGGCCAGGGTTTGACATAAGACCAATCACCAGAATTTTCTTCAAGATAATTTGCTCTCAAGTTCAGTATAGATCTTCTTGGTGGCCTTTTTCACTAAGTACAGCATCTGTGTTGTAAGATTTTCATTACAAATAGAAACCATTTTTGCACTCTCCTTTCACGTTGCTGCGACTGATCAAAATTCCATTTAGACTAACACATCCATTTTGCTCTGTTTACTTTCATTCAGATAGGAAACCATCTAGGAGTATGTTGTCCCTGTTTAAAGCATTCAGTTGAGGTGATGTAGTCATGATTTAAGACAAAGTTTATAGACTTGCATCTGAATAGCTTACTACCATAAAGTGAGTCAAGGAGGACCTGAAATCAAATTAAGATAGAGAACAGGTTTAGATTTGATCTCAAAACATGGTTCTTTTTGACAATGAATTCAAGAAAAGTTTTTTCTGTTATAATGGCATCACGGCAACAAATGGGAATCCTGGGTTTCAGAGGGGACATGCATTCCAATCGGAAATAACTTCCCTTTGGAGGTGAAGCAAGGAACATTCTCCTCCAAAGAGAACCATTAACTGAAGACAAACTTATTCCCCTATGGTGTTGCACAAGGCATTGTCATCATTAGGTAGGCCTTGATGGACCACAATACGTTTTGCTATTGAACTGAATTGAATTTACATCAATCCCACAATGTGAGGGAGTAAAAATCTTTACATTATGATTCCATCACAATGTACAGACATTCGAATTTAGAAGTCTAATGGCTTGTAGAAAGAAACTGTCCCACAGCCTGTTGATTCTGGCTTTAATGCTGCAGTACCATTTGCTACACAGAAGCAGCTGAAGCAGTTTATGGTTGGGGCGACTGGTGTCCCCGATGATCTTCCAGGCCTTCTTTACGCACCTGCTATTGGAAATGTGGAGGGAAGTTCACATCGACAGATGCGCTGGGATGTCTGTGCCGCTCTCTGCAGTGCCCAGTGAACAAGTTTGGTGCAGTTCCTACACCAGGCGGTGATACAGCCAGTCAGGATGCTCTCAAAGGTGCCCCTGTAGAAAGCCTTGAGGATTTGGGAGTTCATGCTGACCGAGTTTCTTCAGTTGCCTGAGGTGGAAGAGACGCTGTTGAGCTTTTTTCACCACACAGCCAGTGTGTACAATCCAGGTGAGACCTTCAATGATGTGTATACTAAGGAACTTGAAACTACTCTCCATCTCAACTGCAGTCCCATTGATGTTGATCAGGATGAGCCTGTCTCTGTTAAACATAGTGAACAAAAGGAGTTGTCCAACAGTGCTTGAGGTGAAAGTTGGAGATCGGAGCATATTGTGGTGAAAGAGCAAATATTAAACAGATGCAAACTGAGCCATTATTTTCAGTACTAACTTTCTACATTATACAGAAAAAGTAGATGTCTATTAGCGATTAATTTAACTATAATCGAGAACTAGTGGGATAGTTCTGTGAGGTATTTCCCTACTGTAGGGAAGATCAGCACAACCACAGGTATTTCAGCCCACCATGTATAAATTGATGACATTGGACAAGTTCCTGCCAATCCAAATTAATCCCATCTGCCCGCACATGGTTTGTATTCCACTAATCCCTGCTTGTCTAAACACTGCTTCAACTCTGCTGTCATATCTGCTTCTACCACAGCCTCGGCATAATATTTCTGGCACCTACGACTCTTAAAAATGTTCCTTGTGCAACTGCTTTAAACTTAATCTCCCCTCTTGTAACAGACATTTCCATCCCTGGATGAAATGCTACCATTGTCTCAATGTTACATACTCAGATTGTAAAATTGTGCTGAAGACCAACTGCCAGAATAAACACCGTTCCGTCTGACACTCTAAAGTTAAAATTTCAAATTTTGTTATCAAAGTACATATTTGTCACCATATACAACCCTGAAATTCATTTTCTTGTGGACATACTCAGCCAATCTATAGAATAGTAACTATAACAGGATCAATGAAAGAGCAACTAGGGTGCAGAAGACAACAAACTGTGTAAATGCAAACATAAATAAATAGCAATAAATAATGAGAAGATGAGATGATGAAATAAAAAGACCTGAAAGTGAGATTATTGGTTGTGGGAACATTTCAATGACTGGACAAGTGAGTGTGGTTATCCCCTTTTATTCAAGAGCCTGATGGTTCAGGGATAGTAACTGTTCTTGAACCTGGTGGTTCAAGTCCTGAGGCTTTTGGACCTTCTACCTAATGGCAGCAGTGAGAGAGAGCATGATGTGGGTAGTGGGGATGAGTGTGGCCAAGTGAATGAGAAATACTGAATGCCATGTGAATAACGGATACCCTTTGTTGTGTGAATGTGCGATACCCAGCCCTGGACCAGTTCAGATGCAACTCATTGACCACAGTTCAGTGGAATAAAGCACAGTTCTTAAAATTAAAACAGAATTAGCATAGGCAAAGAAAAGAGTTATGGAGATGGTCACCTAATTAATTAGTTTGTGCTAGTTGAAGACTGGAACCATCCATTCCACAACTCTTTTTGAATCTTAGCACACTGTGGGAGTACATTCCACAGATATACTGTACCTGGTGACTGACTGCAGCAAGATACTGGCAAGCTGCTTTCTAATTCTCCCATATCAAGTGCTGTATAGAAATGGACATTCCAATCTCTGACAATAATACTGATTTAATTATCTCAGACAACATTCAACCCAATTTCATTAACTTGTCTTGGACATTTCCAAAATAAATTCAGAATCAACCAAATTCCACCACAAGGGCAGTATTGTTACCCTGGGAATGAAATGACTTCAGGAAGATTCCCATCACTTTGATCGCATGAATAAAAGAATAATTCTGAAAAGCTGCAATCTCTCTTTTGGTCACATGATGCCATTATGCCTTATGCTCAAAGGAATAGAAAGTTCTCCATGACTTGATAATACTTCCTCGTGCTCATTTGTTACACATTATCCCAATCTTCTCTTTCAGACTTGATTGTACTGAATTTTGCGAAGTGCTTTCCCACAATGCTTCCTCAGTTTTCTATGTACAAAATCTAGAGAGGCAATTGGACTGAATACCAATGTCACTTGCTAGGGAGTATTCAAACAGGAACCAAGCTTCAGTTTTAATTGTAAATGCAAATACTCTAAGTTCAGGAAGCTTGCAATTAGCCTTCGGTTTTCAGAATCAGAATCAGATTTAATATCACTGGCATATGTTGTGAAATTTGTTAACTTTACAGCAGAAGTACAATGGACGACAACAGAAATAAATGTAGGGGAAAAACTATTACATTAAGTATATATATATATATATATATACATACATGTCTATTAAATAGTTAAGTATAAAGAAGTAGTGCAAAATAACAGAAATAATTAAGTAGTGATGTAGTGTTCATGGGTTCATTGTCCATTTAGCAATCAGATGGCAGAGGGAAGAAGCTGTTCCTGAATCATTAATTGTGTGCCTTCAGTCTACTGTACCTCCTTCTCGATGGTAACAGCATGGAGACGGCATGTCCTGGGTGGTGGGGTCCTTAATGATGGACGTTGCCTTCCTAAGGCACCGTTTCTTGAAGATGTCTTGGATACATTGGAGGCTGGTGCTGACTAATTTTACAAGCTTCTGCTACTTATTTCAATCTTGTGCAGTATGGCCTCCCCATCCTCCCCCCCCCCCCCCCATCCCAGACGATGATGCAGCCAGTCACAATGCTCTCGATGGTACATTTGTAAAAGTTTTCAAGTGTTTTCGTTGACAAACTAAATCTCCTCAAACTCCTAATGAAATATAGCTGCTACCTTGCCTTCTTTATAGCTGCTTCAATATGTTGTATTCAGGTTAGGTCCTCAGAGATGTTAACACCCAGGAATTTGAAATTGCTACTCTCTCCACAATGATTGATCTGAAATTTGGTGTGTCATCAGCAATGGTTGTATCATCAGCAAATTTATATGTGCCGTTTGAACTATGCCTAGCTACACTGTCATGGGTGTAAAGAGAGTATAGCAGTGGGCTAAGCACACATCCCTGTGGAGTGCCAGCGCTAATAGTCGGTGAGGTGGAGATGTTATTTCCATTCCACACAGATTGTGCTGGTTCCAATTGGGAAGTTGAGGATCTAGTTGCAGAGGGAGATACAAAGGGCTAGTTTCTGTAGCTTTTTGTTCGGGACTGTAGGAATGATGGTGTTAAATGCTGAGCTATAGTCAATCAATAGCACCCTGACACAGGTATTTGCATTGTCCAGGTGATCAAAGGCTGTGGATAGCATCTTCTGTAGACCTATTGTGGTGATAGGCAAGTTGCAATGTGTCCAGGTCCTTCCTGAGACAGGAGTTGATTCTAACCATAACCAACCTCTTAAAGCATTTCATCACTGCAGATGTGAACGCTACTGGATGATAGTCATTGAGGTAGCTCACCCTGCTCTTTCTGGGCACTGTTATAATCGCTGCCCTTTTGAAGCAGGTGGGAACTTGTGATTGCAGCAGTGAGAGATTGAAAATGTTTTTGAATACTCCCGTGCCTTACTCCAACAGGCCCTGCGGCCTTGCAAGGGTTCACCCTCTCGAAAGACAGCCCGTTGTCAGCCTGTGAGGCACAGGGTTACTGGGTGCATCAGGGAACCTCATAGCTGAGGTTTTATTCTCCGTTCAAAGCGAGTATAAAAGGCATTGAGCTCAAATGGTAGTGAAGTATCGTTGCCACTCATGATGTTGAGTTTTTGCTTTGTAGGCAGTAATGATCTGCAAACACTGCCAGCATTGATATGCATCCGCTGTTGCCTCCAATTTCTCCTGGAATTGTTTCATTGCTCTTGAAATAGCCCTAAGCAGGTCATACCTGGTTTTCTCATACAGACCTGGAACACCAAGTAAATGTCACAGATCTATCCCTCAGCAGACTATGAATCCATGGCTTTTGGTTTGGTAAGTTTTTGTAGGCACACACTTGTCGTAGGTTTTAATGAAGTCGGTGACACCAGTGGTATACGCATCCAGGTTTGAAGATGACTCCCTGAACACAGTCCAATTCACTGATTCAAAGCAAAGCAAACTGCAAGCAGTAAATTGAAGTTAAAAGCAGAGGTTGCTCCACAGACCAAGAGATTGCATATGCAAGGGGCAAATGTTAAGATAATGGGGTTGTGTTATTGGTTTTACATCAAACCAGGCAACATGGGCTAAGTTATTTGCACCATTAACTTGAGTTCAAGCTGGCAGAGCAGATGGATGGTGTGTCATAAGGGGGGCATTGAGACTGGACCCAAATGCAGGGCACAGACATTGAAGTACTAGTAATAGGACAGGACAAAACTAAAGGACGGGACAGGTCACCGACAGGGCTGGGGAAGCAGGACCAGGACGAGGGACTGGGAACAAGGAGACTAGGGTGGACTCAAAGCTCAAGACTGGACACGGACCCAGAGCCTGGGCCTTGACTCGATCTCAGACCCCTAAACCAGGCGACGTGACAAGGCCTGGGTGTGAGAAATTGGAGACTTGAGGACCTGGAGTTCTAGGGAGCTAGCCTCCTGGGCAAGATGCGGGACAAAACCCAACAGAGACAAGGAACAGGAAGGGACAGAACCAACATTAGGGTAACGGCAATCAGTCTGGCTTACCCAACAGAGACAAGGGACAGGAAGGGACAAAACCAAACACAACGGAATGGCAAGTTGGCCTGGCTTACCCAACAGTGGCAAGGAACAGGAAGGGACAGAACCAACCACAGGGTAACAGCAACCAGCCTGGCTTACCCAACAGAGGCAAGGGACAGGAAGGGAGCTCAGTCTGGGGTGGCTCCAAGACTCAAGGCAGCCAGTAACCTCAGCAGGCTACAGAACAGCCAAATCCATCTCACTGAATGAACTAGCCTTCCACCAGTGGGTTACTCCAAACAGAGACTGACAAGACAAACCCCCAAATACACAATCCCAGAGCCACCTATATTCCCAGCCAGCAAGATGAACATCAGGTGCAAATGCTTGAGTCCAGCGGAAAACAAGGGACAGTCAGAGGACCCGGAGTCCAGAGTCCACGGACCAGAATGTGAACCGGAATGCGGATTTTGGACCGGACCATGACATGTTGTCACTTAGCATATCAAACATGATTGCAGGTATAGGCAATCAATAGTTTTTGTGTACTTACTACAGGCTTTCCCCCATCCGGAAGTAGAGCAGTCCTATGAAAACTTTCGTAAGCCGAAATGGCGTAAAGCAAAGAAGCAATTACCTTTAATTTAAATGGGAAAAATTTTTGAACGTTCCCAGACCCAAAAAATAACCTACAAAATCATACCAAATAGGACATAAAACCTAAGATAACACTAGCATTCAGTAAAAGCAGGAATGATGCCATTACTTTGCTAGTAGCAGAACCAATGTTAACATCAGCGGCTTTCAAGATTCTTTCTCTCTGCGTGTAGATAGTACGAATGATAGATGCAGGCAAGGTCAATGTACGCACAATGTCTTTATTTTGTTCACCACGATCGAAACGCTTAATTATGTCCAGTTTTATGCTAAGCATAACAGCCTTATGAGCTCTCTTAGGCTTTTCTGATACTTTAGGACATATCTTGCTAACAGATGCACAAAATAAATCGAGATAAAGGACAGATGTTCACAGACACAGTTCAAAGCAGTGGTGGCTTGAGTGTACTTCCTGAGGAAGGAGCTTGGCGGCGCCACTCTCGCTGCTCGGGGTGTGCACTGCCTTTATACAGTAGCGGCTTTCTGCAAGACAAACACTATTTTCGCTTTTCGCCATTTTTTGTAAAAGCGAAAATCCTCTTCGGATTTCCTTCGGTTAGTGAAAACTGGTACTAATGTAGATCTTTCATAAAAGTGAAGTGGCATAAAGCAAACTTTGCAAAAGTGGGGGACACCTGTATATTTTTGTACTCAGAGACACCCCTGACAGCATTAATGTTGGGTATCTGGCTGTCCAGCATCAAAAAGTTTAGAATATTTGTGCTCATTAGTTTATCCCAAAGGCAATTGGACCTTCAGAACTGATAAAACACCTTATCAGTTAGAATGTGCTTCAACTATGTATCTCAAAGGAATCGTTTGTCAATCCAAAGTATTCAAGTAAACAATGCCATTGTAACTATTGAAATTCTATCGGTTCATCTACTGTTACCTTTGATCTTAGGGACATGTAAATGTGATGCACCTTTGGGGTTGTGAGCTTCTACCTGTGAGTGTCTGCAGAATGATGCCTGCTTGTTGTGCTGAAAAAACACTTCTATATCATCAGCTTCAGTGTCTCTCCAGCGACTTCAACAACATCTAGAAAGACAATTTGACTCAATGCCAGTGACATTCAATCTCAAGATCTTAACCACTGATAAAAAGATTTAAGTTGGCATCCACGGAGCTGAAACTGTCACCTTCAGTTTTGACAAGCGCTTTTAAAAAGCTTGATGTTTGACTCATTCTGATTCTCACTGAAAGCAGTTCCCTGAAAGTAATCACAACATTTGGTACCAAAACTTCAGACGTAATACAGAATGTTACTCATACCATGACATGTGGCATATCTGTTAAATTTAAGCAAACTTCATTATGTTTGTCACTTCACATTGGCAGATTTGTCTTTAAGAACATTAGCCCAAAGCAAGATATTCTCCAATACCATCTTAAAATGCTGGAGGAACTCTGCGAGTCAGGCAGCATCTTTAGACTGGAATAAATAGTTGGCATTTTGTGCCTGAAATATTAACTGCTTATTTCCCTCCATAGATGCTGACTGACTTGATGAGTTCCTCCAGCATTTTATGCACGTAACGCCCTGGTTCATATTTTTACTGTAATGCTGTATGTATTTTATTTTAGCAGCTCCGTAAGAGCTGTCTACTCTGTTTTCATGCTTGTTTGGGTTACTGTTGAAGATAAGAGAGAGGAGAAGTGTGTGCCATCCATTTCGGATGGTCAGATTAAGGGGAGGTTTCTCTGGCGAGGGTCACTAAGGTTGGGCTTGTAACTTTTGTTCAAGGGGAGATGAACTGAGAAGACGCTGGGGAGAACTGGTCGAAGAATATGATTTGGTGAGAGTCCCGTTTGTTCAAGATGGATTGTGAGTGACATTCAGAAGTTGGTATGTGTTTTCACGTTGACCGAGGGCCCAGCGCGTGAATGACAGAGAAGTTCAAGATGAGCTCCAACTTGTGCACATTTGATTGTTTAATTAGAATAGGCCCTTTTCTTTTTGGCTTCTTTACCTAACCCTTTAGTTAATATTCATAAATATAATTCCTTTAATCATATGCAGTGTACTGTCTGCTATTTTGTGGTATTAATTTGTAACAGGGTAGAAAATAACACAGCATCCACACAAATCGGGGCTTGGAGTGGGATCGAGCACGCCTCAATCTCACATGGCAGGGTCAGAGGTTGTCTTCCCTAGACATATGCAACCAAGGAAACTGGGGTGTTTTACCCCTGTTGTTCAAAATTTCCAGCATCTATGGAATCTATTGTGTTCCAATGGCATTGGTTTTGTTTGGACATTCCAGGCTATCTGATAAGAGGGAGTTTGTAATCAGACTTGAGTCTCCAGTGATAAATCCATACCCACCTGAAGGACAGTCAGACATACTCAATGTCCATGAATTAGCCAAGAAGGGTGGAGGGAGGATTAAACCATGATCATGCAGAAAAATGCATGTGTACAGTGAAAAAGCTGAAAGCATAACTGGAGCCAGTTCTTGACCAAAACACTCGAGCAACACTTTGCTCAAGTTGGATGGCATTTTGTTTGTTTGACCTAATATGCTTTATTTGCTAAATCTGCTTAAGCTCTGAGGACCCTTCCCTTATTCTTCAAGCTCATTGTTTTCTGAATCATGTTTGCTTTTGTTTTAAAGGAGAATTCCTTCCTGGTTCCACTAACAATTCTGTATGTTTGGTTATCATTGCCTCTTTAGCTTCTTTAATTTCCAGAATCATCATAAGCAGATTTGTTATGGGCTGCTGGAAAGTTTTACGTTGTGACACCTGCTGTGGCACAGATTACTGCCATGTGTATTTTTATGGGTTTCGCAATTCATTTTCTTGGCTGCAAGCAAAATTCTCATTGCCCATCAGCAACCATGTGCTTTCTGCCTGAACTGTTACATTCCAGAGACCTGCTGGAGTCCGTGAAAGTCTTTGTAGGCAAGACCTTCACAAATGATCAGCAAAGAGGTCTCAGAGCTTCTTATCCATTAGTGTGCTTAATACAGGCTTTAGAATCAATAACGTGACTCTCTGTTAAGTGCTCCATGTGCTGATATCTGACCTGAAAACTGCAGGATTATATTGGGTGCATTTCAATGGTCACTCTATTGTGTCCAGGTGCTGTGGGCAGAGCGCTCTTAATCCCAAAGGCAGGCAGACATGTACAAAAACACCCAACATATAATGTGAGGTAAGATGTTACTTCCATTAACTTCACTTGCATGGTTGGGCCCCTGAAGGTGTGAGTTTTCACAACAAGTTTAATTTGAAAGTGATCTGAAACTTCTCTACTCAAGCTTCTATCCATGTCCACCCCCACAAACAGAGACTTTTTCCTTTTGCCCCCCCCCAGGAAAAAAAATTGTATACTGGCTCTATGTTAAGCCTGCTCATGGTATTATTAAGACAATACACAAATCATGGGTTGACTATCCATTATTTTTTTCAGAGAACAGAAAAATTGTTGAGCAAAGTGTTGCCTCAGTGTTTTGGTCAAGAATTGGTTCAAAATGTGCTTTCACTTATTTAACTTCACGATCACAGATTAGTCCTTATCTCTACTCTTCCTACGTAGATCATGAACACTGTGTTTGTCTGACTGTTCATCAGGGTGGTATGGATTTGTGATTGGAGACTCATGCCTGATTATAAACTCACTCATAAGACCATCAGACATAGGAGCAGAGTTAAGCCATCTGGCCCATTAAGTCTGCTCCACCATTCAATCATCTCTTTTTTATCTCTTCCTCAATCCCAGTTCCCAGCCTTCTCCCCGTAACCTTTGATGCCATGTCCAATCAAGAATCTCTCCGTCACTGTCTTAAATTTACCCAACGACCTGCCCTCCACAGGAGCATGTGGCAAGAAGTTCCACAAATTCACCACTCTTTGTTTAAAGGAACTTCTCCGTGTCTCTGTTTTGAAAGGGCACCCTTCTATACTGAGTCTGTGCCCTCTTGTCATAGACTCTCCCGCCATGGGAAACATCCTTACCACATCTACTCTGTCTAGGCCTTTCAACATTTGAAAGGTTTCATTGAGATCCTCCCTCATCCTCTGAATTCCAGTGAGTACAGACCCAGAGCCATCAAACATTCCTTGTATGATAAACATTTCATTTCTGGAACCATCCTTGTGAAACTCCTCTGGACCCTCTCCAATGCCAGCACATCTTCTCTAAGATGCGGGGTCCAAAATTATTCACAATATTCAAGGTGAGGCCTCACCAGTGCCTTATAAAGCCTAGGTATCATATCCTTGCTCTTGTATTCTAGACCTCTTGAAATGAATGTTAACATGACATTTGCCTTCCTCACCACCAAGTTGCAAGTTAACCTTCAGGGTGTTCTGCACAAGGACTCCCAAGTCCCTCTGTGTCTCAGATTCCTGGATTCTCTCCCCTTTTAGGAAATAGTCCACATGTTTATTTCTACTACCAAGGTGCATGACCATATATTTTCCAACACTGAGTTTCATTTGCCACTTCTTAGCCCATTCTCCTAATCTGTCTTTCTGCATCCTAGTTGTTTCCTCAACACTACCTGCCCCTCCACCAACCTTCATATCATCTGCAAACTTGCAAACAAAGCCATCTATTCCTGCATCTAAATCAGTTACATACAGCATAAACAGAAATGGTCCCTGTGGAACACCACAAGTCACTGACAGCCAACCATGAAAGAATCCTTTTATTCCCACTGGCTGCCTTCTACCAATCAGCTAATGCTCTAACCATATTATTAATACCATGGGCTCTTAACTTGGTAAGCAGCCTCATGTGTGGCACCTTGTCACAGGCCTTGTGCGAGCCCAAGTATACAACATTCACTACATCTCCTTTATCTATCCTACTTGTAATCTCCTCAAAGAATTCAAATGGGTTCGTCAGGCAGGATTTTCCCTTAAGGAAACTATGCAGACTTTATACCATCTTGTCCTGTGTCACCAAGTACTCCATCGCCTCATCCTTAACAATTAACTCTAACATCTTTCCAGCCACTGAGTTCAGGCTAACTGGTCTATTATTTCCTTTCTGCTGCCTTCCTCCTTTATTAAAGAGTGGAGTAACATTTACAACTTTCCAGTCCTCTGGCACCATGCCCGAGTTCATTGAGTTTTGAAAGATCATTTCTAATGCCACCACAATCTTTAATGCTACCTCTTTCAGAACTCTAGGGTGCAGTTCCTCTGATCCAGATGACTTATGTATCTTTAGGTCTTTCAGCTTTTTGAGCACCTTCTCTCTTGTAACTGTAAGTGTATCTCTTCACACGCAACAGCATCAGGCATACTGCTAGTGTCTTCCACCGTGAAGACTTACGCAAAATACTCATTTAGTTCATCAGCCATCTCCTTGTCCCCCATTATTATTTCTCCTGCCTCTTTTTCTAGCGGTCCTATATCCACTCTCATTTCCCTTTTATTTTTAACGTACTTGAAAAAACTTTTATGATCCACTTTGGTATTATTTGCTAGCTTGCTTTCATATTTCATCTTTTCCTTTCTAATTATATTCTTAGTTACTCTCTGTAGGTTTTTTAAAACTTCCCAATCCTCTCTCTTCCCACTAATTTTTGCTTTTTTGCATGCCCTTTCTTTTGCATTTACAATAGTTTTGACTTCCCTTGTCAGCCACGGTTGTATAATTTTGCCATTTGATTATTTCTTTATTTTTGGAATACACATGTCCTGCACTTACTCATTTTTCCCAGCAGCCATTGCTGCTCTGCTGACATCCCTTTCAGCAGCTCTTTCCAATTTACTTTGGCCAAATCCCCTCTGATAAAAACATAAGAACATAAGAAATAGGAGCAGGAGTCGGCCATCTGGCCCAGCAAGCCTGCTCCGCCATTCAATAAGATCATGGCTGATCTGACCATGGACTCATGCCTGCCTGCCTTTTCCCCATAACCCTTTATTCCCCTACTATGCAAAAACTATCCAACCTTGTCTTAAGTATATTTACTGAGGTAGCCTCCTCTACTTCACTGGGCAGAGAATTCCACCGATTCACCACTCTCCGGGAAAAGCAGTTCCTCCTCAGCTCAATCCTAATTCTGCTCCCCTGAATCTTAAGGCTATAGGTCTCCTAGTTCTAGTCTCACCTACCAATGGAAACATGTCTCTGTCTTATCTATCCTCTTTCATAATTTTATATGTTTCTGTAAGATCTCCTGTCTTTCTTCTGAATTCCAGTGAGTACAGTCCCAGGTGACTCAATCTCTCCTCATAGTCTAACCTCCTCATCTATGGAATCAACCTGATGAACCTCCTCTGCACTGCCTTGTCAGACAGCCTGGAATGCCTAAACAAAACTGATGGTATTGGAGCATAAGAGATTCCACAGATGCTGGATTTTTTTTTTACAATAGTTCAATGGTTCCATTTAATACCAAAACAATACACATAAAATGCTGGAGGAACTCTGCCAGCTACTCAGCAACTGTGGAGGGGAATAGACAGTCGCTGTTTCAGGCCCAAAACGTTTTCTGTTTGTTCCATTCTAAAGATGTTGTCTTGATGGTATCGGAGAATTTCTTGTTTGGGGCTAGTGCTCTTAATGACTAACCTGCCAATGTGAAGTGACAAACCCAATGAAGTTTGTTTAAATTTAACAGACATACCGCATGTTGTGGCGTGAGTAACATGCTGTGTTATGTCTGAAGTTTGGTTCCAAATGTTGTGATTCGTGTCGGGGAACTGCTTTCAGGGAGAACCAAAATGAATCAAACATCAAGCTTTTTCAATGCTCGGTGGATGACAACTAAAATCTTTTTATCAGGGTTTAAGATTTTAAGTATCTCTCCAGTGACTTCAAATACATCTAGAAAGACAAATTGACTCAATAACGGAACTATTCAGTCTCGAAACAATGAGCTTTATTAGCACCCTTTAGAAATTCATACTGCCTCTTTGATCAATTGGTGTTTTGTCACTCAATCCTTAAAGGGCTACTTCATGACTACTGCATGGGTACAGATGTGTTCTAATATAGCTACTGATGTGTAATTGCAAATGAATAATATCTACCCTATTGGCTGCGGTCTTTCATTGATCCTTTTATGGTTTCTGTAATTAATGAGTATGCCTGCAAAAAAATTAATCTCAGGGTTGTGTAATAAATATACTTTCAACTTTGAATTGCAACAGCCATCACACTAGTGTGGGGGTTTTATTATGTGCAATGTTATTCTCACCGGTAGGATACAAAACAAGAAACAAGAATGGCATTCTCTATGAAACTGACTTAATGTCAGAGCTGCAGTCTGGCATTCCCCGGTTCAGCGATTATCCTCACTCTGCTGCACATGAAGCCAACGGCTGGAAGAACGCTCTTCTCCCCGTCAGCACTATTCACAGGCATAAATGACTACACAGACTAATTTCTGATATCTCTACTGCTTGTTGCCCTGACCCTACAAGTGTTTCTTGATTTCTGGAAATAGAACAGAATGCTGAAAATACTCAGCAGGTCAGGCTGCATCTGAGGGGAGGGGGAAGATGCTGACATTTCAGGTTGATGGTCTATCAGAAAATCTGCAATGCTTCAGCAAACTGTTCCAGCTGCTACCAACCGGAAAACGGCAGCGCAGCATGAAAGCCGGGACCAACAAGCTCTGAGACAGCTTCTTCCACCAGACTATCAGACCAATTAATTCATGCTGATACAATTGTATTTCTATGTTATATTGACTGTCCTGTTGTACATACTATTTATTATAAATGACCATAAATTGCACAATGCACATTTAGATGGAGACTTTTGCTCCACATGTATGTGAAGGATGTAAGTAATAAAGTCAATTCAATTTTACTTTTAGTCCCAGATTTCTCAGAAGTTCCTAAAGTCCACAGGGAGTTGTGTGCCTGGCGTTGATAAACCAACTTCAATTTCTGTGCCAAGTTAGTGCCAGATTCAAGCATACTCTGACGAACGTGCTTTCTGTCAGGTTTCTTAATGCGTTGAACACATCATATCCACTGATAAGTGTTAAAGAGTAGTCCGGAATTATGTCAATATTCCAGATTTTAATTTAATCAAGAACCAGGCTTCAGTTCTGTAATTATAAATAAGTTCAGGAAGTTTGCAATTAGCCTTCCATTTTTTTTTGTAAATTGCAAGCAGTAAGTTGAGTTAAAACAGAGGCTGCTCCACAGTCTAAAAGTTGCACATGTACGAGCCAAATGTTATGAAAATGGGTTGTATTAATTGGCCTGCAACATTCCAGGCAACATGGACTAAGTTAGTTGTACCATTGTGACGAGTTCAGGCTGGCAAACCAGACAGATGTTGTCACTTAGACACATATCAAAGATGGTCGAACAGTTTAGTGTACTCAGAGACAGTGCTGACAACATTAATGTTGTGTGCCTGACTCTGTATCATCAAAAGGTTTTACAATATTTGTGTTAGTTAGTTTTTTTCAAAGGTATTTGGACCTTTTGTGTTTTATCAGTTACAACGTACTTCCACTAGGTACCTCAAAGGAACTATTTGTCAGCCCAAAGTATTGAAGTAGGCAAGGTCATTGTAACTACTGAAATTGTACTGAATCACTTCCTGTTACCTTTGATATTTGGGGTATAAAGTGTGATGTACCTTGTGGGTTTGTGAGTCTCTACTAACAGTGTCTCCGTGAGAATGTCTGCTTGTTGTGATGAATATAGACTTCAACGTATATCACCAGCTTCAGTGTCTCTCTGGTGACTTCAATCACAGTCACAACAATAAGTCTACTTCTCTTTGCTATTCTCAAGTCTGAGTCTATTAGACACTAAACTCATGCAACATGATGTTTAATTCCCTATCCAATCACCTCAGTGCATTTGTCAGACCCAGGGATGAAGTCAAATGTGCATCAGCCTGATGCACCATCAATAACTCACACTGAGACGTAAGGCGAGATATCGGCTTTTATTGACTGGAAGAAGGAACCAGGAGTGAGTGTCTATCATACAATGTCTTGGAGACTGAGGCCGAGCGTCAGGCCTCAGATCTCCTTTATACAGGGGCCTGTGGGAGGAGCCACAGGAGCAGTCAGCAGGGGGCGTGTCCCGACAGGCACATAGTTCACCACACAGCCCAACCAATGACATCTTTAAGGAAGTGTTATCAGCAAGTGCGTTCCTGATATCATTTACCCATTTGTTGACTGCCTTGCCTAATGATTTTGTCACTGATATATTGCCCCAATGGACGATAGAGCATAAAATAGCCTGTCTGATGATGCTGTGTGATGGCTCATCCAATGAGCTCACATGATAACAAGAGGTGGTGGTGCTCCCAGTAAAATTACCAAGCATTTGTCAAGGCGACTAATCTGTATCTGATCAGCCCATCCAGCACTATACAGAGCATGTCAGTCCATATGCATGCACTTTTGGAAGGCAATTAAGGGTAGGATATTCACAGTACTGTATATACAGAGATCATTGATGTAAAGAGGGCCTTTGTGTACAAGCTTATAGGTCCTTGAAAATGAAAGCACAGACAAATAAGGTCAAGGCAGCCTATGGGACATTAGCCTTCATTCGCCGTTGCAGTAAATACAAGAGATGGGAGACAGCATTGATTGGTTCACACATGGACTAGAGTAGGTTGTTCTGGTCACCACACAATAATATGATTGTTCAGGAGGGTACAGACAGACAGACAGACATACTTTACTGATCCCGAGGGAAACTGGGTTTTGTTACAGTCACACCAACTAAGAATAGTGTAGAAATATAGCAATATAAAACCATAAATAATTAAATAATGATAAGTAAATAAGTCCAGGACCAGCCTATTGGATCAAAGTGTCTGTCACCCTAAGGAGAATTACCAGGGTTTTTCTGGATTGGAGCATTTGGTTATAAAGGGCAGGTTAGGATTGGAACTAAGGATGAGTGATGACCTGACAGAGCAATATACATTTATGAGGATGTTAGAAAGGGTAGATAGTAAAATTAACTTTTGAAATAAATTTACCCCCTCTCCATATTGTGGGGGTTTTCAAATACAAGAGAACAAGTTTAAGGCAGATAAGTAGACAAAATAAAGCAGATAAAGCTTTTTCCACTGAGATTGGGTGGAACTACAATTCGAGGTCATGGGTTAAGGGTGAAAGTTGAAAAGTTTAAGGGGAACATGAGGGAAAACTTCTTCACAGAGGGTTGTGAGAATGTAGAATAACTTGCCAGCATAAGTGGTGATGCAAGCTTGATTTCAATGTTTAAGAGAAGTTTGGATAGGTACATGGATGGTAGAGGTTTGGAGGCTATGGTCCTGGTGCAGGTATCGGAATGGAATAGATGGGCTGGAGGGCCATTTTCTGTACTGTATTTTTCTATGAGTCCATTACTCTAAATAGGACTGATGTAGATAGATACAATGGACAGTCTGGACTTGAGGTTGTTTGCACTATGTGACTATATTCTGTTTTTGCAGCTGATTACTTTGTTGAGCTTATGCCACCTGCATGAATGGTCTCAATGAGCTTATGTTAGCTCACCTGAAGAGAGCACTGCTGAATCACACGATGTCATCACCTTACCTGTGTTACACTTCCAAAATAAACCTGATTTAAGTTCAAAGTTCATAGTAAATGTTATTATGAAAGTACATATATGTCACCATTTATAACCCTGATACATTTTCTTTTGGGCAAGCTCAGCAAATCTATAGAATAGTAACCATAACAGGTTCAATGAAAGATCAACCTGAGTGAAGAAGACAACAAACTATGCAAATGCATATATAAATAAATAGCAATAAATAATGAGAACCTGTGCTAATGAGATAAGGAGTCCTTAAAGTGAGATCATTGGTTGTGGGAACATCTCAATGATGAGGCAAGTGAGTGTAGTTATTCCTTTTACTTCAAGATCCTGATGGTTGAAAGGTGGTAACTATTCTTGGACTGGTGGTGCGAGTACTGAGGTTCTTGTACACTCTACTCATTGGCAGCAGCAAGAAGAGATGGAGGGAGCATAGCCTGAGAGGTGGGGGATCTCCCGATGCTGTTTTCCTACGACAGTGTTTCATGTAGATGTGCTCAATGGTTGGGAAGTCTTTACCCATGATGTACTGAGATGAGACAACTGCCTTTAGGTTAGACAAAGGTATTCTAAAGAAAAAAAATCAAAGGCACCTTAAAAGAATGAATATGTTATTTTAATCTGTTTGAAGCAGCTTGACAGTTATTCATTCCAATAGATAAAGGAGTGAGTAAGTGTATAGTTCCACTTAATTCATCACTGCAATGATACTGGACAAAAGACAGTTGAGATGATACATACAAGAGGATTCACACAGTCTAAGCAGAGTTCTAATCTGAGCAAGTGTAAAAATACTGGCCAGCTCACATGACAACCCCTCCCCTTCAGTCACATCAGGCTCCACTCCAGGGTTTCAGCACATAATCCAAGCTGACATGTGATACCAAGAGAGTGCTACGTTGTTGAAGATGTTATCAGTTGGATGACATGGCAATATAAACACAATGCAGGTTCAGATGGATGTTAAGAAATAGTATTGCAATGAATATGGTCTTAATAGAATGAAGGCCTGCATTTCAAACGGGAATTCAAACCCTGCACTATGCTTCAGGAATCTGAGAAGTGTGTTAATGTGGGTTCTTCCTCAGTGAAGATATTACAAAGACTTCACATTCCTTCTCCCATCTTGCTCCTAACCTTACAAAAGATAGATGGTTTTTGAGAAAGAGAACCAGAATGATCAAGTCGAACTCAAACTTGAAAATGGGTAAGCAAAAGGAGAAATCAATACTATATGTACCAAATAAAACTTAGAATTTTTGCTTTGCTTCTTAGGTGCTTATTGCTTTCAATCATTAAAACAAAGAAAAAAGGTCTGGAAATACTCAACAGATTAGTCAGCATCTGTGGGGTGAAAAATGGTGATAATGTTTTGGGATGATGGGTTTTCTGATCTCAATGATTCTGTTCTCTACATCCGCTTAAAGTTGGAAGCATCATCAATTCTTTTACCAGGTAGAGGAGTGTAGGACAAGAGGACGTGACTTTAGGATTGAAGGACGTCCAGTTAGAACATAGATGCAGAAGAATTACTTTAGTTAAAGGGTGGTAAAACTGTGGAATTTGTTGCCAGGAGTGGCTGTGGAGGCCAAGTCACTGGGGGCACTTAAGGCAGGGCTAGATAGGTTCTTGATTTTCCAGGGCAACAAAGGGTATGGGGAGAAAGCAGGGGAGTAGGGATGACTGGAAGAATTGGATCAGCCCATGATTGAATGACAAACAGACTTGATGGGCTGAATGGCCAATTTCTGCTCCTATATCTTATGGTCTCATAGGTGTGGAAGGATTTTTTAGCAGACCCCAACTTCTGTTCAAACCTACTTCTGCTCAACACAAGGCACCATCTAGCATTTCCTTTGTAGCACACCATGACAGGAAGAACATGAAGAAGCAAAGCAGAACAGGATTGTAAGAGATGGGAGAAGAGGACACTATAGATGGCCACATATTAGTCTTGGAAGTACAATGATCAATTAAATTACCTAAATCATAGCAAGTAACGATGTAAAACATTCAAGCTTCGGGTAGAATGCCACTTCCTGCAGTATTATTTGCAGCACTGGACTACATTGTCATTGATAATCGAAGTTCAAAGTAAGTTTATTATCAAAGTACATATATGTTCCTATATATATAACCCTGAAATTCAGGGATATCGACACCCAGGAACTTGAAATTACTCACTCTTTCCACTTCTGATTCCTTCATGAGGACTGTTGTGTGCTCCCTTGTCTTACCTTTTCTGAAGTCCACAATCAGTTCTTTAGTCTTAGTGAGGTTGAGTATAAGGTTGTTGTTGCAACACCACTCAACCAGCCGATATATCTATCTCCCGTACACCAACCCATCACTATCTGAAATCCTGCCAACAATAGTTGTACTGTCAGTAAGTTAATAGATGGCATTTGAGCCGCATCGTCATGGATGTAGAGAGAGTAGAGCAGTGGGCTGAGGTAAATCATCCCTGAGGTGTGCCAGTGTTGATTGCCAGTGAAGTGGAGATGTTACTTTGATCCACTTGGACTGTGATTTTCCAGTTAGGAAGCTGAGGATCCAGTTGCAGAGTGAGGTGTAGAGGCCCATGTTCTTGAGTTTTTTCATCAGAGCTGCAGGAATGATTGTGTTAAACACTGAGAGGTAGTCACAAAGAAAGCTTGGAAGGTCATCAGGGACACCAGACACCTCAACCATAAACTGTTTCAGCTGCTTCCATCTGGAAGATGGTACCACAGCATAAAAGCCAGGACCAACAGGCTATGGGACAGCTTCTTTCTACAAGCCACTGGACTTATACATTCACGTCTGTACATTGCAACAAAGTCATAACGCAGAGATTTTTGCTCCCTCATGTTGTGGGATAGGTATAAATAAATTCAATTCAACATTCAATAAACAGTATTCTGACATAGGTGTTTGTATTGTCCAGGTGATCCAAGGCCATGTAAAAAGTCATTGAGATCAGATCTATCATAGACCTGTTGTGGCGATGGGCAAAGTGCAATAGATTCAGGTCCTTGCTGAGACCGGAGTTAACTCCAGCCATAAACAACTGCTCAATGCACTTCATCACTGTAGATATGAGTGATACTAGATGATAGTAGTTAACACTTACATAATGTTTGGGTCAAATCTGACCCGTTTTGACATTTGACAGCAGTAAAAAAACCCTAAATGCCATTTTTTTAGCTGAAATTTGACGACTTTTCCTAAAGTGACCCAAAATGTGCAAAAATGAAAATATTTAAAAATGTTATACTTTTGTACAGGTGCTACAAATTTTTGTACACTGAGGCTGCTCCAGGTCAAATTTGACCTGTATCTATTGAAATGGATTTTAGATCTCTGAAACATTAATTAAGGATTAATCACCCATTTATTAATGTCAGATGGGTTATTTATACATTCTAAGTAGATCTGTGATTCAAAATTTGGTATAGACACTTGTTATGAGAGGATTCTTGGGCTGGGTCAAAATTGACCCAGACCATACTGTGAAGGTATAGAATATGAACCGGTTGCCTGGATTAAGTAATGCAAAGGATTGTGCTCAACAGGAGCTTTATGCAATGTATTTTGCAGTTGAATGTGAAGCAGAAAACTTGTAACTGCATAACAATATGCTCAAGTATGTTGCACGTACAATGAAAATCTTACTTGCAGCAGTAAAGTCACATGGCACCATAGAATTCACAAGAAAAAAATGACAAATTACAGTTCCAATGGTCCCTTCCTCTCTGCTGGAGTCCTTGCTCTAGGGCAGGCATGGGCAAACTACGGCCCGGGGGCCATATGCGGCCCGTTAAGCTTTTTAATCCGGCCCGCAGAACTTGATGAAATTATATTAATAAACCTTGTTAACATGTTTTCCCTGCAATTCTGGCATTTTCCCAATAGATGACGCACTCTATATACATTGACCTTTGTTGAGGTGCAGCGTATTACTCCACATTTGCGCTTTACTCTTTGTTCGGCTCGACCTATTTGTGTGAACAGGCGTTCAGCGTCATGAACATCAACAAAGCCAGCCACAGATCCAAGTTAACTGACCAACACCTCAGATCCATCCTGAGAATCGCCACAACAAAACTAAATCCAGACTTTGATGCGCTGGCTAAAAACAGAGACCAACAACACTGTTCCCACTGAAATTAAAAATAAGTTTCTTCGTTGTGTTATGTAAAAAATGCATTTGAAAATATTTTTTTCAATAAGCCTTACATGTTACATGTCATTTCTGTTAAGTGATGGACATGAGTAGTGCGCAGGTGCACGTACGTTCTCAAAATAAAAAATGTGCTCCAGATCAAATAATGCGCTCCGCATACTGGCGTGCTGTCACTGTTCTGTCCTTGTGCTGGTCGTTGTTGAGTTTTGCCACAGGGGACAATTGAATAAGAAGGAGCAGGACAAGTAGACCTGCATCTCCTACCGTTTTTGAAATAAAGACAGTCAGGAGGAGAGTGATGATGATAATATCTTGAAGGATAACAGAATTTTCAGTGCTTTAAAATAATAACTGTTACTATTAAAAGAAGCTGTATTTTATTCATTTAATTTTCAGTGTTTTAAAAGTCATTTCAATAAATAGCTAAATACCATGGGACTTCAAAGACAGATATTTTGTTGTAATGCATTGTTCATTTTCAATTGAAATTAAAGCACATGTTTTCTACATATCCCATGATATTTTATTTTCTCTTATGAGGTGTATTACCAAAACACTCCGTCCATCTGCTCCTGGTCTGGCCCCCCTGTCAAATTTTAGAACCCTTTGTGGCCCACAAGTCAAAAAGTTTGCCCACCCCTGCTCTAGGGCAAGGTTTAATTGACACGGTTTATGGATTGGACTGTAGTTCACTTTATGATGTGCTTCTGGTTTCTGATTGCTCATTTTTTTTGCTGCTATTTCGGGCAAATTAGATCAGGGAGGCCTGCAGATAATGAATGACACAGTGCGAGATTCAACAAGAACTGAGCTGAACTGAACTGAATATGCCTGAACTCGTTCAAATTTTTTTTTTCACTTGTTTTTTTGCCATGGGGGAGGGGTGTTTGGTGTTTTCCTTTGAACAGGTTCCACAGTTTTCTTTGTTTTGTGTCTGTCTGTGGGAAGATGAATCTCTAGGTTGTATATTGCATACATTCTTTAATGTACTTTGAACGTTTGAATCTTTTACAAGAACACAATTCGAACAACAAACATCTATTTTAGTGCAAAGTGATCCAAGCGCCCGTTGTGTTGCTAAATTGCAGTTAGTATACTTCCTACAGATCAGTGACACAGCAGCACAAAGTTGCACTAGAAGATATCATCAGTACTGAGGAATTCCAATTAAAATTACAGGTCTTCCCCAGGTTACAAATGCCCACTTATGTATAGCCTAAACATACGAATGAGTGTTTGGAAGATGGATGGGATATATTTGCCAGCTTTTGCAGGGCTGCAAGCATCTCATGCTACCTAAGAGCTTGATTCACAGTGGTATCATTGTATCTTACTGCGAAATCTGAACGTATGAGTTAAGTGCACTGGATCAGTCTTGTCTGGTCTATGTTTTATTTAAATATGTTACTGGGCAGCTGCTTATCCAATTTATGAACTATTCAGGTCACAAATATTTCCCAGGAAGAGAACCCTGTTGGAACTTAGAGAGGGCTGACTTAGAGTTCTACTGTTTTATTTTTCCTTTGATCAAAGAAGGTGGTGGAAGAGTGGAGGTTTAATTAATGTCTAAAATCATGAGGCGCAGCAGGATGAGCCAGAAGGGACCAATTTCCTTTGGCAAGGGGTCACTAACTGGATGTCACAGATTAGGATTAGGATTAGGACGAAACTAAATATTTTTCACCTGAAGTCGTGGAGGTATGCAACTGGCTGCCTGGAAGTTAGTGGATGCACAATCACACAAAAAACTACGGAAGGAACTCAACTGGTCAGCAGCATCTGTGGAAATGAATTCCCATGTCTACTTCCTAACAAGCTCCACAAACCCACTTGTCCAGGTAGACCTATTTTTTCAGTTTGTTCCTGCCCCACTGAACTCATATCGGCACCCCTCAACTTTGTTTTATCCCCCCTAGTTCAGTCCCTTCCTACCTACATCCATGATACTTCATACTCTCTGGATCTTTTCAATGATCTCAGGTTCCCTGGCCCTCATTGTTTCATTTTTACTATAGATGTCCAGTCCCTATACACCTCCATCCCCCACCAGCAAGACCTCGAAGCTCTCAGTTTCTTTCTGGACACCAGACCCAACCAGTTCCTCTCCACCACCATTCCCCGCTATCTAGTGGAACTTGTCCTCACTCTAAATAATTTCTCCTTTGGGCCCTCCCACTTCCTTCAAACAAAAGGGGTAGCCATGGGCACTCGCATGGGTCCCAGCTATGCCTGCCTGTTTGTTGGCTACATGGAACAGTCTATGTAACAAGCCTAGTCTGGTAACATTCCTGCACCTTTCCGATGCTACATCGATGACTATATTGGTGCTGCTTCCTGCACCCATGCTGAACTCGTCGACTTCATCCACATCCATGGTGCCCTCAAATTTAACTGGTCCCGTTCTGACACCTCCCTCACTTTCTCACTCTCACTGACTCCATCTCCAGAGACAGCTTATCCACTGATGTCTATTATTAACCCACCGGTCTCACAGCTTCCTAGACTATACCTCTTCCCTCACTGCTACTTGTAAAAATGCCATCCCTTTCTCTCAATTCCTCTGTCTCTACTGCATCTGCTCTCAGGATGAGGCTTTTCATTCTAGAGTGAAGGAGAGGTCCTTCCTTTTCAAAGAAAGGAGCTTCCCTTCCTTCAACATCAATGCTGCCCTCAACCGCATCTCTTCCATTTCATGCACATCTGCTCTTACCCTATCCTCACCTACCACCCCACCAGCCTTCGTGTCCAACACATAATTCTCTGAAACTTCTGCCACATCCAAAGGGATCCCACCACCAAAAACATCTTTCCCTCCCCCAACTTTCTGCTTTTCACAGGGATCATTCCCTATGCAACTCCTTTGTCCATTTGTCTCTCCCAAATGATCTTGCTCCTGGAACTTAACCTTGCAAGTGGAACAAGTGCTACACCTGCCCGTCCACCTCCTCCCTCACTACCATTCAGGGACACAAACAGTCTTTCCAGATGAGGCAACATTTCACCTGTGCATCTGCTGGGATCGTACACTGTGCCTGGTGCTCCGGTGCAGCCTCCTGGGACGTAGATTGGGAGGCCGCTTCGCTGAGAACCTATGCTCCACCTGCCAGTAAAAGCAGGATAACCCAGTGTCCATGCATTTTTATTCCACTTCCCATTCCCATTCCAATATGTCCATCTACAGCCTCCTCGACTGTCGTGTTGAGCCACACTCAGGCTGGAGGAACAACACCTTCTATTCCATCTGGGTAGCCTCCAACCTAATGGCATGAACATCCATTTCTTGAACTTCCGGTATGCTCCCCCTTCACCATTCCCCATCTCCCATTCCCTCTCTAACCTTATCTCCTTGCCCACCCATCGCCTCCCTCTGTAGCTCTTCTCCCCTTTCCCTTCTTCCATGGCCATCAGTCTCTTTCACCAATTTACTTCCCAGCTCTTGTACTTCATCCCTCCTGCTTCAGGTTTCACCTGTCACCTGGTATTTCTCCCTCCCCTCTCCCCACCTTTTAAAATCTACTCCTCAGCTTTTTTCCTCCAGTCCTGCCAAAGGGTTTTGGTCCAAAACTTTGTCTGTACTTTGTCCTAGATGCTGCCTGACCTGCTGAGTTCCTCCAGACTTTTGTGTGGGTTGCTTGGATTTCCAGCATCTGCAGATTTTCTCTTGTTTATGAATAAACAGTTGGTGATTTGGGCTGAGATCCTTCATCAAGCACAAACCACCATCGCATTTCAAAGACACGTATAAAGGAGGTCATTTGGGCTTTGATTAAAAGCTACAGCAGTGGTATAGCTGCTGAATCACAGCACCAGACTGCCCGTGTGGAGTTTGCACGTTCTGACTATGTGATATCCTTTCACGTTCCAAAGGCGTGGGTTGGTAGTCAAATGGTCACTAAATTATTGCTAGTATATATCCAAGAGGTATATATAGTATATATATACTATAAATGCTAGTATATATCCAAGATGGGTATAATTTATGAGAATATGGGAGATTAAAAATGCGATTGGTGTAAAAGAGTGGTTGATAATTGCCACAGAATCAGTGTGTTTTTTCTTTAGAATCAGAATCAGGTTTAAGATCACTGGCATATTTCTTGAAACTTCTTGTCTTGGCAGCAGCACAATGCAATACATAATAATAGAAAAAAACTGAATTACATTATGTTAAATTACATTATATTAAATAGTTAGATTTAATAAGTAGGGCAAAAATAGAAATAAAAAAAGTAGTGTTCATGGGTTCAAAGTCCATTCAGAAGTTGGATGTCAGAGGGGAAGAAGCTGTTCCTGAATTGCTAAGTGTGTGCCTTCAGGCTTCCGTACCTCCTTCCTGATGGTAACAGTGAGAACAAGGCATGACCTCGGTGATGGGGGTCCTTGATGATGGATGCCACCTTTCTGAGGCATCACTCCTGAAGATGTCCTGGACACTACAGGGGCTGGTGCCCATGGTGGAGCACTATCAACTACCCATTTACACCAATCACATTTTTACTCTCCTATATTCTCATAAATTATACCTATATTCTACTACTTGGCTATATATTAGCAGTCATTCAATAATGGAGCATGATGGGCCAGTTTTTGATAATTAGGACAGCGCATATCATGAGTATCATTCTTTGTTTTCTTTGTACTTCTACAAATTATTACATGATCATTAACTCTCCTTTGATTATTTTGCCATTGACCTACACCAAAGGTTAATTTACAATAGGAAATTAAACCACTGCCGTGTGTTTGGAACGTAGAGGAAGCCTAAACATTTAGGAGGCCTCTAGCTTCACAGGTGAAAACAGCAGATGTCGGGTTTGAGGTGCAATGTAACAGCAAGACCACTGATGGCTGAGAAGTAGGAGAAAATCAAGAATCTCAATTTTATTGTTAGTGCAGACACCTTGTGTTGCAAGTACCTATGATTCCATGGTGAGTGAAAAAATTAAGTGACAGATTAGAATGGAAATTAAGGACTTTGGAAATTACAGTCACTTTGCTAAGTAACGAGCTGACTTTTTGTCCAGTCATTGATGTCATTTTAGGAGCTAAAAAATAAAGTTTTCAAACATTAAAACTGTCATTTGAAGCAGCATAGAACTATACAAAATAGGAGCAAGCCCTTTGGCCTATAACATCTGCACTAAACATAGCAAATTAAACTAAATCTCTTCTGCCTGCCCGTGATCTATATCCCTCCATTCCCAACATGTTGCTGTACATTTGAAAGCCTCTTGAAGGTCAGTATTGTGTCTGTTATCACAACTACCCCTAGCAGACTCTTCTATCTCTAAAATAAAACTTCCTTCCCTTGCCTTAAATGTCCTCTAATATTGGAAACTTTTATATTACCGAAAAGACTCTGACTGTCAATACTACCTATGCCTCTCAGAAGTTTATAAACTTCTATTCAGTCTCCCCTCAGCCTTAGATGCTCCAGAGAAAACAACCCACTTGCCCAGCCTTTCCCTGTATCTCATAGCCTCCAATCCAGAGCACTTCTTGGTAAACATCAGCATGCTTTCCAAAGCCTCCACATCCTTCCTGCAACGGGTCAGTCAGAATTGCAAAGAATACCTTAAGTGTGGCCTGACCAAGGTTTAAAGTAGCAGCAGTGTGATGTACTAAGTAATTAAAAGCACATAGGAAAGTGCTTAAAGGTAGAAAACAGGACTGGAGTAGACAATTTTGTTAACATACCAAAAGATCTCTTTTCAAACAGGTTTACTAATCTTCTTTAGAACACACTTTCATCTACCGTAAAGCAAAGCGCCATGCACAAGAGCTTCATATTCATTTTAATTTGGCTTCAGGCTACTAATTTGTGGTTTAGTTTTGAGCTCTAGTCCCTTAGAGTTATGTTACATTTAATGAACTTTCTTTTGTGATAAGGAAAGGCAATGATTAAGAAAGATTCAAAACAAACAGCAACTGGGGACCTAGACAGCTGCAACAACTTCACACACTATGTTCAAAGTTTCCTGAATATCAGTGTCTTTTTACCTCCAAGTTGTAAAATAAGTTCTTTTTCAGAAACAGGGTAAAGGTCACTGTTGGTGTATCAGTGAATTCTGGGAGTTATTTGACTTTTGGGAAAAAAACATCTAGTGCATCTGGAATGCTTCTACAATAAGCTCAAGTGCAGCCAGGCTGAGTGAGCCCCAAGTGAAAGGCTTTAAGTCATCCAGGTATCAAATTGTGCCTTTCAAAATGCAAGCCAATTTCAAATTTGTCTTTCGGTCTAAGCATTCCTTTTCAAAAATAAAATGTTGTAAAACATGGCACTGCCATAAAGCTAAATGCTTAGCAATGAATCTCAAATAGTATAAGGCTATTGTGATCATTATCGTTATGTGTTTTGACACGATTTAAAACAGCAGGTTTCATTCAGAAATTTCAGTGTGAAGATGTCACTGCTTCTCTTCAAAAAGTGGTGATAAGTACAATGATGGTAGGATTCTATTCAAATGAAAGCATTCTGAATGCTAGTCTTGCTCCACATAATAGCTTTGATAATTTAAAACTGTTTATCTTTGAGTCATTAGTTTAACTGGTCCACTCATTTTGACAGCAAACCCACATATTTTTGTAGTGTTTGCAGCACTCTATACTAATAAGAACAAATGAAGTGCGGACTGCTTAAATTATGAAGTACAATGCCTATAAAAATTATTCACCCTCCTTGGAAGTTTTCATGTTTTATTGTTTTACAACATTGAATCACAATGGATTTAATTTGGCTTTTTTGACACTGACAACAGAAAAACACTTTTGTGACTAAGTGAAAATAGATCTCTAAAAATTGATCTAAGTTAATTACAAATATAAAACAGAAAATAATTGATTGCATAATTACTCACCCCTTCAAATCAGTATTTAATAGATGCACCTTTAACAGCAATCACAGCCTTAAGTCTCTATCAGCATTGCACAACTGGACACTAAATTTTCGCCATTCTTCTTTACAGAACTGCTCAAGCTGTCAGATTATATGGGTGTTGTTAGTGAACTGCCCTGTTCTGGTCCAGCCAAAAATGCCCATTTGGATAGAGATCTGGACTCTGATTTGGCCACTCCAAGACATGAACTTTATTGTTCTTAAGCCATTCCTGTGTAACTTTGGCTTTATTGGCAATAACTTGGGGTTATTGGCTTGCTGGAAAGCAAATCTTCTCCCAAGTGGCAGTTTTCTTGCACACTGCATCAGGTTTTCCTCCAGGATTTCCCTGTACTTTGCTGCATTCATTTTACCCTCTACCTTCACAAGCCTTCCAGGGCCTGCTATAGTGAAGCATCCCCACATCATGATGCAGCAACCACTATGTTTGATGGTAGGAATGGTGTTTTCATTTTGATGATGTGCGGTGCTTGGCTTATGCCAAGCAAAACATTTAGTTTGATGGCCGAAAAGCTCAATTTTGGTTTCATCAGACCATGGAACCTTCTTCCAGCTGATTTCTGGAAAGCTCTAGTTGAGATTTCAAGTGAGTGTTTTCTCAATGTGGCTTTCTCTTTGCCACTCTCCCATAAAGCTGCAACTGGTGAAGCACCCGGGCAACGGCTGTTGTATGTACAGTCTCTTCTATCTCAACTACAAAAGCTTGTAACTCCTCCAGAGTTGTCATACGTTCTTGCTGGCCTCCCTCACCACTTCTTACACGGTCACTCAGTGTTTGAGGACAGCCTGCTCTAGATCAATTTACAGCTATGTCATACTTTTCCCAGTTCTTGATGATTGACTAAAGTGTACTCTGAGGGATATTTAATGACTTGGAAATTTTCTTGCATCCAATTCCCGACTTGGGCTTTTCAATTACCTTTTTGCTGAGTTGCTTGGAGTGTTCTTTTGTCTTCGTGGTGTAGTGTTTGCCCGGATACAGACTCACCAGCAGTTGGACCTTCTAGCTACAGGTGTAGTTTTACTACAATCAATTGAAACATTTTGACTGCACACAGGTCTCCAAAAACAGATCTCCATTTAAGTAATTATGTGACTTCTAATACCAATTGGTTGCACCAGTGATGATTCGGTGTGTCATATTAAAGGGGGTGAATACCTATGCAATCAATTATTTTGCATTTTATATTTGTAATTAATTTAGATCCCTCTATAGAGATTTATTTTTACTTTGATATGAAAAGTCAATTTCTGTTGATCAGTGTCAAACAAGCCAAATTAAATCTATTATGATTCAATGTTGCAGAACAATAAAAGATGAAAACTTCCAAGGGGGGGGGTGTATAAATGCTTTTTATAGGTGCGATAGCTTTCCAGCCTAAGGTAGTTTTATTAAAGCCTGAAGGAATAAGGTTGGTAAATACGGCCAGATTTAAACTCTTGGGAATTACGTGAGATGACCACAACAAGTGCAAGAATGAAACATCCTATATTAGCTGACTGTATCTGCTCATGGCATCTGCTTGACCCTAGACAAAAAAGATGTTTGACACCAGACAAAATATTTTTAAAAAGTCATTTAATCAATGAGCCAGGATTAATCAGATTGTCCCTAGATATTCTTAATGTGAACATTTTATCCAGTTTTTATGCAACATACAGCTTGCAAGCATAACATTATCACTGAAGTTGAATGTGTGGCTAGGCATTGTTCAAAAGTCAGCTATAAATTCACCCATGTTGCTGGCAGAATATCAGATGATGACAGGGAGGCGTACAGGACTGAGACAGATTGGCTTGTTGAGTTGTGTCCCAAAAACAACCCTGTCAATAAGACCAAGGAATTGATAGTGGACTTTGTTGTGTATTTGATATTCCAGTAATATTTGAGTAATATTGTAAATATATTGTTCTGACGAACACACCACACAATGCTCTGAGTACATCATCAGTGATGTAACCTGAGGTCATCGTGTGTTTCGGGTCCTTCAACGTCAGACTTCCTCACCCAGGCAACCCAGCTATGGTTGATCCAGTCGCGACTTGTGTTCAGGTAGCATGTGATGCAGATCCCCATGGATTTTTCTGTCTTCATCCATAGCCACCTTGAGGCTTTCTCTGCTGCCTTGGTAGTGTTGCCAATGTCTCTCTGTCTTCCTTGTACCAGCAATGCCCAGTGCACTGAGGGCTCCATGAACAGACTGTTCGGCAGTGCCCTGGCTGCCAACTTCAACGGTCATGCAATTTGTATTCCATCCCTAACTCCGACTGCCGCCGACTAGTTCCCCATATTGGCAAGCTTCCTCTCATGGACCTCCTCCAGACATTCCTCCCACTGCACTGTCGCCTCCAGCAAGATGTTGTGCTTTGCTGTCTCTGAGACCAGAAGGATGTCTGGACTTGACGGTGTACTTTGGGAACTTTCTCCAGGTCACTTACGAGCTGCCAGTCATGAGTGGGTGCCAGAATCCCTGTGGGTGGCTTTATTCCTACTTCTGGTTGCTCTCCAGCTCTCACAAAAGTGATGTCTCGATTGCAGGGTTGAGCTCATTGGCCGTTACTGATCCTTAAGAAGATTGCCTTGCGAGGGTCTTCAATACTTGGTAATGTCTCCAATGGTATCAGCCAAGAGCTTTCTGGCAGCTCAGGATGTCCTCTCCTGGAACACAACAGACAGACAGGGACATCAAGCTTCTTCTATCTGTACAGGTGGGCAAAATGCAATACACCGTCTAGACAGGGAACTTGATTTGATGAGCCTCTGCTTGCCAGAGATCAGTCCATGTCACTCTCCTTTCCATGGCCTGCACCCACCTAGTCCAAGCTCCCTGCTGCTTCATGCCCATTGGTTTGGTGTATCATTCATCTATGGCTGCTTTAATTTCCCTCCGGAGGAGCTTCTGCTTCTCCGTCCCCTTAGCCATACGACCATAAGGCATAGGAGCAGAATTAGGCCAATTGACCCATCGGCTTTGCTCCACCATTCAATCATAATTGATCCTGTTGTTTGTCACACCTGGACATGGGAAAGCTTCCCGGTCCAGCCCTTCCTGGGGTTACCACTCCCACCAAGACATTGTGGCACAGCAAGATTCATCTTGCTGCATGGCCTCTTCTGCTGTCTGCTTTCTTCCAGTCTTCACAATGACCTCTGCCCGGGCCACCTTTGGGTTGCTGGACTCCCTAAACTGCATCACCTCTCTGGCTCTTGTCACCTTGAACTCTTCCTCCAGGGGTTTCGAGGGCAGCCACAGCTTGGTGTTCTTTCCATAGAGGGCCATACTGGGCAATAGAGTCCTGGGCAATCCCAGCCACCTTTGGAGAAAGCTCCTGACCTTTCTCTCTAGGTTCTCGACAGTGGAAATTGGAACTTCATTTACTAGCAATGGCCAAAAAATCCTCGGTTGGATGCTGTGCTAGTATATCTCCACAACTTGAACTTGCCGGGTAATCCTGACTGGTCTACAGCTGTCAACCAGAGCTCCAGCTCCTGACAGGTTGCCTGGATTGATGATGTGTCTTTCACCTTGTCAAGGCTCTACACTGGCTTGTCAGAGATGGTTGGAATGACCATTCCTGCAATGCTAAAGCAGAATCTACTGCTGGCTCTGACCTTCCTCAGCACCAGTTCCTCCTTGGAACACACCAAGGTTCCACTCCAGTAGTTGTTTGATGACCCCCAAACAAGCTGGCTATGAAGGCTTCTCACCTCCTGGCTCGCCACTGGGCATCTTCCATACCACTCAGCCCTGTGTAGGGTCATAAGTTCTTCCTGAGGATGCTACACAGCTCTGCCAGAGGTGGCTGCTGCTCTTCACTGGCCTTCTCATATCGGCTTTTCAGGGACTTCAATGCCTGCTGGGTTTTATGGATATTGCCCACTCTCTGGTTCATAGTGTATTGTGTTCCAGCTGGCTTCTGTTTGGCTGAATCAAACCTTTCCTCAGCAAAGCTGACTATGATTGTTGTCATTGCCTTGAGTCGCCTTTCGGCACCTCCCTTTGTTATCACATCCAGTACCCTGTTGACATCCTCATCAAACTGCCCCCCAGATTAAGCTTTCTTTGTTCTTTACATAATGCATTGTGGGTTACATGTAAAAGTATGTGAATAGCATACGTTCATAAGACCATAAGACATAGGAGCAGAGTTAGAACATTTGGTCCATCGAGTCTGCTCCGCCATTTCATCATGGCTGATCCATTTTTTTCTCTGAGCATCATTTTCCTGCCTTTCCCCCCATATTCTTTTATGCCCTGACCAATCAAGAATCTATCAAACATTGCCTTAAGTATACTTAAAGACTTGGCCTTCACAGCTGCCTGTGGCAATGAATTCCACAGATTCAATACTTTCTGGTTAAAGAAATTCCTCATCTTCATTATAAAAGGACGCCCCCCCCCCCCATTGTTCTGAGGCTGTATCCTTCGGTCTTAGACAGTCCCACTATAGGGAGCATCCTCTTCATATCCACTCTAACAAGGCCTTTCAACATTTGATAGGCTTCAATTAGGTCATCACTCATTCTTCTGAATTCTATTCAATAGAGGCCCAGAGCCATTAAATGTTTTTCATATGACAATCCTGGAATCATTTTCATGAACCTCCTTTGAATCCTCTGCAGTTTCTGCAATGCTTTCTAAGGGGCCCAAAGCTGCTCACTGTACTCAAAGTAAGGTTTCACCAGTGATTTATTAAGTCTCAATTACATTCTTGCTTTTATATTCTAGTCCTCTTGAAATGAATGCTAACATCTCATTTGCCTTCCTCATCACAGACTCAACCTGCACATAAACCTTTAGGGAATCCTGCACAAGGACTTTCAAATCTCTTTGTGCCTCAGATTTTTTATACTTTCTATCCATTTAGAAAATTCTTTTATTTCTTCTACCAGAGTGCATGACCATACACTTCTCAACACAATATTCCATCTACCACTTCTCTGTCCATTCTCCTAATCTGCCTAATTCCTTCTGTAGCCTCTCTACTTCCTGAAAACAACCTGCCCCTCCACCTATCTCCATATCATCTGTAAACTTTGCAACAAAGCCATCAATTCCATCATCCAAATCATTGACACATAATGCAAAAAGAATCAGTCCCAACAAAGACCCCTGTGGAACACCACCTGTCACAGGCAGCAAACCAGAAAAGGTTCCCTTTATTCCCACTCTTTGCCTCCTGCCAATCACCCACTGCTTTATCCATGATAGAATCTTTCCTGTAATACCATGAGCATTTAGTTTATTAAGCAGCCTCATGTGTGGCACCTTGTCAAATACCTAAAAATCCAAGTACATAACATCATCCGATTCTCCCTTGTCTATCCTGCTTGTTATTTCAAAGAATTCCAACAGATTTGTCAGGCAATATTTTCCCTTGAGGAAACCTGCAGACTATAACTTATTTTATCATGTGCCTCCAAGTACCCTGAAACATGACCATACACTTCCCAACACTGAATTCCAAATGCCATTTCTTTGCCCACTCTTCTGATTTGTTTATGTCCTACTGTAGACTCTCTATTTGCTCAAAACCACCTGCTCCTCCACCTATCTTCATACTGTCTACAAACTTAACAACAAAGCCATCAATTCCATAATCCAAATCATTGACATACAATGTAAAAAGAATATGAGTTGGTAGGATAATTCATTATGTGGGTGTAATTGGCAGTGCAGGCTCATTGAAGAATGTGGGTCAATAGGGTAATTCCTCAGACCACCACATCATATGCGTGCACCTCGCTAAAAGTAAAAATGAAGTTTATACGCATCTTCTCAGGATCCCTTGCTTTTTTTTCAATAAGTTTTATGCTTTGGAGTTACAAAAACTTAACAGCGCTGATGAGGAAGTTTTAAATAATCACTTAACTGTTGAAGTGCAGTGAGACATTTAAGTTTTTAAAAATATGCAGCAAGACAACTGAGTTTAAAAATGGCATAAAAGAAACTAATTCACAGGTTTATAAATAGTGAGAATTGGGTGGTAATAATCATAAAAAAGAGCAGAAATGGCTGGCTACATCAGAAAAATTGGCACGTTTGTTTCCACAAAAGATAACTGGCTCATGTATACTGAGATAATTGAACAATATTTTGAAGGAAAGTAATAGCCAATGAGAGATTGATTTTGCTGTGTGCATTCAGTTTAAAGGCATCCAGTTTGCTTCAAAGTTTAACTGTTCCAACCAAACCAGCAGCAATGAGCTTTGCTGATACTGTGAAACTGATGCAGGAGCAATTGGAACCAAAGGCCATTGACACAATTGCAGTATGTTTTAGGTTTCATAAGCAGAACTAAAAGGGGGGGGGGGGGGGTTCCATTACAGCTACATGGCTGAATCGAAGAAAATTGTCTGAGCATTGTCCGTTCAAAGTTGGGCTTATTGGTGCACCGAGTGATTGTTTAGTTAGTGAAATCTTACAAGAAAGCATTCAAAATCGGCTCCAAACTGAAGCACAACTTATATTTAAAAGAGGAGTTGAAATAGCTATATCAATGGAAACTGCAGACATGCAAATGAGCTGCAGTCAGGAATGAAAGCAAACTTAAACAAACTTGCAACGTCTAAACAGAAACCGCCCTAGCCAAACAAATTGTGTTACGTTTGTGGCAGGAGACCACACTCACCAGACCAATGCAGATTTAAAGGTGAAACCCACAGAAAATGCAACAAAGTAGGACAGATAGGAAGAGCATGTTGAGCACACAAAAATAAATGGATTGCACAGGGGGAAAAAGATAAAGAGGGAAGTTGCAGTTTCAAAAAGAGCACTAATCTGCTTGCTGTTGATGTAGATTCTGAAAAACAAAGTTTTCACATGGTTTCTCAATGGGCATAAGCCCCTTCTTGACAGAGCTCCACTCTCGCCTGCGAGGCTCTGCTGTTTCACTTGTAGTGAATGGCACTTGGCAGGGCTCAATGTGCAATCCTCACTCTGTGGCAGAACAGGAAAATTCCTGTGGTTAGCCTTAAGATTTACAATATGAAAACTGATCGGAGAGAAGTAGTATGGCTTACAGTAGAAGAGAACCACAAATTAATTAAAATAGAATTGAACAGCAGCACAGCTGTTTCAGTCATTCCACAAAATGCATTGGAAATGCAGTTCAAAGATACTGAAATGAAGCCCACAGATATCCAACTAAGAACTTGTATTGGAGAGAAGATCATTCCTGTGGGAATGACATTTGTAACAGTGAAATACAATAACCAACAAGCCACATTCGGCATCTATGCGGTAAAAGCAGGACAACCAGCAGTGTGGGGTTGTGATTAGCTGAGACAACGACAATATGACTGGAGATCCATCCACCATTTACATGCCACATTCCCTGCAATAGAGTCAACTGAAAATGTATGAAGAAAGCTTCTGGATGAGGCAGTGTTCAACGGTGGCATTGGAAAACTCAAACATATCAAGGGTAAAATAGTGTTAAATGAAAATGCCACACCCAACTTTTACAAGGCCTGTCCGGTTCCAAATATCATCCATGCTAAAGTAGCCAGAGAGCTCAATCACACGGAGGCTGCAGGAATTCTTTCCAAGGTTGATTGGAGAACATGAGCAATGCCAGTAGTGTCGACAGCCAGCAAAACTGTTTTTGTCAGGATCTGTTGTGAGTTTAAAGTCATTATTAAATGAGTACCAAAAGTAGATGAATACCCTCTGCCTAGGAGAGAGGATATTTTTGCAAACTTTCTGGAGGGAAACACTTCATCAAAGTACACTTAGCCTAGGCCTACCTACAAATTGAAATGGAAAAACAGTCCAAGGTGTTTCTCAGCATAATCCCTCACAAAAGGCCTTATCACTCTAAAAGACTTATTTCTGGGTTAGCATCTGCACCTGCATTCTGGCAGAAGGCTATGGACCAGGTGCTGCAAAGTTGTCCAGGCATTCAGTGTTACCTGGGTGACATCATTGTTACCAATACAAAGGACAAGGAACATCTCTAAAACCTCAAGACAGTTTCAAAAAGATTAGATTTAAGACAGATTTTAAAAGATGTGTTCAGAGCAAGACATGGCAAGTGTGAATTTTTTAAACCAAGCATCACTTACTGTGTTCACATCATTGACACACAAGAATTACACAAGTGTGCTGAGAAAATTCAAGCAGTGCTAGATGCTTTATGGCCAAAGGACATGTTACAGTTGCTGTCCTTTTAGGAATTTTCAATTACTGTGACAGGCTCCTGCCAAACCTGGCTACTGAGCTCCACCCTTTGAACTGATTACTACAGATCAGGAAGAAATGGCAATAGACAAAACAGTGTGAGGTGGTTTTCAGAAAGATAAAGGAAATGGTGAAATCAGACATTATTTTCACACCTTAGGATCCATATCATCCAGTGAAGCTTGCTTGTGATGTGTTGCCTGATGTTATAGGTGTAGTCATATCACATTATGAGTGAAGGAAGTGAATAGCCCATGGCTCATCATGTTCCTATACCGCTACAGAGAAAAATTAGGCACTTTGGGGTGTAAAATGTTTAAACCAGTAGTCGTATGAGAAAAAGCTTACAATCATTACTCATCATCAACCACTTCTGACCATTTTCAATCCACAGTAGCACAAATGTAGAGGTGAGATTGTTTTCTTGGAGGATACAAATACAGGATAAAATTCAAGAGGAAGACTAATCATGGAATTGCTGATGCATTGTCCCATTTACCCTTGAAAAAGTGAAACCAGAAAAGACCCCACACAGTCTCAGGTCTACATGGCAGCCCCAAATGGCTGGAATGTGCAGCATAAATTCCAGTTTCTCCATTTTTACCAGCACTGGGATGAACTGGTCCTTGATGGAGTTTGTCTTACATGAGGATTGAGAGTTGCTGGGCCATCCAAACTGAAAGTTAATGTGTTGGAGGAGCCACACCTAGGCATGTTCAAAAAGAAAATGTTGCCTCAAAGCTGTGTTTGGTGGCCTGGGGTAGATCAGCAGATCGAGCAGCTTGCCTTGCACTCTTCAGGATGCCACCATATCCAAAAGATGTCATGAGCTGCAACTCTCCATCCATGGGATTGGCCTGCATTGCTCTGGCAGAGGATTCATGTGGACTTTTCTGGGTCGTTCGTGGGGTCATGTTTCTTGGTATTAGTAGATACAGCTACAAAATGGCCAGAAGTGTCACCAATAGCCTTCACTTTGTCCTCATACACAGCTGATGTGTTGAAAAGCCTCTTATCAAGGACTGGTGTTCCTGGACACTGGACCACAGTTAGTTAAGGAACATTTTCAGCCATTCCTGAAGATAAAGGGAATAAGACACATTCCATCTGCACTGTGCCACCTGGTTACAAATGGCTTGGCCGATATGCTTGTTCAGAATCTGAGGAACACACTGCGAGCAACTTCAGAAGAACACACTAGTTCAGAGTTTAAATTTCAAAGTAAAGTTATTATCTAGTTCATATATATCATCATAAGATTCATTTTCTTGTGGGCATACTCAATTTTACTACAACAGCATTTCGTGTAGATATACTCAGTGGTGGGGAGGGCTTTACCTATGATGAACTGGGCTGTATCCATTACTTCTTGTAAAATTTTCTATTCAAGGGCATTGATATGTTAGATATGGCCCTTGTGGCTAAAGGGATTGGGGGTACGGAGAGAAAGCAGGTACAGGGTTCTGAGTTGGATGATCAGCCATGATCATACTGAATGGCGGTGCAGGCTCGAAGGGCCGAATGGCCTACTCCTGCACCTATTTTCTATGTTTCTATGATGTTTCTATCCCAGGCTGTGATTTGACCAGTCAATATACCTTCCACTACAAACCTATAGAAGTTTGTTTAAATTTTAGATGTCATGCCAAATCTTTGCAAATCTCTAAGGAAGCAGAGGTGCTGCCATGCTTTCTTTGCAATTGCACTTATGTGCTGGGCCCAGGACAGGTCCTTCAAAATGATATCAACAAAGAATTTAAAGTTGATAACCCTCTCCATCTGTGTTCCTCCAATGAGAACTGGTTCATTCATGGACCTCTAGTTTCCTTCTCCCATATTCGATTAGCAGCTCCTTAGTCTTGCTGACATTGAGCAAGAGGTTGAGATTTTCAACCCTCCCCCCATATGCTGATTCATCACCACCTTTGATTTGCCCAGTGACAGTGGTGTTGAATATGTACTTCACTAACACTGAATCAGAAGCTCACTAATTTCCTCCTTGCATATCACAATACAGCACACTCCACAACCAACAACTCACTATCTATGCTGTCCCTGGGTCACCCCTTGCGTCCAGTCTTGGATCTCCTCAAACCCAATTGCAGGATAAACATCTGAGACAAGTTGAGTGTTCCTCAAACAAGGAGGTTTGCTGTTACACTCCTGGACAACTAGTCTTGGCGCGAGACTACAGAGGTGATCAAAATTGGGTATGTGGAAAGATTAAGACCACTCTCTGCACAGACTGGCCCACTCTCCTACACTGCAGAGATTGTATCTGATGTCATAGGGGAGATGAAAAATCGATCAGTTGAGGAGAGGAGAGGAGAGGAGAGGAGAGAGGAAAGACATCCAATCTGTCAGAACCACTTCCTGCAGTCCCAGAGTCAACTCCAACAACCACCATGGAGGAGGCCCCAGAACTTGATAGCCACAAGTCTCATCTGCCAAGCAGAGTGACCTCAGGAAAGATGTTATCCCACAAGAGTAAGAAATCCGCCACAGCAGTTAAACCTTAAGGTCTGAATAGGATAATTTAGAACTTACTGTGCTGTTGATATATAAGTTGAGATGCATTCTGTATTGAGTTGGCGTATTTAGCTATGCAGGGAGGAGTGTTTTGTACTTAGTATTTCAGTATAGTTGAATAATATTGTAAATATATTGTTTGATCAAACTTTTTTGGTGCTTACATTATGCATTGCAGGGAATATGTAAAAGTATCTGAATGGCATATATTATCATGCCACCACGTCACATGTGTGAGGCTCGCTAAAGGTATTATTGAAGTTTACATGCACCTCTCGGCTGTCTTGTTTTTCTTTTGATTAGTTTTGTGTTTTGAAGTTACAAAACATAATAGAAGGGGAAGTTGGGAGAGCACACACCAGTTTTCACTGAGGGATCAGCAGTGGAACTGTGAGCAGTTTTACTTTCTGGGCTAAACTAAAGAATCTATCCTGGACCCAACACATCGATGCAATTAAAAAGGCATGCCAGTAGCTTTACTTCATTAGGAGTTGGGGAGTTTGGTATGCTAGCAAAGACTCTCGTAAATCTCAACACATGTATCGTGGCAGTCATTCTGACTGGTAATATCACCACCTGACATGGAAACTGCACAAGACTGAATGAGGCTGCAGAGGGTTTAGACTCACAGACATACTCTCCCTACCACTGAGGCCATCTTCAAAAGCTGCCTCAAGACGTCAGCAACCAGCATTAAAGACCCTCACCAAACACGACATGCCCCCTTCCCTTTACCTCCATCAGAGATCAGGTAGAGGAGTCTGAAGACCTAGCCTCAGCATTATAGGAACAGCTTCTTCCTCTCTGCCATGAGATTTCTGAGCGGTTCATGATTATTACCTCGCTATTCTCTTTTGCGCTATTTATTTTATTGTAACATAGTAATTTTTCATGACTTGCACTGTACTGCTTCCACAAAACAACAAATTTCATGACATATGTCAGTGATAATAAACTTCATTCTGATTCTGTATGTAATTCTCTCCACATCTAAAATTGCAATATCCTTCACAACCACCAAGTTTGCTCTATGAAAGGTAATAAGTGAAGAAATAGCCAGAAAGTATTTCTGACAGACCAGTGAAAGTACATTGGCTTTGGGGATCAGGAGCACCTACTGTCTGAAACACAGCGAACTTCCATTTCCAGTAACATCGAGTGTGTGCACCTTCTGACAATATGGCTCTGAATTGGATTATTCTCTTAACCTCATTGCAAAACCAAGGAAAAACAAATTAAATTGGTAAATCAGTTTATTATTGTCATAGGTACCAAGGTAAAGTGAAAAGCTGGTTTGGCATACCACCCACACAGATCGATTTCTTACAATGTTGTATTTCCTAAATGGACATTGAACCCACGAACATTACTTATTTGTATATGTTATTTCCGTTTTCCATGATTTTCAATCTTGCAATTAAATATACTTGCTGTCCAAATGGTTGTTGTGACGCATCTAGTGTAGTAGTGTAGCAGTACTTCTTGTTGCTCCTACTTTCTGCTTCCATCATTGGCTAGCAGTCTTATGAAAAGGAGAGCTGAATGTGTAAGTCTCTCCCTGCTAGTACATTGCCTCTCCAACAGCAAGCCTCATATAATACCTCCTCGCTGTCGACACAAGAGAAAGGAACTCCTTTCAGACGCAGGCTGAATTACAGAGGACGGGAGGGAGGTCTGGCCCCTGCACACATATTATGTAGGACCACTGGTGCGTGGACGTACCCTGGTGCTCGTGAACCAGATCCCCAGCTATGGGTAAATAGCCCCACTGCCTTGTGGGTAGCCTCTGGAGAGATGAAGGCTACAGGAGTAAACCCAGACAGCAAATCCGGAGTGGAGCCCCTCAGGCAGCTCCTGCAGCCGAGCTGGTGCCAAACCTACTGCTTCATGAGCTTTCCTTTGGACTACGCTGGTGAGGCCGAGAGGGGGATCTTGTTGACTGGGCATCTCAGGATCTCCATACCTTCCACCCAGGCTTGTGATGATAAATCATCATCACCCATTGCCTTTTGAGGCAGACGGATGCCAACTATATATGTACTGTAACTGATTTACATTATTTTTCCTTCTATGTTATCATGTAGCGCATTGAACTGCTGCTGCTAAGTTAACAAATTTCATGACACATGCCAGTGATAATAAACCTGGTTCTGATTCTGAAGTAGCACAAGGTGAGAGAGTGCAGAATAAAGTGTAATACTACAGAGAAAGTGTATTAGTAACAGCAAGTGCATTGACAGTAAGATGCAAGATCACAGTGAGGCAGATTGCGACGTCAAGAGTCCATCCTATTGTATTAGGGGAACAGTCAATAGTCTTATAACAGTGAGGTGAAAGCTATCCTTGAGCCTGAAATTTGTATCTTCTGCCTGGTGGGAGGGCAGAAGAGAGAATACCCATGGTGATTGAAACGTTTGATTAGGCTGGCTGCTTGACTAGGCTGAGGCAGTAAGAAGTGTAGACAGAGCCCATGGAGGAGAATTCAGTTTCCATGATGCACTTTGCTGTGTCCACAACTCTCAGCAGTTTCTTGCAGAACAGTTGCCATAACAAGCCATGATACATCCAGTTAGGATGCTTTCTATGGTATATTGATATAAATTGGTGAGGACAAAATGGGCCAGGCCAAAGCCTCTTGAGAGGGTAGATGGGTTGATAAACTCTCCTGGCAATGGTTGGAAGGACTGGCTGTTGCCGATGTGCACTCATAGGAACTTAAAGCTCCCAACGCTCTTGATCTCAGTACTACTGTTGTAAATGGGAGCATGTGCACTGTTCCCCTAACGCCCCACTTCCTGAAATCAATGACTAGGTCGTTCATCGTTCACAATCATCAGGAATAAATTTAAAATGCACTGTAAAGAAAACAATATATCTTTTGGAAAAACACATCCCACACACCAGTTATAGTGGTTAATATTGGCAGTTTGATTCAGGTACAGTGAGATCTTATTTACAAACATTGATATACTCACAACCCTCTATGTCAACATGGGCTGTCATCATGTCCTAAAGGAAAAATGATTGATTTCTGCATAGCCTGATGCAGAGAAATTTCCCCCAGCTGGTAATATTAAACAAAGAGATCAGAGGAAGAGTAGATGTTGCAGCTACTATGTACTTTGTTTAAAATCATTGATTAGAGATTGGGAATAATAAAGAAGAGTAGAGTTTTGAGGGGTGTCAGAAGTTGTATATCTGAAAATATGATGTAGTGCATTTCCACAGAGAAGGCAGGGATGGGTTTCCCCAAATAACTGCATGGGGGGGGGGGGTGGGTAGGATGGTCTTGACATAGAGACTATAAATAATTAATCTCCACCCCCACCCCCATCACCTTTTGCCACCAAACCACCTATGCCAAAGTAAAGCACATCCTTCAAGCCTAGAAAATCTTGAGCAACACCTACAACAAGCTGGAGGAACTCAGCAGGTTGGGCAACATCCTTGGAAACGGGCAGTCAGCATTTCCACATGCTGAGTTCCTCCAGCTTGCTGTACGTGTTGCTTTGACCACAGCATCTGCAGTGTACTTTGTGTTCTAGAAAAACTTGAGTTACCCTATTACTGTGGGGAAAACCCACATCCACAAAATTCTATGCCCCTGTAAAGAAATATATCTTATTCCATGAGAACACCACCAAAACATAGCTGTCCCCACAGCCAAGCCCTGTAGGGAAAAAGGTGTTCAGTTCTACTAAGAGTTGTACTGATAGAGTTTTTGTTGATCTGCTGTTAGGTCCTAACTGTTACTCAGAATGGATGCAAGATTCCACAGCACCCAAACACAAGAGATGTTCTCCTGATGGTCTGATCAATATTTATCTCAACACAACCATATCTTATTGCCATTTGTGAAACCCAGCCATGGTACTTGGTTCCCAAGTTTGCCATTATTGCAACAGATTGACTGTCCCAAGGACAACATATAAACCATAAACTAACCTTCTCACATGAGGAAATCTGCAGATGCTGGAAATTCAAACAACAACACACACAAAATGCTGGTGGAACACAGCAGGCCAGGCAGCTATGGATGCTGCCTGGCCTGCTGTGTTCCACCAGCATTTTGTGTGTGTTGTTGTTTGAACTACCTTCTCAGTGTGATTCCCTTTAATCCTTCTGCTGCCTTCTCTAGAAAACCAGTGAGTGCCAACTGGGCCATTAAAAGTCTCAAGAATCAATGCAAAAACTGCAATACATCGTTCATGACTGAAAGAGACCACAGCTTATATCTCAAGAAGAGGTGTATACTAGTCAGCCTCTGGAGTCAATTCCACCACCCAAATCATGAGAGATATGCATCTTAACTTTTTAATCAGCTTAATTCTCACTATTCTATAGCTGAAAGCCTTAGCTTAGAATTTCTTAGTTGAAGTTTCTAATTTTTGCAGGCTCAAAAATGTCTTGAAGAAGGACATTTCAGATTCCATTACCCTTAAAGTCCTTACTGACACTGTTAGGTTAATTTAATGACCTTCTTTTGGCATGTTCCACAAATTTGCTGTATCAAATCATTTAATTATCTTAAACATCTTGATTCATCCAGACTTCCAAGAAAAGTCAATGCAACCTGAACCTAATAACACCCATCTTGAACTTAACTCCTTCAACACCAGATCACCTATATATTCAAAATAAAAATAAAATTTTGGGATTTCTCAGCTGGCTCGGTACCACTAACAGAAGGAGAAACAGATAGTATTTTAAAGTAACACACATAAAATGCTGGAGGAATTCAGTAGGTCAGGCAACATCTATGGAAATGAATAAGCGGTCGACATTTCGGGCTGAGGCCCTCCTTCAAGACTAAAAAGGAAGAGGGCAGACCCCAGAATAAAAAGTGAGGGGAGGGGAAGGAGGATCACTAGAGGTGATAGGTAAAGCCAGGCAGGTTGGAAAGATAAATGGCTGGAGAAGAAGGAATCTGATAGGAGAGGAGACTGGACCATAGGAGAAAGGGAAGGAGGAATGGACCATAGGGAGGTGATAGGCAGATGAGAAGAGGTACGAGAGCCAGAAGATCCATTTTATTTCAATGGAATGATTCTAATCCCCCCTACTACATTTCAATGGTTTTCCCAAACTATAACATGTTTAAACTTAGAAAAAATTATAAGTGCTACTATTGATCCTTCGGTTAAATTTGAAGAAACTTGGAGGCCATTTATTCAACATTTTCATATGATGTAAGCTGACCTTTTCTGAATCCTTCTCAATAACTTTTTGTTCGTGTATAGAGGAGCGGAGCTAATGACAATGATTTTAACCGATGAAACATGGCAGCCCAGCTTTTGTTTTGTTTTTTTTTGGTTTTTGTTTAGCTTAGGGGGATTTTTTTTCTGTATAAAATTTTCTGAATCTTTTTTATGTTCAGTTATTAAGTGATTGGGAGGCTTAGGTTACACATGTTACTCGGAGTCTTTGTCTGTATACGTGAACTGTTATTAATGTAAAGCCCATCTCTTTGTATCGTTATCATTGTTATGTTTATCAATTTGAAAGTTAATAAAAAAGATTGAGAAGGAAAGGACGAAGAGGTACGAGGCCAGAGTGGGAATGGTTTAACCGGAAGGAGAAATTGATATTCTTGCCAGCAGGTTGGAGAGCACGCAGATAGAATATATGGCATTGCTCCTCCTTTGCACAAGGGGGTCCATGGACCGGCATGTCGGAACAGGAATAGGAATTGGAATTAAGATGTTTGGCCACTTTTGGCGGATGGAGAGGAGGTGCTCGATGAAGTTGTCTCCATTTTACAACGGGTCTCACCAATGTAGAGGAGTCTGCATCGGGAACTCTGGGCACAGTAGGTGACCCCAGCAGATTCGCAGGTGAAGCGATGCCTGACTTGGATGGACTATTTGGGGCCCTGAATGGAGGCGAGGGAGGAGGTGTATGGGCAGGTGTAGTACTTTGGCCGCTTGCAGGGATAAGGGCCGGGAGGGAGGTTAGTGGGGAGGGATGAATAGACAAGGGAATCACAGAAGGAGTGATAGGTGCACAAAGCAGAGAAAAGGGGGAGTTAAAGATATGTTTTGTGGTAGGATTCCTTTGGAGGTGACAGAAGTTGTGGAGGATGCCGTGTTGGATGCAGAAACTTGGGGTTGTAGGAAAGGATTAAAGGAGCTCTACCATTGTTAAGGTGGCGGGAAGATGGTGTGAGCGTGGATGGAGAAGATGTGGGTGAAGGAGCATCAGTAATAAAGGAAGGAAAACCCTGTCCTTTGAAGAAGGAGGACATCTCTGATGTCCTGGAAATGAAAGCTACCTCCTGGGATCAGATGCGGTGGAGGTGAAGGAACTAAGAAGAGGGAAGAGCACAGTGAGTAGTCAAGATAACCATGGGAATTAGTCGGTTTATAAAAGAGGTCAGTTGACAGGTTGTCACCTGGGATGAAAACAGAGAGATCAAGAAAGGGGAGGGAGATGTCAGAAATGGACCAAGTGAATTTAAGGGCAGGGTGGAAGTTAGAAGTACGGTTGATGAAATTAACAAGCTCAGCATGGGTGAATGAAGCAACATCAATACAGTCACCAATGTAGCGGAGGAAGAGTTGGGGAGCATTACCAGGGAAGTTTTAGAACATAGACTGTTCTACGTAGACAATGAAGAGGTAGACAGAGCTGGGACCGCTACCCCTCAAGTTTGGAGAAAGTGGGGAGAGCCGAAGGAAAGGTTGTTGAGGGTGAGGACCAGTTCTGCCAGACAGAGAGGGTGGTGATGGAGGGGAACTAGTTGGTTCTTTTATTGGGAAAGGAGTGGAGAGATTTGGCATCTTCTTGATGGGAGATAGAAGTGTATAGGGACTGGACATTCACAGGGAAAATGAGGTGATCAGGGCCAGGGAATTGAAAGTTAGTGAGGAGATCGAGAGCATGAGGAGTTGTGGATGTAGGTGGAAGGGACTGAACCAAGGGGGATAGAATGGAGTTGAAGTAGGAGGACACAAGTTTAGTGGGGCAGGAACAGGCAAATAGACAATAGGCCTACCCAGATGGTCAGGTTTGTGGATGATGGGTAGAAGCGAGCAGTGTGGGGTAAAGGAACTATGAGTTTGGTGGCTGTGGATAGGAGTTCTCTAGAGTTGATGAGGTCAGTGATGGTGTCGAGTAAATATGAAAAGGACTCTGAGAGTTGTTGCCTGGCCTTGCTACTACAGCACCCTCTTTGCTTGCGGGTTTGATGGTAAGACTGGGAATGGTCCAGAGAGAGCGGAGGTCAGTTAATATTTTAGTCAGTCCAAAGGTCTTCAGTGTACAGTATATGCTTTGAGTTTGCATTCTTTCAAAAAAAGAATTGTTTTCAGCTGGGATTGATGAGTTTTGCATGTTCTAAGCTTACTGAGGGAAGGTTTAATCCTAAGTATTAAAGTTAGCAGCTGATTGCAAGCAGGACTCAAAATGATAGGGATCTCATTTTGAAGAATGAATAGAATACTTTTGGACTATTGTTGCTATTTGAACATAGTCCCACAATGTTCCCCAAGGACATGCTGATAACAGGTCTCTGCCTACAATGATTGATACTTGTGGGTTTTTACTGAATAAATATCAAACTCCTAGACTCAGGTATTTTCCCTGACTGATTCAGATAGATAATCAAAAACCACATCTGCAGAAAAACAATAGGGATCTTTGTGGTAAAACTCAGCTTTGTAGACTGTCCCATGCACATGGTGAAAGCTGAAGAAATGGAATATTAAAATGAATGGTCCACATCAGGAGGCAACTATTCAGGCTCAAGGGATCTGAAAGAAATTTATCATAATATCAGAAACATAAGCTGTGGTCTCTTTTGGTTATGAATGATGTATTGCAGTTTTTGCATTGATCCTAAGACACAAGGTTATTTGCAAAGGATGATTAATGTGGAATAGTATTATTAGAATTAAAATAACTTGAAGAGCAGACATTATCTTCTTAAGTGAGCACTTCCTGCAATTTAACCCTGACCACAATCTATTCATGTTCTGATGACTGTATTACACCATTCCATTGTACTTCAAATTCTGGATCTCCCTCCCTGAATACTTGAGAAAAGAGTTGCTATGCAAGTTTTATTTCAGAGCAGTAAGGACTGCTAACCTAAATACTACCTTAAACAATGGAAATAAATTCAAAATTGCTTTGTAGACATGGACCAGTAGGGAGGATGATGAACACATGACCTGACACCTGGCTAATGAACCAGATTCAAGTAGAGAAGGGACGGGCAAAGCTTTATGTGGGGAGCTGATTGTACACATTGGGAAGCTGGGCTGCACACCAGGTCAGAACTACAGGAACCACAGAATTCTCAGAGTCTGAAGGCAAGAGTAGGAAGCACTGGAACATAGGGATGAAAATTGAATTGGAGTTATGCTGACCGAGTAATCAATGTGAATCAGCAAGCAGGGAGGCTGAACTTGAAGTCGTATTTATTCTGAGCTTTCTCCCCTAACTGAAGTCTGAGATCTGACAGAACACACAGAAATTAAACTGCACTGAACCTAATTTGCACCGCAAGAACTATTCCTCTGAATACGAACCTCAAACCAACTGGCAGACCAGTTGACCAACTGGCGTTAACAGAGACCAAAATACAAGTTAGGGACAGAGCATCAGGGATGAAATTGGCAGCACTTGGTAAGCAGAAGGCTGTAGGTTTGAGTCCCATTGCAAAGATTGAAGCTCTAACCCTTGGCTAACACTTGTTTAAATCTGACCCTCTCGGTCATTTGTTCATTGAGATGAGGCACAATGTAGAAGATTTGGAGCTAAGGTAAACAAAATTTGAGGATACTAGAACTATTCAAGCTTCCTGATCAACATTTAATTCATCAAGCAACATCAAATAATTTTTATTTGCATTTGTATTTATTTTATTTCTTACTCCCAAGGGAGCAAAAATCTTTATGTTGCATCTCCGTTGCTATGTACAACTAATGAAGAGGGAAAATGTGAGAGGATATTGCCCAAACACTAAGATTTGTTTTGTATACATGTATGTACAGTCAGATACACTATCAGATCACAAACACAATAATGATGTTAATGGAATAATTTGATGTTAATGGAATTTCGCTATGTGGAAAATAACCAGCATTCCTTCTTCTGACAGTAAACACCACACTTCCAAAGAACTTCACAAGATAATGTAAAACATTGTTTCTAAAATGCAGTGGCAGAGTTTAAATCTTTCGAAAAGGGTTGTGTAGCAGGATTTCATTTACCATGAGCAATAATCATACCACCCACCGTGCTGGATTCTATTGCCACCAGAGACCAGCATGATAAGAATTGATGTGGGTACAGTGTAATGAAAAACAAAGCCTAAAAGCAGTATGGTTTTCACAAGGATAAAAAGGTGCTTGTAAGAACAAATGAAAAACAAACAGCATAAAAACAAATGCCAAGACTGTTTGGCACAAGGCACAATTGATCAGAAATGCATTGTATTTCAGTTTAATTTTAATTTTCCTTAACTCTTAGTTTTCCAACCAGACTTGTTAATGTGTATGGTCAATTTGTTTTATATTTATCGAGGCAATGTATGTGATGAAGCAAAGTAGCATATTTTGAGGGCACTTTAACCTAATTTGCCCATCAAAAAACCAGTGGGATCAGGAGCAGTGCCAATCGTACGTTCTGCCTAAGTTTACTCTGTTGAATTCACAGAATAATAGCAGACAGATTGCAAATTCAGCATTATTGTGGCTGCCAAATCATTTAAACTGGCAGGTTAATTTAAAATTATCCTAGCCCTGCTGGATTGTAACCAACAGAATGAGGTGAAACAATACAGCAATAACCAAGAAAACCTAAGCACTTTAGTGGTTGTTTGCATCTCAGGATCTTTCTCCTCAATTTCTAATTCAGATACTGGAACATGGCCAGTAAATTAAAGCAAAGCGCTTTATTAATAGATATGCTAAAGGAAAAGATTAGCAAGAAATAACTTATAATGGAGGATAAAGGAGCACCAGAAGAATTGAATAATGTGTTGTCAGAGATGCCAAAAAGGACCCCCAGAAAAATTGGAGTACCTGGGGTCCAATAAAAGGAAATTAAAGATTAGTGAGAAAAAGTCACCGGAAAAGTTGGAGTTTGAAAACTGAAATCCCAAGGATCTAATCAACACTCTAAACTTTAAATTCAGCTCTAAAGATAGCAGATGTGCTGGTTATCATTTTCCAAAATTTTATAAATTCTGGAATGATTCCTGCTCATCAGAGGATAAATAATGGGCATACATCTGTGAAAAAAGGAAAGAGGGAATAAAGTGGAACAGTAGACCAGTTGGTCTGAGATTAGAATAAAGTCTATGACCCATAGGAGTGGAATTAGGCTATTTGTTCCATCAGGTATGCTCCACCATTCCAACATGATTAATTTATTATCCGTCTCAATCCCATTCTGTTGTCTTCTCCACATAACCTTTGGTGCCCTGACTAACCTAGAACCTATCAACTTCTGCTTCAACTATACTCAATTACTTGACCTTCATGGCTGCCTGTGGCAATGAACTCCACAGATTCATTACACTCCGGCTAAAGAAAATCTTCCTCATCTCTGTTCTAAATGGACATCCCTCTATTCTGAGCCTGTGCTCTCAGGTCCTAGACTTGCCCAATTTAGAAAACATCTTCTCTGCATCCACTGTATCCAAACTTTTCGATATTCAATAGATAGCCCCCTCACTCTTCTAAACTCGTGAGTCCAGGCCCAAAGCCATCAAACACTCCTCATATGTTAATCCCTTCATTCCCAGAACCACTCTCATGAACCTCCTCTGGACCCTCTCCAATGCCAGCGTAGATAAGGGGCCCAAAACTGATCACAATACTCCAAGTGCAGTCTGATCAATGCTTTATAAAGCCTCAGCATTACATCCTGCTCTTAAATTTTATTTCTCTCATAATAAGTGCTAATACTGCATTTGCTTTCCTTACCACTGACAACCTGCAAGTTAACCTTTAGGAATCCTGCATAAGGACTCCCAAATCACTTTGTACTGTTGATTTAGAATTTTCTCCATTTTTAGAAAATAGTCCACACCTTTATTCTTTCCACCTCAGTGCATGGCCATAATTTTCCTGCACTGTATTCTATCTGCTACCTTGTTGTCCATTTTCCCATACTGTCTAAGTCATGCCGGCTGCCTGCTTCCTCAGCACTACCTGCCCCTCCATCTATCTTCAGATCATCTGCAAGCTTGGCCACAAAATTATCAATTCCATCATCCAAATCATTCACATACAGTATAATGTGAAAAGAAGTGGTCCCAACACTGATCCCTGTGGAATACCGCTAGACTCGGTGGCCAACCAGAAAAGGCCCCCTTTATTCTTACTCTTTGCCTCCTGCCAATGAGGCAAGAGTAATTCTGCCCATGCTAGTATCTTTCCTGTAATACCATGGGCTCTTATCTTGTTAAATAGCCTCATGTGCGGCATCTTGCCAAAACCCAAGTAAACAACATCCATTGACTCCCTTCTGTCTATCTTGCCTGTTATTTCCTCAAAAAATTGTATCAGATTTGTCAGGTAATATTTCTCCTCAAGGAAACCATGCTGATTTTGGCCTATTTCATCATGTGCCTCCAAATACCCCAAAACCCCATCCTTAATAACGGACTTCCAACAACTGAAGTCAAGTTAACTGGACTGTAATTTCCTGTTTTTGCTTCCCTCCCTTCTTAAAGAGTGGAGTGACTCTTGCAATTTTCCAGTCCTCCTGAACCATTCCAGAATCTAGTGATTCTTGAAAGATCATTACTAATGCCTCCACAATTCTTCTGCCACCTCTTTCAGAACCCTGGGGTGTACATCATCTGGTCCAGGTGTCTTATCTACCTTTAGAACCTTTCAGTTTCTCAAGCACATTCTCCCTAGCATGGCAACTTCACTCACCTCTGCCCCCTAATACTCTTGAACTTCCGGCATACTGCTAGTGTCTTCCACAATGAAGACTGATGCAAAATACTTACTCATCTGCCATTTACTTGTCCTCCATTACTACCCCTCCAACATCATTTTCCTGGGGTCTGATATCTACTCCTGCCTCTCTTTTACTCTTTATATCTCTGGAAAAACTTTTGGTACCTCTTTAATATTATCGGCTAGCTTAACTTCGTATTCCATCTTTTCTCTCTTCATGGCATTCTGTTCGTCTTTAAAAGCTTCCCAATTCTCAAAATTTCCACTAATTTTTAGCCATGTTTGCCTCATCCTGCCTTTAGAATACTTCTTCTTTGAGATGTATATATATATGACCCTTTCAAATTGCATCCCCCCCCCCCCGCAGTAGTTCCAACCATTGTTGTTCTGCCGTCATACTGCTAACGTCCCCTTCCAATCAACTTTGGCCAGCTCCTCTCCTACGCCTCAGTAATTTCTTTTACTCCACTGTAACACTGATACATCTGACTTTATCTTCTCCATCTCAAACTACAGGCTAAATTCCAACACATTATATTCACTGTTTCCTAAGGGTTCCTTTTACCGTAAGCGCCCTAATCAAATTTGGTTCATTATGTAACAGCCAATCCAGAGTTGCTTTTCCTTTAGTGGATTCCACCACAAGATATTCTAAAGAGCCATCTCTTAGGTAGACTACAAATTCCCACTCTCGGAATCCAGCAGCAACCTGATTTTCCCAACCTAACTGCATGTTCAAATCTCCTACTATTATTGTAACATTGCCTTTTTTACATGCCTTTTCTATCCCTGTTGTAATTTGTATCCCACTTCCTGGCTGCTGTTTGGAGGCCTGTGTATAACTCCTGTCAACGTATTTTTATCCTTGCAGTTTCTTAACTCTGCCCATGAGGATTCTACATTTTCCTATCCTATGTCATCTCTTTCTAAGGATTTTATTTCATTTTTTACCAAGACGGCTATCTGACCCCCTCTGCCTACCTGTCTGGCCTATTGATATGATGTGTATCCTTGGACGTTAAGCTCCCAATTATGTTGTATCTGCCAAACTCTAATTGTGCTACATCATCTACCTTATTCTGCATACTGTCTGCATTCAAATATAACACCTTCAACATCCTTTTAGATTTTACCCCCAAATTACATTTCATCTCATTCCAATGACTGTAATTTTGCCCTATCATATACCTTCTTTACGGTATCACTACACTCTGCATCTACTTATGTAACAACTACCCCATCCTCAGCTCCATTACTCCTGCTCCCAATCCCATGCCAAATTGGTTTAGACCTTCCCCAACATCTCTAGCAAAGCTGACCACAAGGATATTGGTCCTGCTTGTGTTCAGGTGTAACACATCCTTTTTGTACAGGTCATACCTTCCCCAGAAATCCAGAAGTCCCTTGCACCAATTGCTCAGCCACACCAACCTATTCTTACCCTCTCTGGCACATGACACAGGCAGCACGCCAAAGATTACTGCCCTGGAGCACCTGCTTTTCAATTTTCTACCTAACTCCCTATATTCTCTCTCCAGGTCCCTCTCCCATTTCTCTTCCATGTGTTGTTGGTACCAATATGGACCATGGCTTCCAGCTGCTAACTCTCCCTTTTTAGGATTCTGTGTACCTGAACCAAGACATCTCTGACCCTGGCACCTGGGAGGCAAAACACCACCTGCAAGGTAGCAGTTCGGAAAATGCTAGAATTTGCAATGAGGACATGATAGCAAGATAATAAATACTGATAAGGCAGGGATAACAGATCACATTAAGTGGGTGAAGGGAAATAAATACTAAGAGACTTTTTCTATATTCCAGAAGGTTTCTGAATGTATCCTATACAGGAGGTTGAACAAGAGGCTTGCAAATTGGTTACCAGAACAAAATGCTGTGAATAATTGAATCCCTCTTAAGCTGCTAAACTGTCTAATGGAGAATCAGTGCTTTGGCTTCAGCTGTTCACAATCTGATTTTGCCAAGGGGACCAAATGTAACACATCCAAGTTTGTTGATGAACTGACACTAAGTGTGAATGCTAGTAATGACAAGGATGCAAACAGCCCTCGAAGAGACAGAAACAAGCTTGATAAGAGGACAGATAGAGTACAATGTAGAAAGTACGTTTTAAAAAGGAGTAATCTTTAAATGAAGAAATGCTGATATTCATCAGGATCTGGGATCAGTGCTCATTGGTGGAGGAACTACAGGAGTTGGGCTTGGTGTGGATGGTACTGCTGCCTATGTCAGAGAGGTGTTGGAGTAGCTGCACAAAGGAGGTGTGCACTCTATCAGCAAGTCTCAGTCACTCTGTCGCGAAGGGTGGGGGAGCTATGTGGCCCTTGTTGTGGCGAGGACTAGACCTCAAATCGCAGTATCACCCATGTGCAACTGCCCAGGATAGTCACTGTGCTTCAACCAAGTCCCGGAGGAGTATGGTGCAGCGTACAGGCTGGAGTCGCTGCTGCCCGTCAGTGTTCGCTCAGCAGAAGACAATGTGTATTGTGCTCAAAAAAGTTTTAAAAAAGAGTTCAAAAGTAAATCTATTATCAAATTACATATACGTCACCTTATACAACCCTGATTTTCATTTTCTTGTGGGCATACTCAAAAATCCAATAGCCAAAATAGAATCAATAAAATACCTCACCAACTGGGTGTACATCTAGTCTACAAAAGACAATAAACTGTGCAAATACAAAAGAAATAATAATAAATAAGCAATAAATATTGAGAATTTGAGATGATAAATCCTTGAAATTGATTCAGTAGGTTGTGGCAACATTTCAATGATGGGGCAAGGGAAGCTGAGTGAATTTATCCCCTTCGGTTCAAGAGACTGGTAGTTGAGGGGTAATAACTGCTCCTGAACCTGGTGGTGTGAGTCCTGGGGCTCCTGTACCTTCTTCCTGATGGCAGCAATGAGAAGAGAGCATGGCCTGGATGGTGGGAGTCCCTAATGGCGGATGCCACTTTCCTACAGGAACATTCTGTATAGATTTGCTCAATGGAGGGGAGGACTTTACCTGTCACAGACTGGGCTGTACCCACTACTTTTTTAGGATTTTCCATTCAAGGGCATTGCTGTTTGTGATGCAGCCAGTCAATATACTCTTCACCACATATTACAGAAGTTTGTCAAAGTCTTAGGTGTCATGCTAAATCTTTGCTAACTTCTAAGGAAGTAGAGGCACTGCCGTGCTGGGCCCAGGACAGGTCATCTGAAATGATAACTCTGAGGAATTTAAAGTTATTGACCTTCTCCACCTCTGATTCCCCCATTGAGGACTGGCTCACGGACCTCCAGCTTCCTCCTCCTGAAGTCAATAATCAGATGTTTGGTCTTACTAACGTTGAGTGAGAAGTTGTTATGGCTCAACCAGATTTACATCTCCCCCTTATATGCTGATTTACCTTCATCTTTGATTTGGCCTATGACGGTAGTGAGTGTCTTCAGCAATGTTAAATGGAATTGGAGCTGTGCCTAGCCATACAGTCATAAGTGTAGAGCAGGATTCTCCATTAGACAGTTTAGCAGCTTAAGAGGGATTCAATTATTCACAGCATTTTGTTCTGGTAACCAATTTGCAAGCCTCTTGTTCAACCTCCTGTATAGGACACTTTCAGAAACTTCTGGAAAATAGAAAAAGTCTCTTAGTACTTATTTCCCTTCACCCAGGGATAGATGGCTGAAATAATTGTGGAGGCATTAGAAAAGATCTTCCAAGAATCAATTGATTTTGGCACAGTTCTTGAGGACTGCAAAATTGCAAACATCAGTCCAGAAGGGAGAGAAGCAAAAGAAAGGAAATTTTAGGCCAGTTAGTCTAACCTCAGTTGTTGGAAGATGTTGGAGCCAATTATTGAGGATGAAGTCTTAGGGTCCTTAGAGATACATGATAAAGTAAGTAAGCATGGTTTCCTTAAGAGAAAGACTTGCCTGGCAAAACTGTTGGAATTATTTGAAGAAATACTAGCAGAATAGACAAACGAGAATCGGTGGATGTTGTGTACATAGATTTTTAGAAGGACTTTGACAAGTAGCCGCACATGAGGCTGCTTAGCATGAGCTCAGTGTAGTACAGGAAGGATACTAGCATGAATAGAGCTGATTGGCAGAAAGGGGAGCCTTTTCTGTTTGTTTGCTGGTGACTAGTGATGTTCCACAGGGATCTGCATTGAGACCATTTCTTTTTACGTTATATGACAGAATTGATGGCTTTGTGGCCAGGTTTGACAGGCAGACATACTTTATTGATCCTGAGGGAAATTGGGTTTTGTTACAGCCACACCAACCAAGAGTAGTGAAGAAATATAGCAATCTAAAACCATAAATAATTAAATAATAATAATAAGTTAATCATGCCAAGTGGAAAAATAAGTCCAGGACCAGGCTATTGGCTCAGGGTGTCTGACACTCCGAGGGAGGAGTTGTAAAGTTTGATGGCCACAGGCAGGAGAGACTTCCTATGATGCTCAGTGTTACATCTCAGTGGAATGAGTCTCTGGCTGAGTGTACTCTTGTGCCTAACCAGTACATTATGGAGTGGATGGGAGACATTGTCCAAGATAGCATGCAACTTGGACAGCATTCTCTTTTCAGACACCACCGTCAGAGAGTCCAGTTCCACCCCCACAACATCACTGGCCTTACGAAGGACGTTTGTTGATTTTGTTGGTGTCTGCTACCCTCAGCCTGCTGCCCCAGCACACAACAGCAAACGTGATAACACTGGCCACCACAGACTCGTAGAACATCCTCAGCATCGTCCGGCAGATGTTAAAGGACCTCAGTCTTCTCAGGAAATAGAGACCTATTCTCTGGAATAGGTTTGCAGGTGATACAAAGGTAGGTGGTGGAGCAGTAGTGTTGAGGCAGAAGGGAGGCTGCAGGTCTGAGACAGATTAGGAAAATGGGCAAAGAGGTGGCAGATGGAACAGAGTGTCTGGAAGTGTATTGTCATCCACATTGGTAGAAGCAATAAAGACGTACACTATTTTTTTAAAGAAGAGAAATTTCAAAAATCTGAGATTCAAAGGGACCTGGGAGTCTTCATGCAGGATTTCTTAAGGGTTAATTTGCAGTTTGAGTTGTTAGTAAGAAAGGCAAATGAGATGTTAGTGTGCATTTCGAGAATACAAGAATGTAAAAGCAAGGGATGTAACTTTGAGATTTTTTAAAGCACTGGTGAGGCCTCATCTGGAGTATTGTGAGCAGTTTTGGGCCCCTTATCTAAGAAAGGGTGCACTGACATTGGAGAGGGTTCAGAGGAAGTTCACAAGGATGATTCCAAGTATGTAAGGGTTACCATCTGAGGACTGATGGATGGCTGTGGGTATGTACTTCCTGCAATTCAGAAGGATTTCTAAGGGCGAAACATATCCAAAGTTGAATGGCCTCATTAGAGTGGATGTGGAGAGGATGTTTCCTGTGGTGGGGAGTCAAGGACCAGAGGGATATAAATTTAGAATGGGGATGAGGAACAGTGTCTTTAGCCAGAGATTGGTGAATTGCTGGTGGCTGTGGAGGCGAAGACATTGGGTATATTTAAGGCAGAGGTTGATAGATTCTTGATTAGTCAGGGCATGAAGAGAAGGCAGGAGTTACGGGGAGAAGGCAGGAGTTTGGGGCTGAGAGGGAAAATGGATCAGACATGATGGAATGGCAGAACAGTCTCAATGGGCCAAATGGCCTAATTATGCTCCAATATCTTATGGTCTTATGGTTTTATCCTGCTGTATCTACCTTTGCTATCCAGATGTTCCAGGTTGTGTGAAGAGCCAATGAGGTGGCACCTATGGTGGGCCTGTTGTACCTGTAGCCATGTTTGAGCAGATCCAAGTTGCCTCTCAGGCAGGAGTTGATATGTTTCATCACCAACCTCTCAAAACACTTAATCACTGTGGATGTAAATTCTACTGGATGATAGTCACTGAGGCAGGTTACCGCATTCTTCTTAGGCACCAAGTATAATTGAAGGCTGCTTGAAGCAGGTGGGTATCTCAGGGTGCTGAAGCGAGAGGTTAAAGATGTCAGTGAACATGCAGGCCTGTTGATCTGATCAGTGCAGGTCTTTATTATTTGGCTTGGTACCCCATCTGGTTTGGGCACTTTCAGTGGGTTCACTCTCCTGAAGGATACTTGCACGTTGGCCTCAGAGACTGAAATCATGGGATCACTAGGGGCTATGGGAGCTTGTGATTGTTTCTCCATGTTTTGCTGGTCAGAGTGAGCATAGAAGGCTTTGAGCTCATCTGGAAGCAGGGCCCTGTTATTATCTAAGCCCCTTGATTTTACTTTATAATAGTGATAGCATTCAAGTTCTACCACAACTGTAGAGCATTGTTCATTGATGCAATGATGCAATTTAGTCGGAATTTGTGAATTGGTTTTCCAGAGATCGCACCTGGGCATCTCGTATCTTTCTTGCTCACCAGACTATAATACTTCTGCTCTGGTTCTCAGCAGATTGTGGATCTCATGCTTCATCCAGGGCTTCTGGTTGGGGACTGCAGAGTGCAGACTGCTGCAACATTTGTGGAATCAGGGACTTGGACTATTTTTTTTGTGTGACTGTATTTTACTGCTGTTTTATAATTGCCGTGCTGTATATGACTGTTGGTACAGTGTTTTGTACCTTGGCCCCGAGCAATGTTGTTTCATTTGGCTGTAATCATGGATATTCAGGATGTCAGAACAACGATTAAACTTGAACTTGAATGCTAGTTGCCTTTTAGGACTGCAATAAAAAATTTCTTTGCTCGAAGTTATGAATGTTCAGTCATTGAGTTTATTCAGAACAAAGGACTGAGGTATCTGAATATTAAAGGTATAAAGAGATATGTTAGGAAACATAAGAGCAATCTTAAGTGACTAAAATAATTTCTGGGATTGAACATTGTTGCAACACAGAGAGAAATTGGTCACATGATATAATCACATGATATGAAACTGTTAATACAATGTGTCACAGTTTTAATTAATTTCATTCTCCTGCTTTGAGAAAACCTTTGAATGCATTGTGTATACAATATTTTGTGAGCATGTAGAAAGTGTTCTAGCTTTATTTTTCCCTCAACTGACTTTAATGACAAGAGGTAATTAAGATTACTAGCCATTACCTATTGAATCTCCATTTGACATCAGACTACATCCCTGAGTTCAGCTCCCTTTTTCTGCCTCCTGACAATTTCCCTGTGATTGCTTCCTTCGTTTTTCCTGTACCCCAAACAAGGAAGTATTCTCCAGCCAGAAAAACGCGCGTTGTAAGTCACCACCTTAGCAAGTGAGAGAGTTGCACGGCTCTCTCTCAGTTGCCACATGTATCCCACCTGAAGTTCTAGCCTGAATTTTGATACTCTTCTTCCTCCACCCTTCACCACTTTAGCTCAGATTGTCTCTCCTTTTATACACACATACACATTTTTAATCAAAAAGAAAAATCCCAGAGAACGATCTGCAATAAAGTTATTGGGCATTTGCATTTTTAATGACAACCCTTTCGAAATGCCATCATTCTGAATCAATACTTGGAAAGAGGTGGCCATTCGGCTGCAAGTCAAAAGCACAATTGAAGTATCTGAGTGTCAGGATTATTATTGGCAGAGGCAGTGATGTAATTTACAAGCAATTCCTTACAGTTGACCTGTGACAGGAGCAAATTCAAATACTGTTAAGTACTTTTGCCAGTTGATACCAGGTCTACAGTAACAGTATAGTACATGGGAATATATTACTACTAATCCAAGTGAACCACAGTTCCCCGAACGATGCTACACATCTTGCATACAGATTTTGTGAAAATGTAGCAAGTGACACTGTTAATAGACAATTGGACATCACATACAGGGTAGCTATGGTATACAACAAAACGTGTTTTTAAGAAGTCTTTATTCAATTTCATTGCAAGTATTTAGCATGCTATTCCCATGTAAACTGGAAATGATCGATGATACTCATTTCGAGAGTGGTGATGTCACGGCTGCCAGTGATTGAGATTGGTTTTATTCACATTTGTATCTAAGTATCTTCCTTACTGCATTTATGGCATGTTACTGCAAAGTGTGTTGCTTGTTCCATACCCTGTGCTCTCATTAAACCATTTAGTCAATTAAGTTTGTTTACTTGACGGTGAACTGTGTGCAGTGAGTCTAAACACCTGTACCACCTATTGTTAGCCTAACAATTTCATGCTACCTGAAGATGAATTTTATAGTTTAAGAGTAACGTCTCATTTATACAACTCTTCCTCTCTTATACTATAGGCCCAAGAAAGACAGGTATGGTAATCTCCTGATTATGTTGCTAAATTAGCAATCCAAAGCGCCAGAATACTGAGTTAAAAATACAATTTGGAACCTCTCAATAGGTAGGATTAGCTTGATTCAAAGTTTTCCAGCAAATGACATTTGTTAATGTTCCCTATGCAAGTCTGTGAGAGAACCAACTAGACGGAGAAAGCCTTCTTGACTTTGGCCTCAACCTACGTGTCCATGATGAGAGAGGAAGGAGCAATAACTCATTATCAAGTTCATGATACCTTTCTTGTGCTTTATGAAACAGATCCAGCATCTCATGTCTGGGTATTAAGGTACTTTTGAGAACAGTAGCATCATAGTTTGTACCATGACCTAGGAAACATGATGTCCATCATGAGGACAATTTAGCAGACAGGTACAGGAGCATGCCGAAAGAACCAGTTATACCAGAGAAGAGTAGAGTGAGGCTTCCTTACTGGGTTATATTCCAAACAATGAAGCAAGCTTTCATGGACAAAGATATGCAACTTTCCAATCAACAAATCAAAGATTTTTACTGCCTCCTTTAGGGAGAATGGTGATAGACGATTAAATAGTCATTTGGAAGAGGAGGTTCAAATATCCACATCCCTAATACAGGAGTAGCCTGGCATGTTAATGCAATAAATGAGGCCAAAGGATTTTAGGCATCTTTAGCCAGGAGGATCATTAAGCAAATCCACCAGAGCCAGTTTGATTCACCTCATGATAAAACAGTCCTGCGAGTTACTGAGTACTGTCATCCAATAATGGCCCCACCCCTACTCTCACATTCTAGTAATGTAATTACAAAACTAAATTCCATGCTTCCATGGGGAAAATCACCTGGTTGTCACATTCACAGAATATTGAACAAATCCATTGTTAAATTACTATTCCAGTCTACACCCTATTGTATGCCAATTGATGGAAGGTGTGGGCAAAATCATCACCCAGCATTTAATTGCTAGTGGGAGTCAACAGAACCCTCCATTGGTAAATTTCAAACCCATCACATGGAAAAAAGGAACATATCAACCTCTGCTCTAAATATACCCAATGAATTGGCCTCCACATCTGTCTGTGGCAAAGAATTCCATAGATTCACTACCCCCTTGCTAAAGAAATTCCTCCTCATCTCTGTTCTAAATAGACGTCCTTCTGTTCTGAGGCTGTGCCCTCTGGTCCTAAATTCTCCCACTATAGGGAACATCCTCTCTACATCCACTCGATCCAATTCTTTCATTATTCAAAAGGATTTTGAAAAGTTTATATTCCCTGTTGTTCTGAACCAAGGAGGGAAAAACAATGACCTCCAGTGTACCCGCTAGTTCTGCCTTGGGAGTGAAACTCATATTAAACCGTAATATCCCACTTCATTTTCAAACATTAAAAATTGAGTAACTGACTGGAAGGCAGCAACATTGGCCAAATATCAGAAGGTTTATCTGGCAGTCAAGGCTGGTTGACTAGAGCCAGCTAATGCTACTGAAAATGCTCAAATCGCTCAGAAAACTGTTTATAACTACTTCTCACTAGGGTTCTCCATGGAGCTTAATTGGCTCTGTTCTGAAACATATTGCTTCGTGCCAGATAGTGTAGGCCTTGTGCCAATCAAAGCAATGCTAAAAAATACGACAAATAAAACAATTAAGCAAATGCGTACATATGTAAAAGCTCACTTTTTTGGACTCTGCGCTTAGTTTGATCGCATTTCACTAGCCTGTGCTCCAGCTATCTGAGAACAAGGAACTGGTCGTGTTCAAAATTCCTGCGATGATATCAGAGGGTTTCTCTTCAGCAACGTTGTAAAATGTACACACGCAACCCTCATATAAGTGTATATTGGTCAGATGGGATGCACAGTGGAAACCTGCCTCAAGAGGCACAGGTTGTGTATCTGTTTCAGTTACCTGGAGAAATCAGTAGTAGCAATGGCCATAGGATTGACTTCAATGACACAAAGCTAATGAGCCACGCCAATGGATTTTGGGACCTCCTGGTAAAGGAAGCCATTGAAATAAAACTAGAGGAAAAGAATTTTGACAAAGCTGAAGGTCTCCTTCTAAGTAAGAACTGGAATTAAATTGTAAACAACAAGGTGAGAGATGAGAAAAATAATTGGATAAGGTCTAACCCATCAGGGGGAACAGACTCCGAGGTTAGAAATACTACGACTAATCACACCCAGGCATTATCCCTGATGAAGTTGGCAGAGTTTGTCATCGAAACATTGTTTATGATTGATACCTGTATCTGGCTGGAAGACTGAAACGAGTTTATTTGTCATTCCTTATAGCTCCTGGGACCAGAGGCTGACCCTGACCTCAAGTGCTGTCTGTTTGGAGTTTGCATGTTTTAGTCATTGAGTTGTAGAACCTACAGCACAGAAGCAGGCCCTTTGGCCAATTTATTCAGTGCTGGATTATTATTCTGCCTAGTCCCATTGAGCTGGAACTGGCCCTCTATACACCTATCTATAGTACATACCTATCTGAATTTCTCTTAGATGTTGAAATCAAACCCTCATCAACCACTTCTTCCGGCAGCTCATTCCACACACTGACCTCCCTCTGAGTGAACAGTTTCCCCTCATTTCCCACACTGACCATCCTCTGAGTGAAGAAGTGTCCCCTCATATTTCCCACACTGACCATCCTCTGAGTGAAAAAGTTTCCTCTTGTATTTCCCTTAAACATTTCACCTTGTTCTAATCTCACCCAAATTCAGTGGAAAAAAACCTGCTTGTATTTACCCTATCTAATGTCCTCATAATTATGTATACCTCTATCAAATCTCCCTCACTCTCCTGTGCTGTAGGGAATAAGGCCCTAACCTTTTCAGGCATTCCTGATTACTCAGAAACAATATCGGAACCCAAGTCCCGAGGAAAAGACCAACTCTGATGTACAGACGGTGATGAAAGCTTATTTTGCACTATCGTTGATCATTCATTTATGCTTTTCTATAGATTTGCTAAGCATGCCCGCAGGATAAGAAATCTCAAGGTGACCTGTATGTACTCTGATAATAAATTTCACTTTGAATTTTGAATTTAGGATGTTAATGGTTGTTGGAAAAAGTGTTGCGTTACCCAATTGTTTTTACCAAGCTATTAATGGAATTGAATTAAAGGAAGTATTTTGATAAAAAGAATATTCACATCTGACATTCTGAAAGGTCAAACCATATCACAAGACTTCGTGGCTGTTTCCTATTCATTGCAGAGAACGATGGCAGATCTCTTTCAAGCACCAGCACGGCTGTGCCACTCTTCTTTTTACTATATACACTTGTTTGAACTTGTAGAGCCAAGAATCTACCTACAGCAAATGTTATCAAGCGACTGCCCTGCCCATTCCTTACAGAAATAAGTTGGCCTGAAGAATTGGCTGCACAAATTCACTTGCAGATTCCCAACTGCATTTGTCGAATAACTGGTGGGATTAACTCACAGAAAAGCTGGGTTTTTACTAATCTTAAAAGCTCCATAGCAGGCTTACTTAAAGGATCAATCTCATCTGTCTTGCATTCTGAGCAAACATACCTTTGGAAAACTGTTCAAAAGTGGAGTCTAGCCACCTGACAGCGGGGGGCTTTCAGTAGTTTAGTATTCAGATCTAGTGGCTGGAAGTAATAGAAGACACTCTACAAAGATGGAAATATTTTCATGTTTGTCAGATGGGGAAAAAAAGACAAAAGATGTGAAACCCAACATCTTTTTTCCTCTTACGACATGTATATGTGGGCTGCTTTTCCAACAGGTAGTCCTGGTGCTTTATTACAAAATCTTTCCGGTGCCTACTCTTTCAGGACCCTTACAGATTGCTGCTGATAACACATTGTTGCTCACTGCAGGAGTCATAAAGACGCAACAACCAAGGTGGGAATGCAGCTTCAGGATTCAAAGCAGGGAGGTGCATTTGCTTGCATTTCATCATTCCACATTCAGAGACGGCACTCAAGATCTTCCTGGCAACCTCCAGCCTTTTGTACAAATGAGCTGTCTCCTGCTTATCACTCTTTAGCATCCACTAAACATGCTCTGTCTTCAGGGCAGATGATGACACATCTTTCCTATCACTTTATCAAGCATTCATTCCTAAATAGTTGAAAGAGTGCTGTTTGCCCTGTGATAGAGTCACAGAGTTACGTAGCTTGGATATAAACCGTTTGGCCCAATGAGTCAATGCTGAACATGGCGCACACTCACCTAGTCCTAATTTCCAGTGTTTGGTCCATATCTCTGTAAGTCTCACCATTGCTTAAGTATTTCTTAAATAATACTATTGTACCTGTCTCAACAATTTCCTCTGGTAGCCTGCTACATGTAATCAGCACCCTCTGCGTCAAAAAAGTTGCTTCTCAAGTCCCTTTTAAATCTTTCCCCTCTCATCCTAAGTCTTTGCCCCCTGGGGAAAAGATGGCTGTTATCTACTGTATTTATGCCCCTCATGAGTTTATGAATCTGTAAAAGATCACCCTTCTATTCTCCTACAAGGAATAAAGATCTAGATTGGTCAACCTCTCAGTATAAATCAGACCCTCCAGTTCTGGGAAAATAGTCTTAAGTTTGTTTGCATTCTTTCCATTTTAACTACATTTTTCCTGTAACAGGTGATTAAAACTGTCCACAGTACTCCAAGTGTGGCCTCACCAATGATGGACACAAGTAGTCTTTGGGGTACTGCAAGTCTGTGTCTTTGCTGCACGTTTGAGTGCTGGGTGCTGGGTGCCGATGCTTTTTGTTACTGGTGGTGGGGGGGATTGTTGCTTCACTGCTGCTTTCATGTGGGATGGAAGGGAGCGGGGGTGTTACTTTGGGGTTCTAACACTTAACTGCCATTCATCCTTTGGGGGCACTCCTCTGTTTTCATGGATGGTTGTGAAGAAAAAGAATTTCAGGATGTATATTGTATACATTTCTCTGACATTAAATGTACCTTTGAAAATTGCAGCGAAGTGTCCCAACTGTTATACTCAGTGCCCTGACTGATGAATGCCAATGTTCACTCCCCTGTCTACCTGTGACAAAACTTTCAAATCACTTTTACTGTCTCTGTTCCTTTACACTCCCTAGTGCCTTACCTTTCATAGCATATGTCCTATGCTGCTTTGATTTTCCAAAATTCATCACCTCACACTTACCGAAATTGAAATCCATTTGCAACTCCTCAGCCCACTTCCCCAACTGATCAAAGCCCCCTTGGCATGTCAACAAATATGCTCAAAAGCTTCTATAGCTGTACCGTGGAGATCATTCTGACAGGCTATATCACTGTTTGGTATGGTGGGGGAGGCTATTGCACAGGAACAAAGAAGAGGGTTGCAAATCTAGCCTACAAAGTACCCAGGACATCTTCAGGGAGCGATGTCTCAGAAAGGCAGCGTCCATTATTAAGGACCTCCAGCATCTAGGGCATGCTTTTTTCTCATTGAGAGTATTAGGTAGGAGGTACAGAAGCCTGAAGGCACACACTCAGCGATTCAGGAGCAGCTTCTTCTCCTCTGCCATCTGATTCTGAAATGGACATTGAATCCGTGGACACTACTTCACTTTTTTAATATACAGTATTTCTGTTTTTTGCACATTTTAAAAATCTATTCAATATACATAACTGTAATTGATTTACTTGTTTATTCATTATTATTATTTTTATTTTATTTCTTATTTTTTTCTCTTCTATATTATGTATTGCATTGAACTGCTGCTGCTAAGTTAACAAATTTCACGTCACATGCCAGTGATAATAAAACTGATTCTGATTCACTGCCCTAACCTCAACTACCTTTTTGATTATCTCATCAAAACACTCAAAAAGATTTTTTTTAAGATTAGCTTTATTGTCACAAGCTTTATTTGAAACATGTAATAGTCTTAAGAATGGTGAATGCAAGGCTGTTGTTGCGACACTACCCAACCAGATGATTAATCTTGCAATATGGTAGGCTAAACATGCAACCTTAAGGGCGCCAGTTCCAGTGTTTTGTGTTTGACTGGTATGTTCTCGAAGGCACACATTCATCCACACAGGACTTGATGAAGTTGGTGACAACAGTGGCATATTCATTGATTTGAAGATAAGTCCCTGAATATTGTCCAGTCCACTGGTTCAAAGTAGTCCTGTAAATTTCCTGTTCTCATGTTTGAAGGTAGCTGGGGCCATGTCGGACTCTATGATCTACAGCTGTGCTCAAACAATGTTCTTCACGTACGAAATGTTCTCGCTCTTCGCAACTCACTGAGATCTCCAGGAGTGACTTGGAAGAAGTGCACTTTGGGGACGTCGCGTGATGACGTAGGGTCGAGACATTGGGAATCCAGCTCCCTCGTAAAAAGTAATGAAATAGGGTTTAAATGAAGAAGAATTAATAAATACCTACTAGAAACTATTTATAAGTAACTCAGGATTATTTTTGGATATAGCTCCTAAACCAAAACAGAAGAAAGCTACTACTTTGAAGACAGCGCAAATCAGTGGGGAAGAAGGCCTAACCGTATCAGCGAAGCCTCGGACTCAAGTTGGATCTCCTCCCGGCGAAGTGCATGGCACTTCTGATGATGCGGGACAGGAAGTTGCAGCAACGTCGGCGGTCTCTGAGAAGAAATGGCAAGAACAACGCATGCGCGAAGAAACAAGTATGCATGAACAGATATTAACAAAACTACAAATCCCAACTATGGCTGGAAGTGAATCGGAAGTGGAATCAGACTCTTTGGGAAATACAGAGGATGAAGAAGAGGAAAAGAAGAAAGAGATTAAAGGAGACATAAGAGATATCCTGACATATATGATGAATGAATTAAAAGCTATAAGAACAGAAATAAGAAGGATGCAGAATACACTCGATAATGTGGTGGAAAAACAAAAGAAGATGGATAATAAAGTTAAAGAGATGGAAGTAAAAATGGAAGAAAACACTGAAAGAATAGATAAGATAGAAGACAATAATCTTGCCTGGACAATAGAAAGAAAACGGATGTTGAAAAAAATAGATGCGCTTGAAAACTCTAGTAGACGAAATAATATTAAAATTGTTGGTCTTATGGAAGGTACAGAGGGAGAAAATCTGATAAAATTCTTTCAAGAATGGATTTCGAAAATTTTGGAAATGAAAGAAGGAAGCCAAGTAATTGAAATTGAAAGAGCACACAGAGCTTTAAGACCAAGACCTCAACAAGATCAAAATCCAAGATCAATTTTGATAAAATGCTTAAGGTATCAAGATAAAGAAATGATCATGAAGGCAGCTACTCAAGGTGCTAAAAAGAGAAATGGGCCATTGATAATAGAAGGGAAAAGAGTTTTTTTTTTATCCAGACATAAGTTACGATCTTCTGAAGAGGCAGAAGGAATTTAATCCAGTGAAAAAAATCTTTATGGGAAAAGGGCTTTACATTTTTATTGAGCTACCCAGAAAAATTGATAATTTTCCTGGATAACGAAGAAAGAAGATCTTTGGTTGATTACCGGAAAATGGAGAAATTTGTACAAGAATTATTTGATGTAAACGAAGAGGACTAAAGAATTATAGAAATGAAGTGGACTAATGATGAAGACTGAAATAATGTTGGACTTGATGGACATTTATAAGGAAAACAAAAATAGTTGAGGAGTATTAATTGGGAGTAGAGACATTAATTATTTTCTTTTTTTTTCTTCACTAATATATTTCTTTCTTTTTTTTTGTGGGGGAGCTGGAGGAGCTCCTGATCGATGGCTGCGAGTTTCACGTGTACAATCATGGCGATTGCCATGACCCATAAAATGGGGGGGATAATGTTGTGTTCTTTTTATTCACAACATTAGTGGGGGGTATTTTGTTTTTTTTCTTATATATTATTTACCTTTTTTCTATTTTTCTTCTTTTTTGCCTGAATGGTTGGGGAGAGACTCATAGCAACATGGAGAATTTCAAAGAGTTCCCAAGGTATTATGAATGATTAATTTACTTAATTTTTTAAGTTTTAATGTTAATGGACTTAATGGACCTGTGAATAGAAAAAGAGTTTTAACATATATTAAGAAAATGAAAGGAGATATAGCTTTTTTACAAGAAACACATTTAACAGAAACAGAACATATAAAATTAAAGAGAGATTGGGTTGGATATATCATTGCAGCTTCATTTAATTCAAAATCGAGAGGAGTTGCAATTTTGGTTAATAAAACTTTACTAATTAAAATACAAAATGTAGTAATTGATTCTGTGAGGAGATATGTGATTATACATTGTCAATTTTTTTCAGAATTATGGACTTTTATGAGCATTTATGCACCAAATGAAAATGATGCAAAATTCATACAAGAAGTTTTTTTTAATTTGGCTGATGCACATAATAAAATATTAATAGGTGGAGATTTTAATTTTTGTTTCGATCCAGTTTTGGATAGGTCAACTAAAGTTGCTACAAAATCAAAAGTAATAAAACTAACTTTATCATTAATGAAAGATTTAAACCTGATTGATATATGGAGAAAAATTAATCCAAGAGAAAGAGATTATTCATTTTATTCAAATAGACATAAAACTTACTCAAGAATTGATTTTTTTATTATCAAAAAATATTCAGGATAGAGTGAAAAGTGTGGAATATAAAGCAAAAATACTGTCAGATCATTCCCCCTTGATAATGACAATGATAATGATGGATAAGGAGGAATCGATCTATAGATGGAGATTTAATTCAATTTTATTAAAACGTCAAGATTTTTGTGATTTTATGAAAAAACAGATTCAATTTTTTTTGGATACAAATTTACATTCAGTTGAAGATAAAATTGTATTATGGGAAGCAATGAAAGCATATTTAAGGGGTCAGATGATAAGATATACATCTAAAATTAAGAAGGAATACATGGCAGAAATAGATCAATTGGAAAAATATATCATAAAGTTAGAAAAAGAACCTCAAAGATATATGACAGAAGAAAAACGAAGACAACTTGTTAATAAAAAATTACAATATAATACACTCCAGACATATCGTACAGAAAAAGTAATTATGAGAACTAAACAGAAATATTATGAATTAGGTGAAAGATCACATAAGATTCTTGCTTGGCAGATGAAAACAGAATAGGCTTCTAAAACAATAAATGCAATTAGAACAAGTGTAAATAAGGTTACTTATAAACCTTTAGAAATTAATGAAACTTTAAAAAAATTTTATACTGAACTATATCAATCAGAATCACAAAATAAGGTTGCAGAGATAGATAAATTTTTATCACAAACAACCCTTCCAAAATTAAATTTGGAAGAACAGAAAGGATTAGATTTGCCCTTCCCATTAAAAGAGGTTGAAGAAGCTTTAGGATCACTTCAGAGTAATAAATCCCCAGGAGAAGATTGTTTTCCTCCTGAATTTTATAAAAAATGTAAAGATTTATTAATTCCTCCTTTTATGGAATTAATATATCAAGTGGAAAGAATGCATAAACTCCCACAATCTTTTTTAACAGTGATCATAACTGTATTGCCAAAAAAAGATAGAGATCCTTTAAAAGCAATATCATATAGACCTATTTCTTTGTTGAATACAGATTATAAAATAATAGCAAAAATTTTATCTAATAGAATATCTAAATATTTACCAAAATTAATACATATAGATCAAACAGGTTTTATTAAAAACAGACAATCAATGGATAATATAACCTGGTTACTTAGTATAATTCATTTGGCACAAAAAAGGGAGGAAATGAGTGTGGCAGTTGCTTTGGATGCAGAAAAAGCATTTGATAGATTGGAATGGGATTTTTTATTTAAGGTATTGGAAAAATATGAGTTAGGAAAATCTTTTATACAATGGATTAAAACTTTAAATACTAATCCTCAAGCTAAAGTAGTTTCAAATGGTCAGATTTCAACACCATTTTGCTTAACGAGGTCAACTGGACCAGGCTGCCCATTATCACCTGCTTTATTTGTATTGGCAATAGAACCATTAGCTGAATTAATTAGAACAGATTCAGACATTGGGGGCTTTAGAGTTAATTAAGAAGAATATAAGATTAATTTATTTGCTGATGATGTTTTGATTTATTTCACAAACCCATTGCAATCTTTGCAAAGATTATCTTTTAGATTGGAAGAATATGGGAAAGTATCAGGGTATAAAGTAAATTGAGATAAAACTGAAATTTTACCCCTTACCAAAGGAAATTATTATCAATGTCGATTAGTAACTTAATTTCGATGGTCAATAAATGGGATAAAATATTTAGGTATTATAGTTGATAATGATGTAAAAAATTTATATAAACAAAATTATTTGCCATTATTAAAAAAAATTAAAGAGGATCTTGATAAATGGATGATGTTACCAATAACATTAATAGGTAGAGTTAATGCTGTAAAAATGAATATATTTCCTAGATTGCAATATTTATTCCAAACTTTACGCCAATACAATTACCTCAGAAGTTTTTTCAAAAACTGAATAAATATGTAAGGAAATTTCTTTGGAAAGGAAAGATGTCAAGAATATCATTGGAAAAATTGACGTGTAAATTTGATTTAGGAGGGTTACAACTTCGAAATTTTAAGAATTATTATAAAGCAAATCAACTTAGATTTGTTGCATCTTTTTTTGATGAAAAAAACCCAGCATGGATTAGAATAGAATTAGAAAAGATAGGAGAAAACATACCAGAAGATTTTATATATACATGGGAATCCAAATGGATAAGGGGAAAAAAAGAATCTCCTATGTTAAGACATTTGATTGGTTTATAAGGTAAATATGGATGATGAGATAAAGAAATCTTTATTAGCAAAAAGAACCTTATTTCAAAATAGGCTTATTCCTTTTACAATGGATAATAAACTTTTACATAATTGGTTCCAAAAGGGGATTAAATATATAGGTGATTGTTTTGAAGGAGGTATATTGATGTCGTTTGATCAATTAAAAAATAAATATAAAATATCAAACAACACTCTTTTCTGTTATTTTCAATTAAAGGCTTATTTACGAGAAAAGCTGTGTCAAACAATGTTGATGTCAAAACCTAGTGAAATAGTAATATTAATTCAAAAAGGAAAAATTAAAAAATTTACATCTTGTATGTACAATTTGATTCAAAAACAGACAATTGAATCTGGACTTCATAAATCAAGACAAGAATGGGAATCTGATTTGAATGTTAAAATTGATGGAAAAAGTTGGTCAAGATTATGTTCTGATAGTATGATAAATACAATAAATGTTCGACTTAGATTAATACAATAAATTTTTTTACATCAATTATATGTAACACCACAGAAAATAAATAGATTAAATTCAAATATGTCTGACCAATGTTTTCGATGTAATCAAGAAATTGGTACTTTTTTACATTCTACTTGGTTTTGTTTTAAAATTCAACCATTTTGGATAAATTTAAGACTTTTATTGGAACAAATTACTGGAGTACAACTCCCACATAGTCCAATGTTATTTTTATTCGGAGATATTGAAGGGACAATACTGAAACTTAAATTGAATAAATATCAGAAAAAATTTATAAAAATTGCATTGGCAGTAGCTAAAAATGTTATCGCAGTTACTTGGAAATCTGATTTATATTTAACTATGGATCATTGGAATAATGAAATATATAATTGTATTCCACTTGAAAAAATTACATACAATCTAAGAAATGAATATGATATATTTTTGAAAATTTGGCTCCCATACATACAAAAGATGGGATTAAATATATAGGTCCTTTGAAGATAAAATTATAAAGTAATTGGGGAAAGTAAAAATAAATATTAAAATTATTTTGAACTCCATGGAGCATGTGGGGATCCTCCGATATCCAGGCAGTCTTTTTTTTCTTTCTTTAGTTAAGGGTTGAGGGGGGAGGGTTAAGGGGAGGGGGGGAGGATCAATATTATTTTTCTTTTTATTTTCATTACATTTATTCTTTGTAATTTTCTAAAAATCCAATAAATAAATAAACAAACAAACAAGCAAACAGACAAACAAACAAACAAGCAAATAAATAAATAAAAGGAAGGAGTGCACTTTCAGTGTGCGGTCTTGTGGGTGACCCTATTCCTCACTGATGTTGCTGACTGACGCATCGCAGGAGATCCAAACATTGAGACAGTGGCCTTTGTACTTGAGCAATCTCTCTCTCTTCCTTGTTAGTGAAAGAGAGAGCATGTTGAATTTCGAAGTGTTAGCTTAGACAGTAGTTTTTGATGGACTTTAGATCATGATCTTTGGGGGCTTGCTATCTCGTTGTGGTTGGAGGGGTGGCTGATGTTTTTGCTGACATAAGTGGGGGAGAGGGAGTCTTGATGTTATTGCTGCTGCTTGTGTGTGGAAGAAGGAGGGGGTTTTGGTGTTCTAACGGTTCTCTGTCATTCATTCTTTGGGTTTTCCCCCCTCTGTTTCATGGATGCCTGCGAAGAGTAAGAACCTCAGGTTGTAGACTATTTGATATCAAATTAAACCACTGAACTATTGTAAGTGCTCCTCCACCTCCCTGGACCATACCTTCATGGTCCTCACCACTGCTGCTGTAGTCTTTAGTCTCTGCTTATATGCTGGGAGTAAAGCCAGGTGTTTGGACCTTCCAAAGTATGGCCGTAGGATGTTATGGTAAGCATTCGTGATGGTAGTATAACACAGTCAAATGACGAGTCAAATGGCCAAGCTATATTGAAATATGAGACTTTCCAGACATTTGGGCCTGGACAGGTAAAAGCACAGCTGCAATGGTCCTTCAGAGGTAACTGGAACTGAAAGAGTTCAAAGATGCTGGGAATGATGGAGGTTACAGAGAAAGATTGGGTTGAAATAATGGAGGGGTTTAAATGTAAGAATTTTTCTAACCCCCTAATGCATGGGTTATTTATCTGGATGAATTTCAGAAGAAAGGAAAGGAACTTTATTATGTGCACTCGATCTTTATCAGTTTCCCACAGAAAAGGTAATGGAAATTGAAAGCAAGAAATGCTTAGATTTCCGTAATCCAACACTGCATCCTGAATGCTGGAACCTTAATCTTATAATACATTTCAACAACAATCATCAAACGTCCCAGCTTCTTCCAACAACAGTATGGTGAAATGACCTACCATAAATAGATCAAAAACTAGTACAGCATTGGCTACAGTGACATACTGGATAATGAAGTCAAACATCATTTGATAGGTTTGTTGATTGGCAAAGTACTATATATGTCAGGTGTGTGTGTGTGTGTGTGTGTGTTTATGTACACCTGTGTAGGTGTGAGTATACACTGTATGCACACGTGCCTTTTAATTCTCAAGCTTGCTCTGCACTGATATTTAATAACACTATGACTGATCTGGTTTTTGTCTCAGCTCCATTTTTCTACCTGTTTCTCATGACCTTTAATTTCCCTGTAGTCAAAAATATATTTATCTCTGCATTAAATTAACTTAAATTCTCTACCTCCACTGTTCTTAGAGGTAGACAATTTCAAAAACTTGCAGTTCTTTGAAAGAAAGAACTCCTCCTCATCTCTAACTTAAAAATGAATGGCCCCTTATTGTGGAGCTATGCTTCCTTGTTCTAGATTTCCCCACAAGAGAAAATGCGCTCTAATCTTTTACTCTGCCAAACCCCCTCAGTGGCTTATTTGTTTCACTAAGGTTACCAAAATATAGCTCAACCTGCTCAACTGTTACTCAACAAAAGCCCCTTCATCTCAGGAATAGCTTTGTGACACTTCCTGAACCGCCACAGATACAACTATCTCCCTCGTTAATAAGGAGACCATAATTAAACACAATATTTCGGATGTAGCCTCATCGATGCCTGAGGCAGTTATAGGGAGAATTCTCTACATTTACAGTATTCTGCTTCTCCTTTGCAATCCAGGTCAACATTCCAGGTGTCTTTTTAATTACCTGCTGTATCAGCAATGTTCTTTGTTCAAGGACATCCAGATCCCACCATACAAATGCAACCTGTAGCCTCTGTGTATTAAAATAATAACATTTTTCTATATTTTATTATAGTGGAAAATCCCTTGTTTCCCCATATCATAGATATACTATTTTATTAATGTCTGCCCATTTCAGTTACTCATCCCCCATTGCAGATGCCTTGGTTCACCATTTAACTTGTTTTTCAACCTTTCTTTATATTGTCATTAATACATACAGTCCCTGTATCCAATTCATTAATGTATATGGTAAGTAGTTATAAGTGAAGTATTTATACTTATGCATCCAACCAGTTCCCACTTTTTAACCTAAGATTGAACCACTTATCCTAAATCTGGTTCCTACAAGCTAACCAACACTCTTTCTCTGTGAATAAATTACTCCCAATGCCATAAGTTCCTAGATTCCACAGTTTCCTTTCATTAAATATCATTGGACATTCAAATACTACTGGATCCAATCATTTTCCTTTTCCCACCCTGCTTACTAAATGCTCAAAGAACTGCATTCAACTTGTCAAACGTGATTTCTCTTTCTAAAACCATACTGAGCCTGTTTGATGATATATTGACTTTCTAAATGCATTGCTGCCACTTCCTTAATAATAAATTCCAATGTTTCCCAAAGTTAGGCTAACTGGTCAATGGTTTCCTGTTTCCTGTCTCCAATATATTTTCAGATTTCCCATCTACTGGGACACCTCCAGAAGCTCGGAATCAGATTTAGTATCATGTTTACTATCATTAACAAAAGTTGTGAAATTCGTTGCTTTGCAGCAGTAGTACATGGTAAGAGAAAAAAATATTAGAAATGTTACAATAAAGAAATGGTGCAAAAAAGAACAATGAGGTAGTGCCCCTAGGTTCATGGACTATTTAGAAATCTGATGGTAGAAGGGAAGAAGCTGTTTTTTTAAAAAAATAGGTGTGGCTTTAAGCTCCTCTACCTCCTCTCTGATGTTGAGAATAAGAGAAAGACATGCCCTGGATGGTGAGAATGCTTGATAATGAATGTCATCTTCTTGAGGGACTGCTTCTAGAAGATGTCCTTGATAGTGGGAAGGGTTTTGCCCTTAATGGAGCTGGCTGAGTCTACAACCAACTGCAGCTCTTTGCAGCTCTGTGCATTGGCGCCTTTATGACAGCCTTTCAAACAGCCAGTTTGAATGCTCTAAAGTACATCTTTGAAAATTTGCGACAGTCTTGAAATTGGAATTTGAAGTTGGCTTATTATTGCAACACGTACTAAGATACAGTGAAAACTTGTCTTGCATACTGTCCATACAGATCAAGTCATTACACAATGCACTGAGGTAAAACAAAAATGCAGAATAAAAGGTTTCAGCTACGAAGAAAGTGCAGTGCAGGTAAAGAGTAAGGTGCAATATTTAAAATGAGGTAGACTGTATGGTCATGAGTCATTCATATTGTACCAGGTGATATTGGTGCAATCTTTCATGACATACGCAGTCTCCTCAAACTCCTAATGAAAGTTAGCCACTGGCATGCCTTCTTTGTCAATGTGACGCACCCAGATTAGATTCTCTGTGATGTTGACACACTTGAACATGAAGCTGCTCCTTCCACTACTGATCCCCCTCAGTGAGGATGAGTGTGTGTTCTCCTGACTTCCCATTCCTAAATTCCACAATCATTTTCTTGGTCTTGCTGACATTGAGTGTGAGGTTGTTGTTGTGGCACCACTCAAACAGCTGACCTAGCTCACAACTGAACATCTGTTGGCTCCGGGTCTGTACTCACTGGAATTCAGAATGATGAGGGGGTATCTTATTGAAACCTTTCGAAGGATGAAAGGCCTAGACAGAGTAGATGTTTCCCGTGGTGGGAGAGTCTAGGACAAGAGGGCACAGCCTCAGGATAGAGGGACGCCCTTTCAAAACAGAGATGCAGAGAAATTTCTTTAGCCAAAGGGTAGTGAATTTGGGGTATTTGTTGGCACATACAGCTGTGGATATCAGGTCATTGGGTGTATTTAAGGCAGAGATTGACAAGTTCTTGATTAGACATGGCATCAAAGGTTACGGGAAGAAGGCCAGGAACTAGGGTTGAGGAGAAAAAAAAGGATCAGCCATGTTTCAATGGCAGAGCAGACTCGATGGGCCAGATGGCCTAATTCTGCGTCTATGTCTTATGGTCTTACAGGACACCATCTGAGATTCTTTCAACAAGAGTAGTGCCATTGGCAAATGTATTGATGGAATGAGAATTGTATGCAGTCATGAGCATAGAGAGAGTGGAATAGTGGGTTAAGCGCACATCCAGGAAGAGCACTTATGTTGATTACCAGTGAGGAGATGTTAGTACTAATTCAGACTGACTGTGGTTTTCCGATAAGGAAGTCAAAGATCTAATTGCAGAGGGAAGGGCAAAGGCTCAGGTTTTGTATCTTGTTGGTTAATACCGAGAGGTAGATGGCATTAAATGCCAAGCTGTAATTGAAAAAAATAACAGCAACCAACGTATATTTTGTTGTCATCTAGGTCTCCTAAGTCGACTAGAAGGCCAATGAGATCACATCTGCTGTAGACCAGTTGTGGCAGCAAGCAAACTGCAAAGGATCTAGGACATTGCCCAAGCAAGAGTTAATTCTAATCATGGCCAACCTCAAAACACTTCATCACAGTAAATGTAAGTGCTACCAGGCAATAGCATTGAGGCAAAACACTCTGCTTTTCTTAGGCACCACTATGATTGGTGACCTTTTGTAATTTGCCCTAGCGAACTTTGAGAAGGTAATGATCTCTGCAGCCACTTCTTTTAAGGAGAGGAAATAAAGTCATCAAGTTCAAGAAACATCAGCTTAAAGCCACAAATTGACATTCCACCTTACCCTTCAACGTGATTAGTCACCTCAGAATCCCCAAAACCAAAGTGGAAGCAGGTCATCTGAAGCCAATTCCAAAACAGAGTTTAGAAAGAAGGTTAGATTCCCTGGCAACTTTATTTTCAAGGGAAATTAATTTAGTACCCCAATTTTCCACTGCAGTGTGCCGTGTGACGTTCTCTCTCAGGTCAGCACATGATGGGATAAGGAAGGTGCAAGTCCAAAGGTATACAGAGTCATTGAGTCGCACAGCTATTCGGCCCAATAGTTCCATGCTAGTCACATTAGTTTGCATTTTGCCCTTACCCCTCTAAACTTTTCCTATCCATGTACCTGTCCAATACCTTGTAAAGATTGTTAATATACTTGCCCCAAGTGCTTCCTCTGGCAGCTCATTCCACATATGTACTATGCTCTGCATAAAAGGGTTTCCCCTTAGATTTCCATTAAATCAATCTTTTCTCACCTTAAACCTCTGTCCTCTAATTCTTGATGCCCTAACCCTGAAAAAAAGACTGAGTGCATATATAGATATACACGCAAAATTCTGCAGATGCTGGAAATCCAAAGCAACACACACTCAGCAGGTCAAGCAGCATCTATGGAAATGAATAAACAGTCGACGTCTCGGGCTGAGACCAGTACATACATGCTGGGATATATAGTATATCCCGTGCAGAAAATAAGAGACTCATGTATGCCACATATTATTACTAAGATATTCTCAGCATCGTTCTTCTTACATGAGAATTCCTCTTCCCTTCAAAGGAAACCAATCTGCCATTCTGGACCAACCTCCCTTTCTCACCTTTGCGTCAGCAGGAAGATCAATGGGTCACATAATCCCATGCATCATTCAACATTCTTATTTGCCAAACTGGATTCACAAGTTTGAAAGGCATTCCAATTAAAGAAAGATTAGCTGGGGCTTTTGCATTTTCACACTTGTTGTGAAATTCATGCAGGATTAAGGAATATCATTTGGAATGAGCTGGCTGGTGTCAACTGACAGTATCTCGTGTAGGTTTGGAAGGAGGCACTGGTAAAGGAAAAGGTGGGGAATGAAAAGAAGGTGTCAATGAATGGCAGTGGGCACTAAGTTCTGGAGCAACGCACAGGGAGCTGGAGGAGGTCAGCAGGTTAGGCATCACTTATCAGCGGAAATGGTTCTGTGCCTGGGCATTTCAACAGCACTGGAAGGAAAGAGAGGAGATTGTCAGTATAAAAATGGTGGCGGGGTAGAGGGGTGTAGCAAGAATTTGCAGGTAATAAGTGGATCCATGTGAGGCAGTCGGAGGGGTGGGAGGGTTGGGTGGGTTGATAGGGAGGTGGAGGAGGGACGAGAGTGTGAATGAGGTGAGACACTGAGAGATGTGTGGAACTAAAAACATGAAGAAGATGGATATTGATAGGAGAGGAGAGTAGACCATGAGGGACGAGGACGATGGGGGCAACCAATGGGAGGAATGTATGGGTGATGGGCAGATCGACAAAGCAGAGGAGGGAGAAGAAATAAGCTGACAGGGTTCAGTGGGATAATGAAAATGATGGAACAGAGGAGAATGTTTACGAGAAGTTAGGGGAATCAGTGTTGCTGCTGTCAGGTTGGAGACTATCAAGCCGAAATAAGAGATGCTGTTCCCCTGATCTGTGTGTAGTATTATTGCAGTAGTGTGGTAAAGGAGGCCGTGGACAACATTTTGTGTGGGAATAGGCAATGGAATTAAAATGGCAGACCCAGTCAGTGTGGCAGATGGAGTGGATCTGCTTGATGAAGTGATCCCCTAACTGTGTCAGGTCTCACCAAAGTAGAGGAGTTCAGAGTGGGAGCACTGGAAAAAATAAATCACACCAATGGGTTCACATGTGAACTGTCTCACCTGGGAGAGCTATTTAGGGCCTTGAATGATGGTGGAGGTAGAGAAATAGTGGCAGGTGTAACTCCTTGTGCAGTTGCAGGGATGAGGAGTTGGAAGTAAATCAGTGGGGAGGAGTGAGTGGACAATAGAGTCACCCTTATAATGACCCCTCCAGAAAGCAGAAAGGGAAGGGGGTTGGAATGGGAATGAGATGTTGAATTAAAATGGGTGGCCACAGGTAAAACCTACTTTGGCTGCAAATGGAGGGAAGGAGCTCGACAAAGTGGTCCCCCATTCCCCCAGTCCCCAGAACAATCCCTATGAAAAGCGGAGAATAGGCGGGAGGTATAGTGAAAGATGTGCATAGTGATAGGGTCCCTTTTTTAGATGGCAGAAGTTGTGGAGAATGATGTGTTGAATATAGAAGCTCACAGGATAGTTGGTAAGGACAAGGACAACTCTATCCTGTTATAGCAGCAGGATGGAGTAGAGGGAGCAGATGTGCAGAATGTGAAGGAGACATCAGTTTTTCTTCCTTGATGCTGCCAAATCCATTGAACATTCCCAGTTGCTTTTAATTTTATTGTTAAACAAGTACTTTTATCGTTCAGTCACTTGATACAATGCAACAACTCCAACAGTTCATTTCTAACAAAGCTTTCAAAACATGCAAGTGACCAGGTGATTAGAAAATGGCACACTGTATAGAACTCATTCTTCATTTATCCATCCCCATGTATCGAGTAACAGAAACAAGAATTTTTACAGCCACTCTAAAAGAGTTTAAAATTCCAGTAAGTTTCAGAGATGTAGAGTCAGATGAAAATCAGGTAGCAAGCTAAAGAATGAGAGTTTTGGAATGAGTAGTAGCTGAAAGAGGTGTAATTTGAGATAAATCTTAGGGTGAAGGGGTGAAAGGAAGGAATTCTTCCACTGAAGACCCAGACAGCTGAAATAATAGCCAGTACTGGAAAGGAAAGTATGGAGAAGATACTCTCATAGTAATATTGCTAAGCAGTGCTATCAAAAGGGCTGATGGCAGCAATGGAGGCAATTACAGTGAAAGAGGACTGAAGGTTAGACAGGACTTGAGCACAAAGATGCGTGTGTGTAACTTAAGCCTTGGTGGTCTGAGAGGACACAAAGGTTAGAAAGCACAGGTGTAATGGGAGAACACAGATTGATGTTGTTTCAGAGAAAGTCACCAGAATTTTGGACCTCGGGTTTATGAATAGTGAAAGAAAGAAGGCCAGGAGAGCATTGAATTTTTCTGAAGTAGCAAACAAATTGAAGAGAGTTTTAACAAGTTAAGATGAGGCAGGAGAAGGATATAGTCAATGGCTTTGAATATTGAGTACCTCAAGCACGTAGCTGAGTGGAAACAAGAACTGAACCACCTACGGCCACTGAAAAGGTGACAGGACTGTTTGCACATCTCTTAGATATAAAATGTTCAAGGGAAAAATAAAATTGGTGCCCTAAATTAGACAACTTGCGAAGTACAAAAATACTTCTGAAACTTGGAGATTTAAGTCAGATGAAAGGTGAAGTTTTCCAAATATGTATGGCTCATTTATTACTCTGTCCTGAGCACTGGCATAGATTCACATTCAAAAACAAGCCACGAATTGCTTGGCAGTGATACATCCAAAGCATTTGTATTCGGCCTTAGCCAGATGCACAGAGCTGATGATTGATTTTGCTTACTTCCCAAGGTGCCTGCAATCACATAGGCGAGGTATCAGCCAATTTAATTCACTTCAGATAACATCAAAATTCAAAGTATATTTATTATCAAATTAAGTATACTATATACAGCCTTAAGATTTGTCTCCTTATATGCAGCCACAAAACAAGGAAATCCAATAGAACCCATTAAAAAGTAGACTATTAAACACCCAAAGTGCAGAGAAAAAAATAGTGCAAACAAAGGAAAGTAAGCAACTAACATCCAGAACTGAAGTTCGCAAAAGTGAGTCCATTCACAAAGCCAGTCATTTCTGCAGCTGATTCAGGAGCCCATTAGTTGCAGGCCATACCCTCAGTTCAGCACAGAGATGAGTAAATGTCTTGGAGCAGTAGGCTGAGCACTGGCTCATTCCTCACCTCTGGTCCTGACACCCAGACCTTTTCAATCTGGCATGACAATTAATTCGGCAAAATTCCTTGCTCTTTGCTTTTGGTCTGCATGGAGCAGGTATGAGTGAGGTGCAGATACTTAGACACCAACTCACAACTATGCTGCTGGTGAGTGTGCAGTTTCTGGAAATTTCGGACCTCAGAACAAGATTGCGATACTGGCAGACATCAGGGACTGTTGTGTAATTTGCATTACAGAAACGTGGTTAATTTACGCCATTTTGAATGCAGCTCAGAAACCCGATGGCTTCACCATTCACTATAAAGAGAGCTCAGGTAAGTCTTTCCAAGGTAGAGGAAAGGAAGCATGTTTTATGATTAACTCATCATAGTGTAAGGGCATGAGGTTCTGTCTCAGTCCTGCTCACCTGACCTGGAACATCTAGCAGTCAAGTGCTATCAATTTTATCTGCCGAGGGAGTTTTCTGCCATCATCTTGGTAGCACTGTACACTTTATCTCAGGCCAATATCAGGCAGGCGCCGGAGGAGCTGGGCACCATGACCAGCAGTCACAAAACAACATACCTTGATACTGTCCCTATCATTGAGAGGGATGTCAACCAGGCCAACTTGAAGAAGTCCCTGAACAACTACCACCAACACGTCATCTGTGGACCCAGAGGAGTCAACGCTCTTGGCCACTGTATACCTCCATCAAGATTGCATCCTACACCCACACTTTGGAAAGTTCGATTACCTGGCTGTACTTCTAACCCCAACATATAGGCAGAGACTAAAGACTGCCGCACCAGTGATGAGGAGCAAGAAGATAGGGTAAGGAGATGTGGAGGAGCACTTACAGGACTGCTTTGAGTCTGTGGAGTGACAATATCCAGGGATTCATCTTTGAAGTTGAATGAGTATGCTGCAGTTGTCATTGACTTCATCAAGACCTGTGTGGATGAGTGCGTGCCTTCGAGAACATTCAGAACACACCTGAACCAAAAGCTATGGATGAACCAGGAGATTCATAGTCTGCTGAGGGCTATATTTGTGCCATTCAAGACTGGTATAAAAAGTCCAGGTATAAACTATGGAGGCTATTTTAAGAGTGAAAAATAATTGCATTTGAAGTTAGAGATGAATTTGGATACTCTGGCAGGGTTTGCAGGACATTATATTCTGCAAGGTGAAACCTAACATCATGATTGGCTGTGATGGTATACTTTCAGAAGAGCTCAATAACTTTTATGCACGTTTTAGAGGGAGTATAGAACTATACCTGTGTGAATCCTTGCAGCATCTGCTGACTTTGTAATCTCTGTCTCAGAGATCAACATCAGAACATTTTTCAGGAGGGTGAAGCCTCACCAGTCAACCTAGCTGATCTGTTTCACTCCTGCACACCTCTTCATCACCATCCAAAATTCTGACGGTATACCTGGTAGGGCACTGAAAACCAACTGGTGGGAGTGTTCAAGGACATCTTCACTGCTGCACTTGGAGGTTCCCATCTGCTTCAAAAGGGTGACAATCATACCAGTGCCTAAGAAGAGCAGGGTGAGTTGCTCTTGTACACCCAGTTGTACTCACATCTACTGCAATGAAGTGCTCTGAGATGTTGGTCATGGCCAGAGACAACTCCTGGACCTGGATCTGTGGGAATTTGCCTTCCACCTCAACAGGTCTACGGTAGATGCAATTTCCATTCAGCCTTGGATCACCTGGACAACGGCAATACTTAAGTAAGGCTGCTGTTTATTGATTACAGTTCAGTGTTCAACACCATAATATCCACAGTACTAATCAAAAAGCTTGAAAACCTAGGCCTCTGTATCTTCTACTGCAGTTGAAATTAATGCCTCCTTCTAAGTGGCACACCTCAAGGATGTGTGCTTATCTCACTTCTCTATTCTCACTACTCCCACAACTGTGGGCTAGGCACAGCTCAAACACCACCTATAAATTTGATGATGATACAGCTATTGTTGACAGAACTTCAGATGGTGATGAGGAGGCGTATGGGAGTGAGATAGATCAGTTAGGTTGAACAACCTTGCACTCAATGTCAGTAAGGAGGAATGGATTATGTACTTCAGGAAGAGGAAGTCAAGGAAACACACTCACAGTCCTCATCAAGGGATGAACAGTGGAAAAAGTGAGCAGTTTCAAGTTCCTTGGTGTCAACATCTCCGAAGATATATCCTGAGCCCAAAATATTGATGCAATTATAAAGTCATCACTAACTGGATGAGCGTGAGCCTTTGAGAACATACTGATGTTTAAAAAGTCTGAATCCCTCAATAAACCAGGAGATTGATAGCCTGCTGAGGATCAGATCTGTGCCTTGCAAGACCAGGATTGAGAATCCTACAAGAATTTCAGGTATGACCTACAGAAGGTCTTCATGAGAGTGAAAAGACATTTCCATGTGAGACTGAAGATACAGTCTGATGCATGTCAGTTTGCATGCCTTACTTCCTATAACACAAAGCCTAGCTGCACAATTGCAGTGATGTTTCACTCCCCAGTGAGTTCAATGTCTTTTATCCATGCTTTGAAAGGAAAAATAACACTACGTCTGTGTGAATCCCCACAGCATCCAGTGATCCTGTGACCTCTGAATTAGAGGCCAATGACGGGACATCTCTAAAGGGGGTGAACCCTTGGAAGACATGAGCTCCAATGGCGTGCATTGCTGGACGCTGAAGTACTGTGCCGACCAACTGGCTGGTGTATTCAAGGACATCTTCAACGTCTCACTACTGCAGAGAGAGTTCTCACCTGCTTCAAAAGGGAAGCAATCATACCGGTGCACAAGTAGCAGGGTGCGCTGCCTCTATGACTATCACCGAATAGGATTTACAACATATCTTCCATAATGAGATGCTTTGAGACGTTGGTTAACTCCTGCCTGAGCATGGACCTGGACCTACCAAAATTAGCTTTCAGTCACAAAGGTCTACAGCAGATGCAGTCTCACCAGCTTCTCACTCTGCTTCAGAGTACCTAGAGAACAGGAAAACATAAATCATGATGCGGTTTATTGTTACAGCTCTGCATTCAGTACTATTGTCCCCTGAGTATTAATCACCAAGCTTCTAATCCAGGGCATCTGTATCAAGTGATTTCCTTATTGAGAGATCAAAGTCAGTGCAGGTTGGTAATGGCATCGCTTCCTCACTGATAATACACATAGTTGCACCTGAAGGGTGTGTACTTAGCCCACTGCTCTACCCTCTCCACACCTATAACTATGTGGCGAAGCATAGTTTATATGCTATCCATAAATTCATCACTGACACCACGGGCCTTAGCAGAATCTCAGATGGTGACAAAGCTTACAAGCTGTCCCTCGCTATCCTTAGGTGTGGTAGTGCTTAACACAATGTGATGCACGTGATCAATAAATTTGAACCTGAGACAAAGGGACGTCCAGGAGTGAGATAGATTGGTTGGTTGAGTACAGTCACAACAACAATCTTGCACTCAACCTCAGTAAAACCAAGGAATTGAACGTTGGCTTCAGGAAGAGGAAATCAGAAGAACAATCATTGAGTGGTGAGCAGCTTCAAGTCCCTGGGCTTCAATATCTCAGGATATCTATCCTGGGCCCAACACATTGAAGCAATCATGAAGAATACATGCGAGCAGCTCTACTTTGTTGGAAGTTTGAGGAGATTTAGTATGTCACCAAAGATTCTGGTAAAGTTTTATAGATATATAGTGGAATGCAATCCAACTGCTGTATCACAGCCTGGTATGAAGGCTCTGATGCACAAAATCACAAAAGACTGCATTCAGATTCAGTTAGCTCCAACATGCACACAAACATCCTTCCCATCCAGGATATCCGCAAAAGACTGAGCCTCAAGAAAGTGACATCCATCTTACGGGCTCTCAACATCTGGAATATAGCCTATTCTCGTTCCCAGCACACAGGAGCCAGAAGACCCAGACTAAATATTTTAAGCAACACACACAAAATGCTGGTGGAATGCAGCAGGTCAGGCAGCATCTATAGGGAGAAGCACTGTCGATGTTTTGGGCCGAGACCCTTCGTCAGGACTAACTGAAAGGAAAGATAGTAAGAGATTTGAAAGTAGGAGGGGGAGGGGGAAATGCGAAATGATAGGAGAAGACCGGAGGGGGTGGGATGAAGCTAAGAGTTGGAAAGGTGATTAACAAAAGGGATACAGAGCTGGAGAAGGGAAAGGATCATGGGACGGGAGGCCTAGGGAGAAAGAAAGGGGGAGGGGAGCACCAGAGGGAGATGAAGAACAGGCAGAGTGATGGGCAGAAAGAGAGAAAGAAAGGAGGGGAGGAAAAAGCTAAATATATCAGGGATGAGGTAAGAAGGGGAGGAGGGGCATTAATGGAAGTTAGAGAAGTCAATGTTCATGCCATCAGGTTGGAGGCTACCCAGCCGGTTTATAAGGTGTTTGTTCCTCCAACCTGAGTGTAGCTTCATCTTGACAGTAGAGGATCCCATGGAGACATATCAGAATGGGAATGGGACATGGGATTAAAATGTGTGACCACTGGGAGATCCTGCTTTCTCTGGTGGACAGAGAATGGTGGTGAGGGAGGAAGTGTAAGGGCAGGTGTAGCACTTGTTCCGCTTGCAAGGATAAGTGCCAGGAGGGAGATCGGTGGGAAGGGATGGGGAGGATGAATGGACAAGGGGGTCGCGCAGGGAGCGATCCCTGTGGAAAGCAGAAAGAGGGGGGAGGGAAAGATGTGCTTGGTAGTGGGATCCCGTTGGAGGTGGCGGAGGTTATGGAGAATTTTACGTTCGTGACATATTAAATATTTTAACACAGCTTCATCATCAGATTTATGAACAGTTCATGAACTCATGAATATTACCTCATTAAATTTCAAAGTTCAAGGTAAATTTACTATTGAAGTACATATATGTCACAATCTACTACCTTGAAACTACATTTTCTTGCAGGCATTTACAAGTTAAAAATAAATACAATATTTTTATTTTAAAAAATCTACAGAAAAATAGGCATACTAACAGCCAACCATTGCGCAAAAGACAAACTGTGCAAATTAAAATAATAGAGACAGCATGAGTTGTAAGGAGTCCTTGAAAGAGAGTCTGAGGCTTTTTATTTTGAACTATTTATTTATTTAGTAATAACAGTAATTTGATATACTTTGCATTGTACTTCTACTGTAAAGCAATGAGTTTCATGTCATGATCACAATTCTGGTTCTGAATATGTCCAGCAATTTTGGCAATGTATTTTAGGGATTGGCACTGACTGGAGACTTGCACAGATTGACCAAATGGCCATGCAAATACTGTAATTTGTCTGATTACTGTGTATCTGATGCTCTGTGCCTGTAATGCTGCTGTAAGTGAATATTTCAATGCTCCTGTGCATACATATTCTTGTGCATATGAAAATAGACTTGACTTACAATTTTGAGAGCAGCTCTGAAATAAGTATTCTGCAATGAGTGAGTTTGTAGAACCTCTCTAACAACTGCAAAGTACCATTATGTGTTTTATGAATACCCTCTTCTTGCTTGAATGAGTACAACATTTGACACTATTCTGAATAATCAGCCCACTTGATCAGCCCTGGTCATCAGCATATCAAGGCTTCTTCCACTCCAGCCCCCAGACCAACGATCGCCACGGCTTCCGTAGCAGGGATAATGGAAGCATAATTACTCACAATTATATTTTCCTCTCCAAAAAAACATCTTACAGCGCTCACTCCTGATGTCAGCTGGTATCTGTGTGGAGTTTGCACATTCTCCGTGTGTCCAAATGGTTTTCATATGATTCCTTCCACGCCCCAGTAGGAATGTACATTAAATGGCCACTGAAAGTAGCCCCCAGTGCAAGTGTGTGGAAGAATCGGGATTTGCAGTGGTGAAAGTTGAGAGGAATCAGAGGACAATTGACTGTGTTAGGGTAGGATAAGTGAACAAGTGGGTGCAAAGGGTGAGAGTAGTCTCAGTGGGCCATGCTTCATCTCTCTATAGCCCTACTATATTAACTTGGACATACTTAACATCCTAAGATCTTTCTTCCTGAAGTGTGGGAGGCTGAACTTATATCGGTGTATAAGATAAAGAGAAGAATGGTGATGCTCACAGTCCTTTCCCCAGAGTCTAAAACTAGAAGACACAGGCATAAGGTGAGAAGGGAAAGATTTAATGGGGACCTGAGTGGGAAATTTTCCACAATGGCATTTGGGGCAAGCTGCCATCAGTAATAGGGGTACAAATAAAATCTCGAAAAGAAATCTGTGGACAGGTACATGGATAGAAAAGGTTTACAGGGATTGGAGCAAATGCAGACAAATGGGACTAATAGACATAAGAGTTTCTGCAGATGCTGGAAATCTTGAGCAACCCACGCAAAATGCTTGATGAACTGAAGTAGGGCAGAATCAGTAGAGGAAAACATATAGTTGATATTTTCTGTTGAAACATTCGCCATTTATTTCCCTCTGTAGATGGTGCTTGACTTGCTGAGCTCCTCCAGTATTTTGTGTGTGTTGCTCCAATGGGACTAACTCACGGAAGCATCTTGGTCAGCATAGGTGAACTGGGCTGAAGGGCCTGAATCTGTGCAGTGTAACTCTCTGACTCTGGCACAAACGCTGCTTGACTGGCCGAGTTCTTCCAGAATTTCTCTTTTGTTTAGTACCTTAGAGGTGTTGGATGTGAGCTGCTGGGAAGACATGAACGAGAAAGCAGCTGAACCTGTAAGTGCCAGCTCCTAACTTCCACAATGTATAGAGACAGGGGCAACAAAGGACCACTCCCACAGTACCTTCCATGACAAATCTCCATTGCTAATGTGCAATGGTTTCAGTATGCTGAAAAAGAACCCGACAGCTCTTACATCTTTCAGACCATCTCCTGCTGCCAGATTCATTTACATTATAGTGGGGGGAATGTCCCAAACTGCTTTAAATAAATAACTATGCATGTAAGGAAAGTAACTCCAGATTTCTTGTCACTTCCTGTTCTGCTAATTGCTGAACTCAGTTTTCAGTGTGGGGAGATGTACTAGCGGTCGGGAATTGAGCACCCAGTGTTAGCATGCTGTCTCTCCTGATCCAGAGCAGCTGAGCTATCTGTCTTGTTAATCTCCCACTATCATCCTCAGCAACATCAGGGAAGCTACGCACAACAGGCTGATGATGTATTGTCTTTCCCATTTCAACTGGCCATCTGCCTGCTCTCAGTAAGATTGCCAATTTAAAATCTGATCTATAAACTTAAGTCCCATTTTGACATGTTTTTCAATTAATTGCGATTAAACTTTAAGAGGTATAACAATGTGTCTAGAAATGAACGATAGTGGTGATGGAGATGGTACTCTCTTGCTTTCTATCTCAGTCCCTATATTCAATGTGGTCAACATTGATCTGCAGGGATAATGTTAGTGAAAGCTAATGCTTATTAGGAAAGGATGAAGTGTTCAAGGACCAGACTCATTTTGCAATGATATTCTGGTACTAAAACAGCAAGACTTCTCGCATTATTTTAAGAACCGCTTAAAGTATAGTGAAATACGTTAGTAAAATATGGATATTTATTTCCAGTTTATTGTTGAGCTTGCTTTCTAAATAGCAGTTGCCACTTGTAAGATCAAAAGCAGGCGTAAGTAAACATATAACTAAGAAATTGCTTAGTTTCTAGTCGTAAATGGAAGTCAATCTTCAGTTCTTAAAGTGTAAATGGCAAGCTGTAATCAGCTTGGAGTGAAGATACAGCTTTACCAACAAGCTCTGAATTTTGCAGGGACTCTGTCCCTGAGGAGAAGATATTAGCTCATTGTACCTTCTTTATTATTGCTCAAGAGATGCGGTACAAGGAAATTTTTTTTTAATTTGGTTTGTTACAAACAGAAACCTGACTCTTAAGTTGCTTAGTTCAAGGAAGCCTGTAGAGTAGATAGCTAATATCATTTAACATATCAATAACAGATGTGTATATCCTGTAGTTGCAAGGTTTATCTGCTTAAGGAAGTTAGCATTTACAGAACTAATTAGGAACTGTAAACGTTAAGCTGAAATCTATGTCTCCAAAAATGCTTTTCAACTGCTTATGTTAGAAGGATATCTGAGGAATTATCACACACTTGTGAAGTCACCCAAGTGACTAAAAAGGGTATAAATGTAGAGAGCAGCTCAGACTTATTAGAATAAGGTAAAGAACATCAAAAACTAATGTAAGAAACAAGGGGTGAACAAGAATCCATTCCTCCAGCTTTGGTTTCTGTGACAAATGATTCATTTGTCTGTAACTTATTGGTATGTCTTTTTAGCTTATAGGAATTGTACCTGTGTTTTAGAAATTCTTTGTCCTTTATGCTTAAGAGATGTTTTTGTTTAAGAAGTGGTTTGTGCTTTGTCCTTTGTGCTTTATGAATTAGGAAATACAGTACTTGGAAATGGCTTGTAATTTGGACATGTCTTATAAGATAGAAATCTCCTGTGAGTCTTAAATGTGTTTTCAGAATGCCGTTTGAATTTAATCATGCATCACAGTAAAAAAATAAACTACTTTGTCAGCTGGAAGTATCTTCTCCTTGGAAGGGAAAGGGAAGCCACTGCACAAATACTGGATATTAGCAGTTAAACTCACCATGGAGAATTAACGGGGAAGAAAACTGGTCTTTGAACATTGAGAAGTTACAGTATAATCTCCTTTCAGTGAGAGTACCCATGGCTATTTACAGTATATTTGATAGGGCTTAAAGTCTTCATTTGAGTTTAGTATTTCAGTCAGTAAACTCAATGCCATCTCAGTAACAGTTCCAAAGCAGTGCTAGCTATTATTTCAGAGATTGTCAGTATCATGGATTAGATTTGCTTGATTAATAGCTCACCACTTCGTATTTCTGATCTAAGAAATTAGCCCTCAAAGGGTCACATATCATACAACTGGTAACCCTTCAGTTACTAAGGTTTGTTAGCAAGGACTCATTGCATGATAAATTGATGAGTATCATAGGGTGGAAAGGGCATCTTCTGCATTGGGAGTAGATGGCAGCCTGCTTGTTTGCAAGGGTACTTTGGCTAGAAAGTTGCCCTAAGGACGTTAATGCTTGATATTCAAAAATCTTGCAGTGCAGCCAAATTCCCCTCCCAGACACGTATGCAAAGGTTGCATTTGTCTCCCACTCTGCCTTGGGAGCTTTTTTTGATCTTTGCAATGCAGAATAGAGCAGCAAAGTGTCATCTGTAGCATTTCTCAGAAGAAATAAAATCCTGTACTCAAGGCTTCTAAGAGTGAAGGTGTAACCTTATTGCAACTTCCACCAATCTCACTTGATCTCAGAGGGCTATCTTGTGGAAGAGAATTCTGCATAGACATTGCCCCTATTGTGGTGTTGATCAGAGGATAGCTTCCAGTGCAGCCTGGCTGGGTAAACATGGATGTGAGATTATTTTTTTTTGCTTTCTTTTACTTATTTCATATTCAATGAATATGACACAATTTACACACCTCAATTCTCCTTTGACTGTTCTGACAGAGCCTGCTGACTCCACCTGAGACTGCAGAGATAGAGAGTCCAGTCTGGCCCAGTCTCCTCGAGGGTTGTTTTGCACAGTTATGTGACACTCTGGCTATGACAGTGGCAGAGATGTGTCTAGCTCCCAATTACCATCCAGCTTGACTATCAGTATTGTTAAAATGTGGATCTGGAAGTGCAGTGTGGCAGCCGTTGTTGTCTAATTATCTGTATCATGTGCAAACAAACTCTGGCCATTACGCTGTGCTGGCATCTCTTGCGCGGGTTAGTCACCACTGAAGCTCTTGTAGCATTCATCAAAATCTCACAACAAAAACAGTATTCACCACTGATATAAACTGCCCAGAATCATCGACAATGTTAGTTAATGTTGCATCAATTTGCTGTTTTCTGGCATTATGCAGATTAATTTCTATGACTGCCACATCAATATATCGGAAAGGGAAGGCTAAATGCTGACTCACTAGATGTCTTATAATTATGACAGCAAGACAGAGCATTTCCATTTATAGCAACAGGAGAACTAAAGGGCATCAAAAGTCACAAAATCATTCGAGAAGTAACTGAACTTTTTATAGAAGGAGCAATGTGAGAACACCAGTCAAAGGGAATATTAAAATGAATAACACAGATGCAATTACATGGAGACTGATGTCTATATGATGAAGAAGCACACAGAAAAGGAGTTGTCAATATAATTCCATGAAAAAGGATAGCAGGAAGCTTAAGCAGATATGCTCTAGCTGGGTTGAATGGTCTGTTATTCTTTATAATTCTATGTAAGATTTGTTCCACTTGAATGAGCTCAAAATTTCAATAGTGAGTTTAACTTTATCCTCCAACAGCAGAGACGGGGAGTAGCCAGTGTCTCTGAACTGAAATACCAGAACCCAGCAATCTTCTGTAACTAAAGCTTCGATGGATATGTGGGAAGTATGGAATATAATTAAGAGCCGCTTTCATTTTAATATTGACTCACTTTCAAGAAGACTCAATTCAGAAACTCTGCCACATTTCTACATGTTGATCAAATTCACCAAGTCTCTCAGCTCAATTCTACGTTTCTCCTTTTACACAAAGTGCTTTTCACCCATCAGCCTGATTCTGCGAACTGCTGCCGCACAAGGTTGCCTCCATTAAAGCTGCTACGACCAGCAGATTTAATATCACCATTAGATGTCAACCATTTCAAATACCCTCCTTGTCAACTTCATTCACAAGTCTTTGACCTCAGCCCGCATTGCAGTCTGTAATGTCCTGTAACGCTATCAGACCCACAATCCAGCCTAAATTATACACTGAAGTTTGTAAAGACCTGTAGCTCCTCTAGTCCTAAACTCCAGCCCAAATACTTTGGTTCTAAATTTCTAACCTGATAAACAGCCCGCTCTCTTTTCTCTGCCATCAGTAACAGAGGATTTATCTCCCAGGCTTGCTCCATGGACTTTATAAACACCCTCCATCTTCCAGTCCTTGTACCACACTTAAGTTTCTGCAGATCACACATTTTGACCTTGTTTTTAACATGCCTCCAAGCAAGCCTGCTGCTTGTCAGCATCTGCTTCCCCTCTACGAAGCACCTCAGGACATTTTCTAAATTTAACAGTGAAGCATGTTGAAACACTCGGCAACAGAATGATTGCCCTCAGTTCTCTTGATCCCTGTAAACCACAGCAGATGCTGCCACAGACCATGCTCCAGGCTCTGACCTCCATGCGGGAAAGTATACCTTACTCCTAGACCTGTTGAAACCTAAACCTTGTAACGTGTTAGAACATAGAAAAGTACAGCACAGCAACAGACTCTTTGGTCCAATGAACACAATGCCAAACTGAGCTAATTAAAAACACAAAATTTTGGCAGAACTCAGCAGACCAGACAGCATCTATGGGAGGAGGTAGTGACGACGTTTCGGGCCGAAACCCTTCATCAGGAGTGAAGTAACACGGGATGCTCGAGGGGGGATAAGAAGTGTGGGGAGGGATGAAGTAGAGAGCTGGGAAGTGATAGGCTGGAGGGAAATGGGCTGGGGGAAGGTGGAGAATTATGGGAAATAAAAGAGAAAGAAAGGTAGGGCTGGGGGGGAGATTATAGTGAGGGAGAAAAGAGAGAGAGAAAGAGAACCAGACTAAAATAATAGATAGGGGGTAAGGGGGGCAGGGGTATCAACGGAGGTCTGTGAGTTGGATGTTCATGCCGGCAGGTAGGAGGCTACCCAGGCGGGAGATAAGATATTGCTCCATTGACCTGCGTGTGGCCTCATCTTGACAGTAGAGGAGGCCACGGACAGACATGTCAGAGTAGGTGAGGCACCACTTCACCTGCGAGTCAACTGGGGTGACATACTGTATCCGGTGCTCCCGGTGGGGCCACTTATACATTGGGGAGACCCGCCGCAGACTGGGAGACCATTTCGCCGAACACTGGCGCTCGGTCCTCCAGCAGTGGCGGGATCTCCCTGTGGCCACACACTTCAATTCCACAGACCACTCCCACTCCGACATGTCTGTCCATGGCCTCCTCTACTGTCAAGATGAGGCCACACGCAGGTCGATGGAGCAATACCTTATCTCCCGCTTGGGTAGCCTCCTACCTGCCGGCATGAACACTCAACTCACAGACCTCCGTTGATACCCCTGCCCCCCCCCCTTACCCCCATCCCTAACTATTATTTTAGTCTGGTTCTCTTTCTCTCTCTTTTTTCCCCCTCACTATAATCTCCCCTCCAGCCCTACCTTTCTTTCTCTTTTATCTCCCATAATTCTCCACCTTCCCCCAGCCCATTTCCCTCCAGCCCATCACTTCCCAGCTCTCTACTTCATCCCTCCCCCCACTTCTTATCCCCCCTCGAGCATCCCATGTTACTTCACTCCTGATGAAGGGTTTCGGCCACTACCTCCTCCCATAGATGCTGTCTGGCCTGCTGAGTTCTGCCAGCATTTTGTGTTTTTATTTATTTCCAGCATCTGCAGATTCACTCGTGTGCCAAACTGAACTAGATCTTTTCTGCCTTGCATGATCCATATCCCTCCGTTCACCACATATCCATGTGGCTTCTAATATACAATTTGATGCCATGTTCATGTGCACTTCTACCACCGTTTCTTCCAGCTCATTCCAGACCGCACCGCTTCTATGTAAAAACATCTCCTTTAAACCCATCCTCCCATGTTGATGCTTCTCTTATATAGGTACAGAGGAGATGTCAGGGATAAGCTTTTTACGCAGAGAGTGGTGAGTGCGTGGAATGGGCTGCCAGCGATGGTAGTGGAGGCGGAAATGAGATGGTCTTTTAAGAGATTCCTCGATGGATACATGGAGCGTAGAAAAATAAAGGGGCAATGGGTAAAGCCTAGTTAGTTCTAAGGTAGGGATATGTTTGGCACAGCTTTGTCTGCCAAAGGGCCTGTATTGTGCTGTATGTTTTCTATGTACAATGCTTATATATACATATGTCTGTATGTATGTGTGTGTGTGTGTGTGTGTGTGTGTGTGTGTGTGTGTGAGTGTGTGTGTGTGTGTGTGTGTGTGTGTGTGTGTGTGTGTGTGTGTGTGTGTGTGTGTGTATACATACATGTTTATAAAATATATTTATATCTATTTTCCAAACAACGTTTTTGAATTGTTGCTCACACCACCCCCACGTGTAGTTCACAACATGATAACTTTGCAGCTGGAAATACAATTTAACTCAGCTTTTCTAAATTGGTGAACCTCTACAAAGTATTTCATCGATATAAGTTGTTGTTGGGTGGGTGGGTTGATTTTTTCAAGATTGCAGTTGTACAATAGTTGGCAGGACATACATTTACGGGAGGGAGACTGAACAATATCTGACTGTAACAACTCTGTAGTGTGTTTAGTTATCATTGAGTTAATGCTGTGCTGCCATCATCTCTGTTAGTGTCCCTTTCCAGTAATCTTTGGCCAGTTCCTCTCTCATGCCTCTGTAGCTACCTTTACTCCACTGTAGTACCAATGCGTGCAGTTTTAGCTTTTCCCTTTCAAACAGCAGAATGAATTCTAGCATAATATGATCATTGTCTCCTAAGGGTTCCCTTACCTTAAGATCCCTAATCAAATCTGGTTTATTACAAAGCACTCGTGGACTCAGTCATAAGCTGCTCCAAAAAGCCATCTCATAGACCTTCTACAAATTCCTTCCCTTGGGATCCAGCACCAACCTGATTTTCCCGATCTACCTGCATGTTGAAATCCCCCATGATCACTGTAGCATTGACATTTTTAAATGCTTTGTCTATCTCCCATTGTAATTTGTACTCCACATCCTGGCTACTGTTTGGAAGCCTGTATGTAACTCCCATCAAGATCTTCTGACATTTGCAATTTCTTAACTCTATCCACGAGGATTCTTCTTCTTCCTCTCATCCTTTGCCACTTCCTGCTAAGAATTTGATTACATGTTTCTTAACCAAAAAAAGGCAGCCACTATCATGGTAAAAGCTAACAACAGTTGGATTCTGACCTCTGGTACTGATTGTGTGCAATTTTCTCTGTGAATACCTGGGTTTCCTTTGGCTACTCCAGTTTCTTCTTATGGCTCAAAAACGTGCAAGTTGGTGGGTTAATTGGCCACTGTAAATTGTCCCTCATATGCAGATGAGTGACAGAGTCTGGGAAGGGTTGATGGGAATGTGGGTAGATTAAAACAGGATTAATGTATATAGTATACAATGATCAGTACAGAGCTGGTGGGCTGAACGGCCAGTGCCTGAACTGTATGATGCAAGGTCAAACCTCTTAGCAAAATAAATCTGTTTGTACTCAAAAAACCTGAGCATCAGACTCACATAATATCAGAGCAGTTGACACGTACTGAATCTCTGTTGCCCGACACATTTTCCTAATTGCATCTTCACTCTCTTTGGGAGTAGCCGTCTCCTTTATATAGCAAAATGATACCAGGAGAGCTGATTGATTTACAGTGTGTGAATTAACTGTAGCAGCTGACTCAGAACCAATGGCCAACACAATCATATCTTGCCTGCCAATATATGAGAAAATTCAATATAATCATCACTGTGCAGTTATAAACTGCTGATCCCGCATATCGAAAGTGCCACTGTTTATAAATAATGTAATGATATATGCCTATTGTTGTATATTAATGGTTAGTATTGCTATTGTTAAGTCTTTTATAAGCTGGGCTGTATATTATTATATATTGCTAGAGCAATCCATTAATAAAATTATATATTATTACTGGCATATAGTTCCCTTCTCCTCTTGAAAGCTTTATAGCTATCACAAACAGTACTGAAAGGAAGCAGAGTATTTCTTAAACTGCACAACAGCTCAAAATAAGCAACTACAAATATTCTATGCATTTAAGAAAATCTGAAGAATCAGAATAAATTCATTGAACTGAGGCTTTGAGCTTCACATTTACCGCTGAGGCAGCTATCTTTCTTGGCCATGCTAGAAAGAGCGTTAGCAAATCTTGATCTGGTGATTATGGATTCCATCAGATGACACGTTGGACAGCTGTACAATTTGATTCAGTGGAGCTTGGAAGCACAGGGAGTGCAAAAGAAGAGGCCATTTATTAGGGCCAGTTACCAGTGAGAACTGTACTTCAGAGAAATCTCACACCCTTCTTCACATTTCAGCTAACCAATTCACACGAAGTAATAGACCAAATATACCAAAAAATTACTTCTGTTCACTGCAGCTTCTTTTTATTAATATGAGAAAGTGTTGCGGAAAGATAAACATTTTTGACAAGCAGTAAAAATGCACAAGACTGACCTATGGTGCACATACCTAACCTCAGAAAAGTAGTCTGTTATCATCAGCTGTTTATCTCCCAATTGAATATCTCATGGGGTTTTCACATGTGGAGACTGAAATGGAAAAGTTCTCTTAATTACAATTTTTCTGTGCTGAAAGGTAGATAAGAACCCAGGATGTAAAATAAATGATTATTATCCATTTACAAAACAGCAGCAACTTGTATTTATGCTGCTGAGTGCTTGTCACTTTGTATTTATGCAGCCTTCTTCGCATAGCAGAACCATCCTGAATGGTTTCACCAGAGCAATATCAAGAAAGATTTAAAATCAAGTCACATATGAAGGTATTATTGAGGAAAACTTGGTAAAAGTATGGATCCAGCGAGTCTTAAAGGTGCAAGGGGGAAGCATAGAAGCAGAACGAGTTCCAAAGCTAAGAAACTTGGCAAATGAACTACAATACCCAATGGCAGAGCATTTACATTTGGAAATGATCAAGAAGCTGAAACTGGATAAGTGTAATATTTTGAAGTATGGAAGCACTGAAGGAGATGATAGAGATGAACTTGGGAAAAGATGGAAGGAAGTCTTTAAAAGGAAATGTTACTTGTGGGACTGCAGACCCATACAGCAAGAGCTGACTCTGCATGAACAAAATTGATGGGGTCACCATTTATGTGCGGACTGTTGAAGCCATGCTTAAAGCTTGGGGAAAGACAGGACTGAAGTTGGAAGTCTGATACTTAGTGTGGAAAAACACAAAGGTCAATGTAACTTCTATTTCTGTGTATATGGAAGCATTCCTCTCAATTAGTCTCCAGCATCACCCCATGCTTGAGGAGATCACAGTATTAAAGTATTAATGTAAATTTATTATCAATGTACATACATGTCACCATATACAATTCTGTGATTTATTGTCTTGCGGGCATACTCATAAATCCATAGAATAATAACGATAACAGAATCCGTGAAAGACTACTAATTTGCGGTTCATCCGGTGTGCAAATACAAAAAGAAAGAAATTTAAATAAATAAATAAATAAATAAATTGATAGATAGATAAATAAATAAATAAATGGATAGATAAATAAATAAATAGACAAACAAACAAAAAATATCAAGAACTTGAGATGAAGGGTCCTTGAAAGTAAGTCCAGTGGCTGTGGAAACAGTTCAGTGATGGGGCAAGTGTGTCAACAGCCTTATGGTTGAGGGTAGTAACTGTTCCTGAACCTGGTGGCTGGAATCCTGAGGGTCCTGAATCTTCCTTCTGATGGCTGCAGTGTGTTGTCCTGGGTGGTGTGGGTCCCTGATGATGATGCTGCTTTCCTGTAACACTGCTTCAAGTAGACATGCTCAATAGAGGGGAGGGCTTTATCCACGAGAGACTGAGCCATATCTGTTTCTTTTTGTAGGATGTTCCATTCGAGAACATTGGTGTTTCCACACCAGGCTGTGATGCAGCCAGTCAATATACTCTCCACCACACATCTATGGAAGTAGTTAGTCAACGTTTTGGATGTCTTGCTGAACCTTTGCACATTACAAGGGAAGTAGAGGCATTGCCACGCTTTCTTCATGATTTCACTGACGTGCCGGGTCCAGGACAGGCCCCTGAAATTATAACACTGAGGGATTTAAAGTTGCTGACCCTCTCCACCTCTGAACCCCAATGAGGACTGGTTCATAGACCTCCAGTTACCTCCTTCGTCTTACTTACATTAAGTCTGTTGTAATAGCAATACTCAGCCATATTTTCAATGTCCCTCCTAAATGCTGATTTGTCACCATCTTTGATTTGACTTCTGTTCAGTGGTGTTGTCAGCAAATTTGTGCTTAGCTATACAGTCATAAGTGTAAAATGAGTACAGCAGGGGGCTAAACACACAGTCTTGTGGTGCCCCTAAGCTGATGGAAATCATGGAGAAGATGTTGTTGTCAATACAAACTGACTGAAGTCTGCAAGTGAGGAAACCAAAGGTCCAATTGCACAAAGAGTTTGAGGCCAAGGTCTTGGAGATTATTACTTAGTTTTGAGGGATAATGGTAGTGAATACTGAGCTGTAGTCAATAAAGAGCATCCTCCATATGCATCTTTGCTGTCCTGATATTCCAAGGTTGAGTGAGGAGCCAGTGAGATGATACTTGCTGTGGATCGATTGTTCCTGTAGGCAAATTGGAGCTGATCTAAGTCGTTCCTCAGGCAGGAGCTGATAAGTTTCATCACCAACCTCTTAAAATACTTCATCACTGTGGGTGTAAGTGCTACTGGATGAAGTCATTGAGGCAGGTTACCAAGTTCTTCTTAGGTACCAGTATAGTTGAGTACTTCAGAGTGCCAAAGCGAGAGGTAAAAGATCTCAGTGAACTTTCCAGCCAGTTGATCGTCACAGGTCTTCAGTGGTTGGCCAGTTACCCCATCTGGACCAGGTGCTTTTTGTGGGTTCACCTTTCTGAAGGTTGCTCGCATGTTGACCTCAGAGGCTGAATTCACAGGATCAAAGGCTAAAAGAGAAGGGGAATAAGCAGCTCCTCCAACTTTATTTGCATCTACAATCCTTTGACAAATGATGTATCAGGAGTATTCTATTCCTGTTACATAGCCCTGCCTGAGCCACACTGCCTGTGGAGGTGAAGCTTAGCTGACACGTGCCATGCATATCAGTTACAACACACAACCACACTGGAGGCATCATGAGAGATCTGCAAACCAAGGATAATTCAGCTTCTTCTCCTTCAATAGAGAGCAACTGACACTACAGGAATGTAATTTGCCCACATTATGTGTTCCCTATAGTGTAGGGAGTAGACTGCATTCACATGGCTTCCTGGTTCCTGATGTTAAAACTGAGCTCCTCGTGAAAGCAATTGCATCATTCCCTCAATAAACAGGTGGTGTGCATGGTCACTGTGGTATACCTGGGAACCTAGAACGATGCATTCATGCCAGGGCATTTCACAGTTTCCACCATATCCAATATCTCCACCAGCATGAGGTGCTGGGTTCTGTGTTGGTGAACAGGAGGGACGGGGCAATGATGTGGGTCTGCATGTTCCTCCTCCATACATCGTAGCTACTTCCTTTGGGCATGGCCAGATCTAGTTTGTCTGACATTGGGAAGCAGAGGAAGTGCATCCAAAGGAAGGGGAGGAGGCAGGTAAGAGAAGCAGCTTTGAACACTCCAGATGTTATAGGTGGAAGACATTGGGTGATGAGGGTAATATGATTTGAAAAGAAGAAATAGATCTGAGCAAAAATTCATCCTCGATTATCTTCGATCCACTGGCTCAGGAGCAGCTCAGCCAATGACTAACTTCCATTCTTCCAAACTGCGTTTCTGAGTGTTTGTGTGTGAAAGATAAGCTGCCTATGGTTAGATAGTGTGTATGTGGTGTATGTGTGTGTGAGTGTGTGTGTGTGTGTGTGTGTGTGTGTGTGTGTGTGTGTGTGTGTGTGTGTGTGTGTGTGTGTGTGTGTGTGTGTGTGTGTGTGTATGTGGTGTATGTGTGTGTGAGTGTGTGTGTGTGTGTGTGTGTGTGTGTGTGTGTGTATGTGGTGTGTGTGTGTGTGTGTGTGTGTGTGTGTGTGTGTGTGTGTGTGTGTGTGTGTGTGTGTGTGTGTGTGTGTGTGTGTGTGTGTGTGTATTGGTGGGGTGCTAAATGCCAGTCCATGCACTGGAGCATCAATTCTGAGGCAAACCTTGCAGTCTCTGGCTTCCCTCTCTCAGTGACATTTTATTTCAATCTTTGATGGCTTCCAGGACCAGCTAGTACACAGGCTTTCCCTTCAGGTGTCTATCCTTTCACCAGAGCCTCAGTGGCACTCCCATCCCTGCCCAGCACAAGTGTGTGTCACTTTGGACTTCCAGCAGAGCTTCGAGTCAGAGCTCGCTCCCTGTGCAGATATGGGGTCAATTAGAAATGATTACAGTGCACAAATGGCTGAGGTTCCTGGAATTACTCAGACTTCATAGGAAAACTATCACGCAGTAAGAATGTTCTACATATAGTGCAGGTGAAAGTCTCTCACTCACAGCATTGTGACAATGCCCAACGTTCTTTACAAATAATCACATTGCAGGGGGATTCAAGTTGCTAGAAAGTAGGCTGTATTGAGATTTTCCATAACGCATGAGTCAAGAAACATGACTTGAAAAAAATATAATTCATTTATGTGTTTGTTTTATTCACTTTTTTCCACATAAATTCCAGGGAAGTGAATTTTAATTTTTGGCCAGTGATTTATGAACGTCTGTTACCCAGATGGTCATAATACAGAGGGTCAACTGCATTCGTATCAATGCACACAATGTCTGAAGAGCAGTGGTTCCCAAACTTTTATGAGTTACCACCCTCTCGGCTCCAGACCACATCACCTGTGTTCCCCTCTCACTTTCCAGCTATTACATAAAAACTATGAAGAATTTTGACTTATGATGCATAGTGAAAGAACACTGGGTCTAGAGCATCAACTGTTACGTTTCCATCCATAGATGCATCCTGACCCATTGAGTTCCTCTAGCATTTTGCATGCATTGTTCCAGTTTTCCAGCAACTGCTCTCTCTCTTGAAGCACCCATATTAGTACATTGTTTATGGGATTTTGACCGTCATTGCTATATGTTCTATTAATGATATTTAGTTTGCAGATGAGGTGACTTTTATTGGGTTCTAAGTTACTCACCCACATTATGGCAGGAGAGGTGGTTTTATTTAGTCATACATGGGCTTCATTTAATAAAGTAAAAATGATAAGATTACTTCCAAATATAGATTGAAAGAAATTAAATATAACATAAGAGAGTTGAAATTTGCTTAACATTATTTCTTTTTAATCATTGAATGGTAATATTTCCTATTTTCTGCTCTAATAAAAAATACTGCTATTTTGTTCTGAACTTTCTGTTTTCATATTTTTTGCTTTAATGCCCTTTCAGACTCTCTACAATAGTATACCACACAGTTTCTAGCCCCACAGAAGTGTGGATGAATGAATTACGGTGAAATGCCCTCTGATTATCTAACTATCTTGCCTGACGTGATTTATCAGTGAGAGTGGGTCCAGAGCAGGTTGGAATGAAATTGCATTTAGGTAGTGGCTTTTTATGGCCTTGGAATGTTCCAAGCCATTCTGAGACGAATGGAGTATTTCTGAAGCAGCGTGGCTGTAGAAAATTAGGACAGAGAGTGAGAACAGAGTCACCAGTATTTGGAAGATGGAGGAAATTAACAAATGCAAGAAGAAGTTAATGCGCTCCAAGGTATTCTCTGCTACATTGATGACTATATTGATACTGCTTGCTGCACTGAATGTTGAGTTTGTCAATTTCATCAAATTTGCCTCCAACTGATGCCCTGCGCTTAAGTTCACTTGGAACACCTCAGACCATGTTCTCACTTGTCTTAATCCCTCTGTTTCCATCTCTGGAGACAGACTATTCACTGAATCTTTTGCAAACCTACTGACTCTCCCAGTTATTTTGATTATAGCTCTTCCTACCCAGACACTTGTAAAAATGCTATCCTCTTCTCTCAGTTCCTTTGTGTTTGCCGCATCTGTTCTCAGGCTTTCCATTCTGGAACATCAGAGATGTCCTCTTTATTTTCAAAGAACAGGATTTTCTTTACACCTGCATTGATGGTGCCTTCATCCACATCTCCTCAACTTCCCACACATTTGCCCTCATTCCATCTTTCCACTGTCATAACAAGGATAGGGTTCTCCATGTCCCCTTGTCCTTAACTATCCCTCCATGAGCCTCCAGATCTGGCACATTCTCTGTAACTTCTGCCATCTGGATCTAGTGGGATCCTATCTCTAAGCATGTCATTCCCTCCCCCAACAACTCCCAACCCCCACCATAAATCCTCCAGTTTGCTTTCTACGTGACTCTCTTATCCACTCATCCCACTCTACTGATCTCTCTTCTGGCACTTATCCCTGTAAGCATGACAAGTACTGCACATACACCTCCACTTTCACTACCATCCTGGGCCTCCAATGGTCCTTCCAGGTGAGGGAACCTGTGAGTCTGTAGGGATCATTTATTGTATCCGGTACTCCAATTGCAGCTTCCTCTATATCAATTAGGCCCGATGTAAATTCAGGGCCTGATTTGTCGAGTGCATTTGCTCTGTCCATTGCAAAAGGCAGGGTCTCCGGATGGCTACCCATTTCAATATGTCTTCCCATTCCCATTCTGCATTGTCTGTCCATGGCCTCCCATACTGTCAAAATGAGGTCAAATGCAGGTTGGAGGAGCAACACCTGATATAATGCCTGGGTAGCTTCCAATCTGATGGCATAAACATAAATTTCTCCTCCTTCTGGAAATTTCTCCTCCTTCACTCTATTTCCTTTCCCCATTGTCAGAACCCTCTTACCACTCCACCCCCTATTTACCTGCCCATCAGCTTCCTCTGGTTTCCCTCCTCCATTCTTTTCTTCCATGGTCCACTGCCCTCTCCAATTACATTATCTCTTCTTCTTTTACCTCTTCCATGCTTCCCCTCCCAGATTGTTACAGCATCCCTTCTTCCCCAACTACAATCCTTCCCCCTCACCTGGTCTCATCTATCACCAGTCAGCTTGTACTCCTTCCCCTGCCCCTATCTTTTTATACTAGCTCTGCCCCCTTCCTAGTCCTGATGAAAGTTCAATTGTTTATTTCCTTCCATAGATGCTGCCTGACTTGCTGAGTTCCTCCAGCATTTTGTGTATCTTACTCTGGATTTCTAGCATTCTTAGAACCTTTTGTTTAGGAAATTAACATAAATGCTTAGACTTACTGCAGTGTTTTCATCAAAGGCACATGTCTGGAGGCACTTTACCAAAACCTTGGCAGACAATTTTGACACCAAGATAATAGGATAAGTGACTAAATGGTTCATTAGTAAGGTCAGAAGAAAACTGCTACCTAAAGTGGAGAAAAGGAGTGTTCTGGAGTTATTATGTGAATATAGCAGATATTAATTCAAACAAGAACCAGACTTCAGTCTATATTGTAAATGTAAATAAGTTCAGAAAGCTTACAATTAGTCTTCAATCCTTAATTTGGATTGTAAATTGCAAGCAATAAACTTAAGTTCAGAGCACATCTTTGCAAATAAACAGGCTGGCTCACAGACTAAGAGATATGGTTTACAAAATGGTGACCATGAGATATTTGGACAGGTCAAACATTATGACAATGGGGGTGTGCTAATTGGCCTGCATCAAACTGAACAGCATGGACTAAGTTACTTGCACCATTGTGACTTGAGTTCAAGCTGGCAGAGCAGGTGGATGTTCTCACTTAGAATAACAAAGATGGGCACAGCGTTAGTCATTCAATAGTTTTTGTGTACTCAGGATATTTGTGTACTCTGACAACAGCCCTGATACCATCTAGTTTGGGTGTCTAGATTTCTGCCCTAGAAGCTTTTAGACCATTTGTGTGAATTACTTTGTGACAAAGGTGTTTCGAACATTCCAGGTATCTGTCACTGTAGATATCTAATTCAAAGAAAGCATTGATAGCCCAAATTATTGAGGAAACTGATATCATAACTACTGAAAATTTATTGTACCAGCTGCTGTTATTTTTGATCTTAAGGATATAAAAATGCAACGTACCTTTGGGTTTGTGAGTTTCTGCCAAGAGTTTCACCAGAATGATGCCTGCTTATTGTGACAAATAAAGATTTCTATATCACTAGCTTCAGTGTCTCCCCATTGACTTCGATCACAGTCACAACAGGGAAGGAAGGTTAAGGAGGGAATTCTGGAGACTAGGGCCAAGGTACCTAATTTGACACAGAGGTAATTTCATCATTGACATCATTTTAAGGGCCAATGTTTGTTATCCATCTCTGATTGCCTTGAGAAAATCATAATTAGTAGTCCTTCTACTGAAGCTACTCCCACAGCTGCCTTGGATAAGGGTTGCAGGACTTAGTCCCAGCAAGATTGATATGTGATTTGGAGAGATAGCTGCTGTCAGTGATGTTTTCACTGGCCTGCTCTCTTAAAGATTCCTAATGGCTATTTTTAAATTGCCATGGAATATAATTTCACCCTGGCAACAATTCCATTTGGCAACGGTCTTTAATTGAAAGGATATCTGTAAATACTCAGCAACGTTCACTCTGATCTTAGATGGAAGAACTGATCACACCTGGTCATTGCTGGGTCTCAGCAGTTGCAGCTTTGGGAAGCGGTAATATTAGAAAAGACACTAATTGAATGCCAGGAGGCTTTGCTTGGGAAAAGTAATCACAATGACCTGTAGTCTCCGCCACCAAACCTGGGTTGTTTTCTTTGGAGTGACAAATGCTGAGGGGAGACCTGGAAGAAGTTCATAAGAATTATGAAAGGCATAGACAGAGTAGACCATCAAACCCTTCCCCAGGATAAACGGGTCGGATACTAGAGGACATGTTTAAGGTGAGGGAGGGGGGTTATTTAAAGTAGATGTGCAGGGCAATATTTTTACTCAGAGGGATAAGAGAGTGGAATGGGCTAACAGCGGCAGCTTTGGATGCAGAAGTGAAAATAGTGCTCCAGAGGCTTCAGATAGTCACATGATTTGGCAAGCAATGGAAGGATATGGATCATGAGCAGGCAGAAAAGATCTAGTTTATCTTGGCAATATGTTCAGTATAGACATAGTGCTGTTCTTTTTTTATTGACATGTATGGATGAAATATAACTTACAGGATCTGAAAATTGATAAGAGCAGAATTTTCCTTGCTAAAATAAACTTTTTGTTATCTGTTCCATCTATAGCTGAAAATGGCGATGAGACATTGTAAATGGATTTCAAGACATCAGTCGGGTGGATTTTCATTATCTGCACACTGATAAATCATCTCAAATTGAAGAATTATGAAAAACCCATCAATCCTGTTTATTTATGTAACAAATTGCTCTGGATACGGGTTATCAGCACTCTCTGGATAAGATCCTTCTTGTCAATTCTGATGATAGTTTTTACTCTGACTCTGGAAGCAAAGTTGGAGGGAGTTATGAACATGCAACAGGAAGGCAAATGAGTGCTTTGAGAGGCTAGTATCAAGGAAAATTGATTGATTTTTTTTTGATAGCCAAGTTGGATCTTAGTTTAGTGCGTTAAAATATTCAAAATGCAAAGTGGCCATGAAAGATGTGAGGGGCTGAATGGCCTCATCGAGTTCACAGCATGGTGACCATTCAGCAAAGAATAAACTTGCATGGAGACAGTCTTGAGAGACCAAGTACTCCTTACACGTTGACTCCAAGAAAAAACAAACATAATGTGCAATTAAATATTTTAAAGAGAATTGATATCTTAATTTCCAAACACAAGTTTTCATTGAATGAAATATTAAATCCGATATGCAAGCATAAAGAGACAGCCACAGAAAAATCAGAATCCTGCTTTACTTTTCTCTTTGAAACTGAGAGCACACATTAGATAGTCCTTTGAAGTGAACTGTTGTGAGATCTAACTGACGTTATTGATTTCTCCTAACTGCTCCTTCTCTGTGGCAACAATATTAATTTCTCCAGCACATTAAAGACGTCTTTGATCTGAGTTGTTGTGGTAATTTTCATACATTATACAAGATGTTGACAAGTAGAGTGGCCCCTCTACTTTATCCTCATCCTAAAGTAGCAACCAGCCCTGGTGTGGACTTCTTGCCTTCTTCCAGCCAAAGCATTTTGAAGGCAGAAAGACCAAAGGCTACCAACTGTCAAAACAATAAAACAGTTTGGAGCTTGAATTCCTCTTTGGAAATTTAACTCTGAAAGAGAAGGAGGAAGGAGAGCTATGTTTGGAATAGGAAACTCATGGATACGATATACTTCAGTGGGAGTTAAAAAGAAACTTAAATAAAGTTTCGGGCATTAGTTTAATATAGTAACTTCAGCGGTTGTGGAATTTTGAGAATCCTCTCTTAAAAGTAAGGTAAACATTCAGCGGGGTGCTGATCTGTTTGAAGTCAGAGGCATGGTTTGACTTTGTAAGGTTATCCTGCACTCTACAGCTTCATAAATCCAAATATTTCTAATCATTGTTGGAAGAATGCTGCTTTAAAAAGTTCACCTCTGGAAGTTATTTTCCCACTCTGCTTCTGTGTTCACAGACTGTGTTATTTCGGCTACTGGGGCATACATCCCAGACTCCTGGAGATAGTGCAGCCAATCAGAGCCAAGCCTGGGGGTGATCTAAGACCATTGCTCTAATAAGAGCGGAAGGTAGAGGCGTGGCTGAAAGCTGCTATTTTTAAACACAAGTATCCCTATTATATACATGCACAAAAAACTTCCAAAACAAAATGCTGGGCCTTATTTTACTTCATAAAGAAATTGTCTGTTCTCCGTTAATCAAACTCAGCTAAAAGTTCAGAATGAGGGAAAGCTTTACTGTTTTTCTTGCTGCATGCAACTGAGCTCCTCTCCCACCACTGCTCCCTCTCCTCACCCCATCCTGTCAGTTTACTCTAATACTGCACGGGGGTGGCTGGGAGTCAGGTCTTGCAGACCCATAAGTTGATGGGACAAAGCTTTTAAGAACCCAAAAAGGGGCCTCGGCAATCAGTCAGGGTCAAACTTTGAGCACTGCCATGCTCCTGTCAGATGAAAGCTAATTGTAATGTGCACTGACTGATCTCCTCCTGACTTTCAAAAAAAAAACTTTTGAAGATCTTATCTCAGTGCAGGAGGAGCGAGGGTGCCTGAAAAGCCTTTCGCTCCCCAAACTGCCAGAGGGCAGGCTCCGAACTCTGCCATCTGCTAAGAAAGAAATCAGAAATGCCTTGGAAAAAATTAGGGGAAGCAGAAAACAAAAATAAACTTGGTTTTTTGATGTGATGTGAAACCAAGGCCATTTCTGGTCTCAGGCACAAGGATCCCAGAGCAGAATTTGAAAGATTACAACTGTTTTCCATGTGCCCTGTGCATCTCTGTTGCTCAGTATATATTATAAACAGCCTAGTTGGGTGTTATCATATGGCTACCTATGAAATCAGGCAACCTGTCATATTCCAATATTATAATTGTGACTACACTTGAAAGAAAGGATGCAACAAGCCTTGAGGTCAAGGGTGATGGTTCTTCTATACAAGGCAATTCTGTTTAAATACAAGACTCAAAGGGAATGAAGCATGTTGATGTGGTGGGGGCAAAGCGTGGTCATAGAAAATTGTATTTAGTACTGAAGCTAGTAACCTGGCAGCTAGACAAAGATACAATCCCCTACTTGCATTTCCGCACACACACTGTTGATTGCTATATAAATCCAGGGAAGTATTTGGGATAAACATCCTGATCTGAAGAGGAATCGGAATATGGAAATTACCACTGCAGGTAAGTCAAATGTTATAAGGACACTTGAGGGTTGATGTGCACAAGAAGGAGAAAGGAATAGAAAGGTATGCTGGTAGGGTTTCACAATATAATTCAGGAGGAGAGGAAGAACCAGCATAACCCTGCAAGTGCAATGTTAGCATTCGTTTCAAGAGGACTGGAATATAAAAGCAAAGACGTAATGCTGGGGCTTTATAAGGTATTTGTCGGGCAGCACTTGGCTATTGTGAGCCACTTTGAACCCCTTATCTAAGAAAAAGCATGTTGGTATTGCAGCTTCACGGAAATTATTTAGGAATGAAAGAATTAACATATTAAGAGCATTTGATGGGCCTGGGCCTGTACTCGCTGGAGTTTAGAAGAATTGGGAAGAGAGTTCTCATTGAAACCTATCGAATACTGAAAGGCCTAGACAGAGAGGATATGGAGAGGATAATTCCTGTAGTGGAGGAGTCTAGGACTAGAGGGTACAGGCTCAGAATAGAGAGATCATTAAGATCATTAAGTATATTTAAAGTGGAGGCTGATAGGTTCTTAATTAGTCAGGACACCAAAGATTATGGGGAGAAACTAGGAGAATGGAGTTGAGAAGGATAATAAATAAGCCATGATGGAATGGAAAGAGCAGGCTGTATAGGGTGAAGGGTCCAGTTCTGCTCCTGTGTCTAATAATTGAATCCAATTTAACGAAGTGGCCTCTGTACAAATTCAATGTAGCCTCTTCAGAAGACAGATTAAATCAATTGTTAATTTGAACTAGCGAACAGACTTTTCCTCAAGGACAGCCCGAGCCCTTGGGAACACCCTGTGGAAAACTCTTCTGCCAAGTTGTCACATTGGGTTTTGGAACTCTTTCCTGGTATTGCTATTGTACTGCCTCTTTTTATTTGTGATGTGTCCATTTACATAACAAAGGGCATAATTCATGAGATATATACAATGGAATTCAAAGAAAGATCTCCAATGACTGGTCAGAACTGGTGATCCACTTTAACCCTTTGAAGAATAAAGGAGCATTAGATCTTTATGTGCACAGTACACCCATTGTAGTAAAACCCACTAGGCTGTTTTGACTAACTGATCTTAAGTAAGGTAGTGCTATAGGTTTACAATTGGTGTTAGCATCTACAGGGCTAAGCTACAAGAAGCCAGTGATACCTGTCTATTCATCAGCTGATAAAAGAAGCGGTTAGAAGAAATAGACTCATAACAATGGAGAAAATTGATTTTGAGAGGAAACTTTCTTGTAATACCAAAACAAACATTAAGTACGTCAACACACACAAAATGCTGGTGGAACACAGCAGGCCAGGCAGCATCTATAGAGAGAAGCACTGTCGACGTTCCGGGCCAAGACCCTTCGTCAGGACGTCATTGGGTATTTAACTAGGAAGAAGATAGCTAAGGGATTTTTACTCAGAGAGTGGTGGGTGCTGGCAAAGGTGGTGGAGGCAGATATGATAAGGTCTTTTAAGAGACTTTTTGATAGGTACATGGAGCTTAGAAAAATAGAGGGCTATGGGTAAGTCTAGTAATTTCTGAGGACATGTTCGGCACAACATTGTGGGCCGAAGAGCCTGTATTGTGCTGTAGGTTTTCTATGTATCTATGAGGCTAGTGAAATAATAATGAAATAAAGAACTGGCAGATGTGTTAAATCTTTTCTTTGCATAGTATTTCACCATGGAGGACACTGCAAATATACCCAGGGTAACAGATGTGCTCATTTCAAATAACATGGTGGAACTTGTAGAAGCTCCACTCACAATGGATAGTATTCAAGAAACTCATGGGGGTGGGGTTGGGTAAAAGCATACAAATCAACAGGTTAACCTACAGTCTGAACCCAAGGGCTTTAAAGGAGTTGCATGCAGAAATAGTACATCCATCAGCTGAAAGTTTCGAAACCTCAGCAAACTCCAGGAGGGTACCAGAAGATTGGAAAACAGCCAATGTGACTCCCATGTTGAAGATCTGAATCAGAATCAGAATAATGTTTAATATCACTGGCATATGTCATGAAGGTTGATGTTTTATGCAGCAATATATTGCAATACATAATAATGATAAAAACAATAAATTACTAGATATATATATTCAGGATATAGCAATCCTCTGTTGACAATGTTTGATTGTCAGGTAACCAGTTGTTTTTCCATGAATATAAATGACAATCTTCATTGTTGCCAGAGTCTTCATGTGCACTTGATGTATCCTCTTTCATGCGGATTTCTGTTGAAGAAACATTCTATTAATTCCATGTTGTCCAATCTTGTCTATTTGTGATTTGTTTATGGTGGAGGTAGGGGGTCCTGGTGGTGGCAGCTTTGTAGGGGTTTTGGGCTGGACCCCCCCATACTTAAGCTATATCTGTCCACAAACACCTTTGGATGACAGTGACAAGATAAGACTGGACCCAGGGCTGAGATTTTTGATTGGAAAAAGGGTAACTTTGAGGAGATGCAAAAGGATTTAGCAGGAGTGGATTGGGACAATTTGTTTTATGGGAAGGATATAATAGAGAATGGAGGTCATTTAGAAGTGACATTTTGAGGGTACAGAATCTTTATGTTCCTGTTAAGTTGAAAGGAAAGGTTAGAAGTTTGAGAGAGCCATGGTTTTCAAGGGATATTGGAAACTTGGTTAGGAAAAAGAGAGATATCTACAATAAATATAGGCAGCATGGAGCAAATGAGGTGCTCAAGGAATATAAAGAATGTATATTATAATCTTAAGGAAGAAATTAGAAAAGCTAAAGGAAGATACGAGGTTGCTTTGGCAAGTAAGGTGAAAATAAGTCCGAAGGGTTTCTACAGTTATATTAATAGCTAAAGGATAGTGAGGGATAAAATTGGTCCCTTAGAGAATCAGAGTGGACAGCTATGTGTGGAGCTGAAAGAGATGGGGGAGATTTTGAACAATTTCTTTTCTTCGGTATTCACTAAGGAGAAGGATATTGAATTGTGTAAGGTAAGGGAAACAAGTAGGGAAGTTATGGAAACTACGACAATTAAAGAAGAGGAAGTACTGGTGCTTTTAAGGAATATAAAAGTGGATAAATCTCCAGGTCCTGACAGGATATTCCCTAGGACCTTGAGGGAGGTTAGTGTAGAAATAGCAGGGGCTCTGACGGAAATATTTCAAATATCATTAGAAACGGGAATGGTGCCGGAGGATTGGCGTATTGCTCATGTGGTTCCATTGTATAAAAAGGGTTCTAAGAGTAAACCTAGCAATTATAGGCCTGTCAGTGCTGGGTAAATTAATGGAAAGTATTCTTAGAGATGGTGTATATAATTATCTGGGTAGACAGGGTCTGAGTAGGAACAGTCAACATGGACTTGTTCGAGGAAGGTCACGTTTGACAAATCTTATTGAATTTTTTGAAGAGGTTATGAGGAAAGTTGACAAGAGTAAAGCAGTGGATGTTGCCTATATGCACTTCAGTAAGGCCTTTGACAAGGTTCCACACAGAAGGTTAGTTAGGAAGGTTCAATCGTTAGGTATTAATATTGAAGTAGTAAAATGGATTCAACAGTGGCTGGATGGGAGATGCCAGAGAGTAGTGGTGGATAACTGTTGGTCAGGTTGGAGGCCGGTGACTAGTGGTGTGCCTCAGGGATCTGTACTGGGTCCAATGTTGTTTGTCATATACATTAATAATCTGGATGATGGGGTGATAAATTGGATTAGTAAGTATGCAGATGATACTAAGGTAGGAGGTGTTGTGGATAATGAAGTAGATTTTCAAAGCTTGCAGAGAGATTTAGGCCAGTTAGAAGAGTGTGCTGAACGATGGCAGATGGAGTTTAACGCTAATAAGTGCTACATTTTGGTAGGAATAATCCAAATGGGACATACATGGTAAATGGTAGGGCATTGAAGAATGCAGTAGAACAGAGTGATGTAGGAATAATGGTGCATTGTTCCTTGAAGGTAGAATCTCATGTGGATAGGATGGTGAAGAAAGCTTTTGGTATGCTGGCCTTTATAAATCAGAGCATTGAGTATAAGAGTTGGGATGTAAAGTTAAAATTGTACAAGGCATTGGTAAGGTCGAATTTGGAGTATTGTGTACAGTTCTGGTCACCGAATTATAGGAAAGATGTCAACAAAATAGAGTGAGTACAGAGAAGATTTGCTAGAATGTTACCTGGGTTTCAGCACCTAATTTACAGAGAAAGGTTGAACAAGTTAGGTCTTCATTCTTTGGAGTGTAGAAAGTTGAGGGGTGACTTGATAGAGGTATTTAACATTATGAGGGGGATAGATAGAGTTGACGTGGATAGGCTTTTTCCATTCAGAGTAGGTGAGATTCAAACAAGAGGACATGAGTTGAGAGGTAGGGGGCAAAAGTTTAAGGGTAACACGAGGGGGAATTTCTTTACTCATAGAGTGGTAGCTGTGTGGAATGAGCTTCCAGTAGAAGTGGTAGAGGCAAGTTCAGTATTGTAATTTAAAGTAAAATTGGATAGGGATATGGACAGAAATGAAATGTAGGGTTATGGGCTGAGTGCGGGCCAGTGGAACTAGGTGAGTAAGCGTTCGGCACGGACTAGAAGGGCTGAGATGGCCTGTTTCCATGCTGTAATTGTTATAGGTTATATGGTTATAACAAGAAGAGACATGCCAGCTCGAACTTTGCCCAGTTTAACAAGGTCTGCACCAATGGTTAGGGAACCGGGACTATCTGGCAAGAAATTAGCTACCAGAACAAACCATAAATGGACAAGACTGGACAACATTGAATTAATGGAATGCTACTTTAAAAACAAACCACATGAAAGAGGATACATCAACCGCATGTGGGGACCATCATCCACATACACTGAAAAACAACAGAGAGGCAATTACGATACACCGCAGCAACGTCACTGCATAACCAAGCTGACCAGGAAACATGAGTTCAAACCCCACCTGCACAACTCATAGATGGCGTAAATAGCCTTGCCTTGTAGACGGGAAATGCGAGCTCCAACCTCGCCTTGGGTCATATCAACGCTGGCTGCTGCAACTAGAGATAAGATCATAACTAAACTGGCGACTGTCAATTAACAAACTAGGCACCCCAGACTATGATAAAATTCCATCAGACAGCATGCTAGAAGCAGCCGGTGAAGCACAACCTCCAACATGACTGAGACCAATAATCTGATAGATACATCATCAGTAGCAATCCTTGAAATGCAGGGCAGCAAAATGAAATAGAGTGGAGAGTAGTGTCAGAACCACCCCCCTCACCCACCAGAGATGATGAGTGGAAGTCAAGATGAAAATCACAAGGACGGAGGTCAGCTGACTAACTACTAACTGAGCTGCAGAAAGATGTGAAGATCAAAGACTCATTTCGGCTGCTAAGGAAGTAAAGTCCATACCCGAAGCCCTGGAAACTTCCAAGCAATGCTTAACAGCTCTGGCTACCAGACTACAGAGGTACACACTAGGGACACAAAGGCCAAGCAGATAAGTGCACTCTTCTCCAAAGAACCAATGTGACAGTACCTGAACCAATCAAAACAGCAACTTAGGAGTACTGGAGGAGTATATGGGAGAAAGAAGCATTACATAACACCAGAGCCCAATGGCTGAAGGATCTCCCAGAGGAGGAACTGCTCACCATCACACCAGTAGATGTCCAGCAATTGGTAGCAAGCATGAAGATCTGGACATCACTAGGGCCTGAAGAAACTAACAGCACTACATATGTGGCTGGCAGCTCAAATGAGCCAGCTGCTTGAAACAGGCTCCCACCCTGACTGACTAATTCATGGATGGACAGTACTCATAATGAATGATCCTAACGAAGGAGCAACACCATCCAGCTACAGGCCTATAACCTGCCTGTCAACAACATGGAAGATCCTATCAGGCATCACAGCCACCAAGCTGAAGGAATATGTGTGTAAATTCCTGACCCCTGTGCAGAGGGGGATTGGTAATGGAACCAGAGGCTCCAAGCACCAACTACTGATAAACAAAGCAGTCATGCGGCACTCCAAAACCAGGCAAACCACATAAGCACAACCTGGATTGTGAAAGCATATGATTTAACGCCCTGCACATGGATTATGGAATGCCGATATCTGTACAAGGTTAATAAGACACTAAGGACCTTCATCAAGAACTCAATGGGCCATTGGAGTACAATGCTAGAAGTTAAATCAAAGCAAAAGTGACTGTCAGATGTGGAATATACCAGGGAGATGCACTCTCCCCACTGCTGTTCTGCATAGGCTTGACCCTCTCAGCCAGATCATCTCAGAGAGTGGGGATGGGTACAGGATCAAGAGTGGAGTGACCATCAGCCATCTCCTGTACATGGATGACATCAAGATGTACGCCAGAAATGAAACAGACATTGACTCACCAATCCACCTGACAAGGATTTACACAGAGGTATGGGATGTCACTTGTACTGGAAAAGTGCAGCCAGATGGTAGTGAAAAGAGGCAAACTCATCAAGACTGAAGGAGTTGAGTTACCTGAAGGCCACATACCAGATATACAGGGCTGCTACAAATACCTGGGGATCCTGCAGGCACATGGAAGCCACGATGAGGACACAAGGAAGGCTGTAACATCCAAGTACCTCCTAAGAGAGAGACAGGTCCAAATAGCTGAATGGGAAGAACAAGATCAGAGCCGTCAACACATTGGCCCTACTAGTCATCAGATACCCAGCTGCAACACTGTGCTGACCAAGGAATGAACTGGAAGCTGCTGATGTCAAGACCCAGAAACTACTAACAAAACAAGGAAGATTTCATTCAAAATCCACTGTTGAGTGACTTCGCATCTGCCAGAATAAAGAAGGACAGCGGCTTGGAAATGTCAAGGCCACAGTACTGGAAGAAATGTGAAACATCCATGAGTATGTCAGGAAGATGGTCCTTAAGGATGACCTGCTAGGAGAACACCTCAGACAGCAGGCAGGGGATATGGAAATGGAAGTGGGTGAAGCAGAGCCAGAGGACCAGAGGCCACGGCAGGACAAGCTTGTGCACGGTGTGTACCTTCACCAGATATCTGAGGTGGCTGACATAAGAAAGACCTACCAACAGTTGGAAACGGCAGAGCAGAGGGACAGCATGGAGGTTCTGCTCACGGCTGCACAAGAACAGGCGCTGTGCAATAGAGTAATAGAAGCAGGGGTCTATCACACCAGACAAGACCCAAGATGAAGACTGTGTAACATAGAGGTCACCAACACTTTTAAGCCCAAGATCCCCTACCATGGCCTTAGTGACAGGCAAGATTGACCCCAAATCGATTAGTTACATGCATGCGCACCGGGCAGAAAAGACTGGAAGTTAAACCCCACAACCCGGAGGTAGAAACAATGTATGTACACCAGGGTTCACCACCCTTTATTGCACCGCAAACTGGTTTACTATTGACAATATTCTTGCGGACCGGCCAACGAGGTGGGGGGGGGGGGGTGTTAAACACGACGGGAAAACAGCGATACTCAAAGCAGGTTCCTTATGTCCAGTCTATTCTGCAATTTAGTTTTTGTGGCTCTCAGCACTTAGCTTCTGTCCCGCTTGCTCACGTTTTTTCCACTGAAAAACTCAACAGGTTTGTCTTTAAGTGCAGGGTTCTTGGACTCAAGGTGCCGAAGCAGTTTTGAGGGCTTCATTGCCTCATTAGACAGCTTCCGGGCCCGAACTCCAGCTTCCCACCTGCCCGCCCACCGTCAGATGCCTTGGCCAGATGCAGCTGGTCATGAGTGGGGTGAGAGGACAAGGTCAGGCCAGAGGTCCCTGTACTGGGGCCACAGCGGTCACAGTCTAGAGATAGCGACTGACCAAGCGAGGAATGCGAGCCCCAGCTCCCTTAGGTAGATGAGATCGATTGACCGACAGAAGTTTGGCTCGAAGGATGACTTTCAGTAGATCGCAGCGAGGTAGCTGCTCTGCTACTTACGAAACCCTGAGCCCGAATTAGGTCGTCTGCAAATATTTCAGCACTGGGTTCCCCAGAAACATTCGGTGTGGTAAACAGGTTTAGAGGTGGCGCCCATCTGTCCACGCTCCAGGCCAGTAGCAACAGCACATCTCGTCAGCCGCATGAAGTGGCCGGTTACCCAAGGCCAACCAGTGATCCCGCGAGGGTGTCACTGCGTTTAGGCTGCTGATGACCTTGTGTGGGTTCAAGTTCAACAGTGGCTGTGACAGGGAATGAGGAAAGGTGCAGCTGACTCGTATTGTTTCCTTGCGGCCCGGTGGTTTGGGACCACTGAATTACACTGCGTAATGCGTGGTGGGGGAGCTACACACTGGGCAGAAAGAATGGAACTAAAACCCCGCAACCCGGAAACAATCTCTCAATAGTATGTGTGTATTTATATTTCAGTTTTTTCAGGATCTACTGGGAAAGTCTCAAAGATTGACCAGTCGATCGTGATCGACGGGTTGGCGACCACTAGTATAACAAATCTGCTGAAACCATCCAGCACATAGTAGGAGGGTGCAAGATGCAGGCAGGGACAGTGTTCACAGAACAGCACTACCAAGTTGCAGGAATTGTGTACAGGAACATCTGCGCTGAGTGTGGATTGGACACTCCCAAGTCCAAATGGGAAACACCTAAGATGGTAGCGGAGAATGACAGAGCTAAGATTCTGTGGGACTTCCAAATACAGACTGATAAGCAGGTACTGGCCACTCAGCCAAATATAGTAATACTGGACAAGGGACAAGAGAAAATAATGGTAATAGATGTGGCAATCCAGAATGATGGTAACATCAGGAAGAAAGAATTTGAGAAGCTGGATAAATACCCGGGCTTGAAAGAGCAGATAGAAAGGATGTGGAATGTTAAAGCCAGAGTAATGCTGGTGGTGATAGGAAAACTTGTGGCTGTGACACCTGGACTGGGAGAGTGGCTCTAACAAATCCTGGGAATGACATCTGAGATCTCGATCCGGAAGGAACAACAAAAATAATGTGCCAGACCTTCAAGTTCCCAGGCTTCTGATAGAGGATCCCAAGATTAAGAAAAAATACACATTTACACCACCCATAAGGGGTGGGAAAAAAGAAAGAACAAAAAAAAAATATATATAAAATTAAATATGTTGTGCAAAAAGGGAGAAAAATAGTGAGGTAGTGTACCTGGTTTCATTGTCCATTTAGAGATCTGATGACGGAGGAGAAGAAGCTGTTCCTGAAATGTTGGGTGTGTGCATTCAAGTTTGAAAGTTCAAAGTTCAAGGTAAATTTGTTATCAAAGTACATTTATGTCATCATGTACAACCCTGAGATTCGTTTTCTTGTAGGCATTCATAGTAAGCTGCCCACAACACATTTCTGTGTTTCACCTACGCCATCCTGTACCTTTCCCTTGATGGTAGCAATGAGAAGGGGGCATGTCCTCGGTGATTGGGGTCCTTTTTGAGGCATCACCTTTTGAAGGTATCCTCGATGTTGGGGAGTCTAATGCCCATGATGGAGCTGGCTGAGTTTACAACTTTCCGCAGCCTTTTCTGATCCTGTGCAGTGGCCCCTCCGCAACAGACGCTCATGCAATAAATCTGTAGAAAAGTGCGAGAGTATTTGGCGACATACCAAGTTTCCTCAAACTCCAGTTTCCCTTTTTTGCATGACTACAATGTCCTGGTGAAACCTTTCACCACGCTCATCACTGACAGCCCCAAGAATTGCAGGGAAGAAGTCTAAATGGGAATGCAGAAAATGAATGATTGGTGACAGGCTGTATTTCATGTTTTTGTATGCTTGGAGCATGTTACTGACCAGCTGCATGTAATTTGGTCTCCATGGAGGACTTCCCTGGATGCCTTCCATGTGATTTTCTCCAGTCCCATTAGAAGTTCATTGAATTGCCTGTTATTGATGACATATCTGATTTGTGGACCAACAAAAATGTATTCAGTAATCTCAGCATCGGTATCCCTTTTACCAATCACCTGTCTGGCTCTCAGCTTCACCCCACCACCTCCGGTCTTCTCCTATCATTTCGCATTTTCCCCTCCCCTCCTACTTTCAAATCTCTTACTATCTTTTCACTTAGTCCTGACGAAGGCTCTCGGCCCGAAACGTCGACAGAGCTTCTCCCTATAGATGCTGTCTGGCCTGCTGCGTTCCACCAGCATTTTGTGTGTTATGTTACCATATACTACCTTTTCCTACATTTAAAGGAAAAAGGAAATAACAGGAATTTTACAAAAAGCTATACATAATTCGACAAAAATTGATGAACAATGTGCAAAAGAAGACAATCAAAGGTTCAAAACTTCCAAAAGTTAATTTATTATCAAAGCATGTTTCCCTAAACAACTCTGAGATTTGCTTTCTCCAGATAGCCACAAAACAAAGAAAGGACATAAAAATCGTTCAGAGAGAAACATCAATCCCACCTCCCCTCCTGTACAAAAAGAACAGCATACTGATCATCAACCCCTCAAAACCCCCCTCCCCTGGCAAAATGGAACAGGTCCATTGACCCCCAAAAAATGAACCCTCCCCCACACAAAAAACTAACAGAACATCAACCCCCAAACTCCTTAACTTCCCCCTCAAAAAAATGGAAAAGGAAAGGGTGATAAAAAAATACACAGAATATAAAAACCACAAGTCTGTAAAAGTTCACAGTCCATAACACTATAGTCCAATCCATAAATGCAGAACCATGATGCCATCCTACAATATCAGCAACATTCTTTGAAAGAGAGGAATACCCCATGACTGCAGAGGCCTACCCCCCTGCCACAGTGATGAGCCACTCACAGATTCCTTCTTCAGCAGCAATCAAAAGGCAGGCAGTCCACACTGAAACCCTCACTCGCCTTCCCCATTTGCCTAATGTCTCGGTCTCCCTCAATGCTTTAATCAGCGATTAATGGAAGCTTTAGATGGTGAAATGGAGTTGAACATTGGCTCACGTCCTGTCTCAAAGTTTCTTTGCATCAAGGCTGTCTGAGTACGCACTTGTTTACCGGACTCTACTTGTAGATAGCAAAGCACTGGATCACTCAAATAATCTTCAAGCTGTAAATTGCTGGCTCTAACAGTCCCAGAGACACACTTAATATAAAAAAAACAGATGTAAAAGATGTAAAAGTAATATTTTCCTGAGCTATCTGGAAGATGTCGACCAAGGGAGTGTTGTACGCAAAAGCTAACTTGATTGGAACTGTGTGAATAAAAATAATATTGAAAGCACGAGTTTTTTATCTGTCAATGCACTGTGGTTCTATGGAAAGCAAATCATGTTCAAAAAGAGTTGTTAAAATTCTCTAAGAATGTGATAGGGAGGGTACATGAAGGGGACCTAAAGATGTAGTGTATTTAGATTTCCAAAAGGCTTCGAACAAGATGCCAAATGAGAGGTTGTTGGCTAAATTGAAAGGCCATGGTACCGGAGGAAGTAGAGAGTAAAGAACTAACATTTTTTTCCGGGATCAAAATTCCTTATGTGAGAGGGCATGCATTTAAGGAGAAAGGGAGAAATTTCACAGAGAATAATAAATGCCTGAAGTACACTGCTAAGGCTGGTGGTGGAGGCAGATACCGAAGAGGCATTTAAAGGACTCTCAGACATAAGCAGAGAATGGAGGGTTACAGAAAGGAAGAATTCATTTCATTAGACATCATTAGGTTCATTAGTTCATCACAACATTCTGGACCAAAGAACTGTTCCTTACTGTATCATTCATTGTTCTAAATATGTAACCAGAGATTGACAACTGGCCATCAGACAGAAAACAGAAAATTGCAATAAGTGCCTTCCTTTTAAGCTGTAGAACATAATTGATAGAATATCCAAGAACTTGGTTCTTAGAGTAAGTCCAGAATGGAGCCCCTAAGGTTGCTGGATATCACTGAACATTCTTCCAGCAGCTCCTGCAGCCAACTTGGTGCCAAAGGTATTGCTTCACTCTCCTTTGGACTACACAGGTGAGGCCAAGGGGGGATCTTGATGACTGTGTATCCGACGTTTCCATACCTTCCACACAAGCTTGTGCCCTGGAGAGGTCACTCCAGTGTCAAAACAAAACCATTGTCCTTCGAGACAGATGGATGTTGTCATCTTTAGTTCTTAGATCTCAATGGTATTTACAGTAATAATTTGAAGGAGTGCACAATGTATAAGATTTCTAAATTTGCCAATAGTATGAAAGCCATCTTGCTCAGAGGGAAACATGAGGAAATCTGCAGATGCTGGAAATTCAAGCAACGCACACAAAATGCTGGTGGAACGCAGCAGGCCAGGCAGCGTCTATAGGAAGAAGTACAATCGAAGTTTTGGGCCGAGATCCTTCGCCAGTCCTGATGAAGGGTCTCGGCCTGAAACATCGACTGTACTTCTTCCTCTGGATGCTGCCTGGCCTGCTGTGCTCCACCAGCATTTTGAGTGTGTTGCTTACTCAAAGGGAATCGTGATTCTGCAGTGTTTCAATGGATGAAGTGATAAGTGGAGCTTAATGTGGGAACTGTAAGTCACAAACTTCAAGAAGAGGAATCTGAAGGAAGATTATTATCTATTTGGGGAGAAATTGTTATTCAGTAAGGGAACAAGATCACAAGATTTATAAGATAAGATTAAATTAGCTTGATTTGCACGTATACATTGAAATATCAAAGCATATAGTGAAATGCATCATCTGCATCAAATCAGTCAGTGATAATTGTGCTGTGAGGCAGCCCATAAATGTCACCAAGCTTCTGGTGTCGGTATAGCGTGCCCACAACTTGCTAACCTTAATCCTAACTGTGCAAAATCCTTACAGACAGCAGCAGGAATTGAGTCCCGATTGTTGATTACTGGTGCTGGAAAGTGATTGTGCTAACCATTACATTACCATGCCACCTTCTAGAAGTTGGACCACAGCAGGTTTGCAGGCAGATCCAACATGAAATTAAGAAGGCAAATGAGACGTTGCCCTTCATTGCAGTGGGGTTGGAGTTGAAGAATAGGGAAGATTTGTGTTTCAGTTATTTGCAGTGCATAGTGTGGTCTGTAGATCTTTTGACCATACACTCTTTCCATGTGTGAAGGGTGAGAGCCTTCACTGTTGATATAAAGCTCCCTTAGTTCTCCTATGTAAAGTCCATTACTCCTCTCTAGGAAGCCTGCTGTCTACAGTGATATAGTTGCCTGTATTTCCCCTTGGCATGAGGGAAAGAGGAAAGAAAGATCCCCTTCCAGTGACATTGCTGCTATCTCCATAGCTCCAAAGACTGATGTACTCGGAAAATTGTCTCTAACAACTGTCCCTCTGATGAGAAAAGTCACTGCTGCCCTGAATTTCCTACCCATGGAATGACTCCTGCTCTTATAACCTGCCCCAGCTCCTAGCAAGCAGCTCATTGTTGTGTTCACAAGTTGACAGAAGTTCTTTACTCAATGAGAACAAAATTCATCCCATACCAATGCCTGCAAGCAATTAAAGATCCTGGAAGCAGCACAGGTGCAAGGCTTCTTCCTACTGTTCAGCCTTGATATCCCATCTGGGTAGGCTGCAAACACAGAGCAGGGCAGGGGGTCAAAGGAGAGATGCATGATGATTGACATCATTGTTGCCTTTGTTGTGCATTGCAGGGATGTGTGTATCATATGATGCAATACCAAAAATAGCAGGAGGCACTCCAAAATGCTGAGATTGCAAATTGCGAATTGAATTTATACACAACATGTTAAAAAATCAGCAAACTTCTACCCTTGCATTAATCATCACACAGATTATTCCTGTTTTTTATTGTAGCTTCAGTGACACATGCATTAAACATGCCACATTTATTAAACATGAGACAGGGCCAGTCTTTAACTATGGTGAGAAGTTTTATAACTGACAGAGACACCAGCCCTGTAAGCGGGATGTGCTCTTGTAAAGAATTCAAGTATCTGCAGTTTGAATCTGTAAAGTCTTTACATTTTGAATTCTAAAAAGGGTCATTTATAAATTGCCTGTATCACAGTTAGTTCATGCAATAAAAGGCAGTGAAGTTTTTATGGTATTCACCAACAAAAGGCAGTGAAGTTTTCATGGTATTCACCGTCCCCTTGTATTAATTATATGATTCTTCTATTAAACATGACAAAACTACATTTTTAATTTGTTAACTTTTCAATTTCTAAAGTGTCAGAATCAGCAAAACCATATTATAATAACAGCAGTTCGAGTTGACCATAAAGACCAACAGGTCATGAGGTCATGTTTTACAAGTGCTGGTGGAGCCTCCATTCATGTACAGTATATGAGCGAGCAGGTATTGGTGAAACATGACTACCAAACCCATTGAACCAAGCAAGTAATTAGCTGGCATATCTTACTATCATTACACTACACCTTGTATATTTTAATGTTTAGTTATTTGATGTCTGTCAAAATAGGTCTTTATCCTGGATCTCATGACTATGCAGCCATTTGCCAAGAATGCTTTAGTGCAGAAATCAGCAAAAAAGACTACGTGGGGAAGAAGCCCATGAACCGGGTGCTGGGGACCCCTGATGATGGATGCTGTTTTCCTGCAGGTGTGCCCAATGGCAGAGAGGGTTTCACCCACCATTCGGCACAATGGGAGCTTACAGTGAGAATGACCCAAAACAGTCTTAGTTGCATTGGGAGGTCTTGAGTCTATGAAAGCTGTCAAGAAAAGTCCCTCCAGGAGAAGCGGCCTGGGATCATATACGTGCTTTTTATCTCTGGGAATGGGCGTCAATCAGGCTTTAAGAATTAAATTTCCCTCGCTTTGTAACCTGAGCCATGTAGGTAAATAACGAGATCCCACCTGTGTGGCACCAGTATAGTAAACATCAGTATGCTTCTCAGCAATCGGTGATTACTGTCTGCAGTTCAATGGAATTCAAAGTGCAAGGTAAATTTATTATCAGAGTACATACATGTCACCATACACAACCATGAGATTCATTTTCTTGTGGGCATACTCAATAAATCCAATAACCATAACATAGTCAATGAAAGACTGGACCAACAGGGTGGAGAACCAATATGCAAAGGTCAGCAAACTGTGCAAATACAAAGAAAAGAAATAATAATAATAAATAGATAGATAGATAGATAGATAGATAGATAGATAGATAGATAGATAGATAGATAAATAAACAAGCAATAAACATCGAGAACATGAGATGATGAATCTTTGAAAGCGAGTCTATTAGGTGTGGGAACATCTCACTGATGTGAGGTTGAGTGAAGTTATCCCTTCCAGTTCAAGAACCTGATAGTTGAGGGTAATAACTGTTCCTGAACCTGGTGGTCTGAGTCCAAAGGCTCCTGTGCCTTCCTGTTGGCAGCAGCAAGAAGAAAGCATGACCTGGGTGATGGGGTTCTCTGATGATGGATTCTGCTTTCCTACGACAATGCTCTACAACTATGCCTTAGGAGAAATACTCAAAAGGTGGTCAAAGATTCATCTTCAGTTTTGGCTTATTTAAGATTTTTCTGAGATCAGCAGTTGTCAAGATCAGCTGGAATGCTGCTGCGTAATAAGTTGCAATCACGATGCATGCAGGAGCAGCTGTAATCAGTAGAGGCAGACGTTGATGAGACACAGGGTAGGAAATTATGAAAATGCATTATTACTACACTACCTCCAGTGCTCATGCCAAGTGTGACCAGGAGGTGGTGGAATGATGAAGACTGTTCTGCTCATACAGATCTGATATATCTCAATGTGTGTTGCTTTTCCTGCTCATGTTTCATTCCACATTCTAGACAAAGTACAGACCATCAAATAAGGAATCACCTCAAGGAGTTTATTTCTGGTAAACACACCCCTATTTTGTTCAGTAAACTCTGCATGGTAGCAGTAGAAAAGCATAGGGTAGCATAGTGGTTGGTGTAACATTTAATAGAGCCTGGGTCAGGGTTCAATTTCTCTCACTGCCTGTAAGCGGTTCGTATGCACTCTCCATGTGTGTGGGGTTCTTCCGGTTCATCCGGTTTCCTCCCGCATATGTTCCAAAGAAATACAGGTGTTAAGTTGTGAGCATGCTATGTTGAACGTAGAACATAGTATAGTACAGCACATTACAGGCCCTTCAGCCCACAATGTTGTGCTGACCCTCAAGCCCTGCCTCCCATATAACCCCCCACCTTAAATTCCTCCATATACCTGTCTAGTAGTCTCTTAAACTTCACTAGTGTATCTGCCTCCACCACTGACTCAGGCAGTGCATTCCACGCACCAGCCATTCTGAGTGAAAACCCTTCCTCTAATATCCCCCTTGAACTTCCCTCCCTTTACTTTAAAGCCATGTCCTCTTGTACTGAGCAGTGGTGCCCTGGAGAAGAGGTGCTGGCTGTCCACTCTGACTATTCCTCTTAATACCTTGTACACCTCTATCATGTCTCCTCTCATCCTCCATCTCTCCAAAGAGTTAAGTCCTAGCTCCCCTAATCTCTGATCATAATGCACAGTCTCTAAACCAGGCAGCATCCTGGTAAATCTCCTCTGTACCCTTTCCAATGCTTCCACATCCCTCCTATACTGAGGCAACCAGAACTGTACACAGTACTCCAAGTGTGGCCTAACTAGAGTTTTATAGAGCTGCATCATTACAGCGTGTCTCTTAAACTCTATCCCTCGACTTATGAAAGCTAACACCCCATAAACTTTCTTAACTACCCTATCTACCTGTGAGGCAACTTTCAGGGATCTGTGGACATGTACTCCCAGATCCCTTTGCTCCTCCACACTGCCAAGTATCCTGCCATTTACTTTGTACTCTGCCTTGGAGTTTGTCCTTCCAAAATGTACCACCTCACACTTCTCCGGGTTGAACTCCATCTGCCACTTCTCAGCCAACTTCTGCATCCTATCAATGTCTCTCTGCAATCTTCGACAATCCTCTACACTATCTTCAACACCACCAACCTTTGTGTCATCAGCAAACTTGCCAACCCACCCTTCTACTCCCACATCCAGGTCGTTAATAAAAATCATGAAAAGTAGAGGTCCCAGAACAGATCCTTGTGGGACACCACTAGTCACAACCCTCCAATCTGAATGTACTCCCTCCACCGTGACCCTCTACCTTCTGCAGGCAAGCCAATTCTGAATCCATCTGGCCAAACTTCCCTGGATCCCGTGCCTTCCGACTTTCTGAATAAGCCTACCGTGTGGAACCTTGTCAAATGCCTTACTAAAATCCATGTAGATCACATCCACTGCACTACCCTCATCTATGTGCCTGTTCACCTCCTCAAAGAACTCTATCAGGCTTGTTAGGCACGATCTGCCCTTCACAAAGCCATGCTGACTGTCCCTGATCAGACTATGATTCTCTAAATGCCCATAGATCCTATCTCTAAGAATCTTTTCCAACAGCTTCCCCGCCACAGACGTAAGGCTCACTGGTCTAAAATTACATGGACTATCCCTACTACATTTTTTTGAACAAGGGGACAACATTCGCCTACCTCCAATCCTCCGGTACCATTTCCATGGACAACGAGGACATAAAGATCCTAACCAGAGGTTCAGCAATCTCTTCCCTTGTCTCATGGAACAGCCTGGGGAATATTCCGTCAGGCCCCAGGGACTTATCCATCCTAATGTGTTTTAACAACTCCAATACCTCCTCTCCCTTAATATCAACAAGCTCCAGAACATCAACCTCACTCATATTGTCCTCACCGTCATCAAGTTTCCTCTCAGCGGTGAATACCAAAGAGAAGTATTCATTGAGGACCTTGCTCACTTCCACAGCCTCCAGGCAAATCTTCCTACTTTTATCTCTAATCGGTCCTACCTTCACTCCTGTCATCCTTCTGTTCTTCACATAAATGAAGAATGCCTTGGGGTTTTCCTTTACTTTACTTGCCAAGGCCTTCTCATGCCCCCTGCTTGCTCTTCTCAGCCTCTTCTTAAGCTCCTTTCTTGCTACCCTATATTCCTCAATAGACCCATCTGATCCTTGCTTCCTAAACATTGACATTGACAGCATGGTGACACTTGTGGGCTGCCCCCAGCACATTCCTGTGTTGGTTATTGGCTCAAACGATGCATTTCACTGTATGTTTCAATGTACAAATGTTTGTACATGTGACTAATAAAACTAGTCTTTTCTTTGTTTATTAAATATACTAAACATTTTTAAAGTAGTCAGTTTCACATGGGATGATCAAACAGCTTATGTCATCCCATGCTAGTTTGTTTTTGCAAATAATAATTATGAACCCAATAAAAACAAGAGGCATAGGTGTTAATTGCCACTTAAATTGTGGCACTCCTGGTTCTGTATCAATAACTATGGTTGAATAAGTAATTTGAGTATTTTCCTAGCAGAAAGTGAAGGATATAAACCTTGTGAAGGTAGATGTGGTTAGTTTAAATAGGCATCATGGACAGCACACATATTTGGGCTGAATGGCCCATTCCTGTATTCTATATAACTGGAGTGTTGCATTGTCAAAGGGGCTATCATTCGGAAGAAATTATAAACTCAGCCACATCATCGTTCTCAAGTATAGCTTAAAGAGAATACTTGACCAAGAACAAAGGAGGTATCCTGTTGTTCTGGCGAACACTCATCATGAAGCAAATATCATATTATCAAGCAGTAGGATCATAGTAACACCTTTCCTTTGTTACAGCATTAAGCAAATTTCCATGCAACATTGTAGCACAACACAATGGCATGTGTTAGATATTCACCCCTTGTTTTACTAACCTTGCTTTCAAAACACAGCTGCCACTTGCAAGATCAAAAACAGATGTAAGTAAACTTACAACTGATAGCTTGTTTAACTTCTGGTTGTAAAAGGAAGTCAGTCTTCAGTTTGTAAAATGCACATGGCAGCCAATAATCAACTTGAAGTTAAAAATACAACTTTGAAAACAAGCTGTCAGTTTCACAGATGCTCTGTCAGTGTAGAAGCAGATGCTAGTCACAACACATGCTATTTTAATGCTCCAGAGTAGAGTATAAGATTATGGGCTGTTTAATTTAAACTGTTTCAAATAGACAAGCTGACTCTTAAATTACTTAGTTCAAGGAAACCTGAAGAACAGATGGATAATATCATTTATCAGATCAATAACTGATGTATTTATAGTTGGGGGTTTTATGAATGTTAGCTTTACAGCATTAATAGAAGCTAGCTAAGTTCTATATCTTTAAAAAATGCACTTTCTTTGTTAAAAGGATTTCTGAAGAAATGTCATATATACATGAAATCATCCAAGTGGTTGGAAGAGGGTATAAATATAGAGAGCAGTTCAGGCTTACTAGGAATGGGGTAAGGAACATCAGGCAGCATGAAAGAAACATGGGGTGAACTAGAATCCATTCCTCCAGGTTCAGTTTCTGCATGGACAATTTGTTAGTCTGCAACTAGTTGGTATGTCTTTTTAGTTTATGAATTGTAACTGAGGTTTGGAAATACGTTGAGCTTAAGAATTCCATCATGCTTTGTGTTTTATAAATGGCTTATGATTTGAAAATGTTAAAGATAGAGGTCCTCTATGAGAATTTGGGAATATTTAAGATAGAGATTCTCTGAGAGTTTTAATTGCATTTTTAAGACTGTTGCTTCAAGTTAAATATGTATCAATGAAAATAAATGAGCTATATTTTAAATGATTTTGTTAGCTGAAAGTATCTTCTCTTTGGTAGGGAGAGGGAACCCATCACTTGATCAGTGCACATTGGCAGCTAAACGCTCCACAGAGAATAAACAGGGAAGTAAACTAGCTTTTCAAGATTAGGTAGTTGCAGCATATTGTAGTTATGCTACTGGCATTTAGGGCAGCAATGAAGGTCCTCCATCTCTGTCTGTCCTTGGCCATATTCTCTATTGTGTTCCTGTGTGGTTCAGGATTCTCATTTCCACCTCTGTGGTATTGTGCCAAGTTGTCTTTGGTTTCCGCCATTTCCTCTATCCTTCAGGAGTCAAATGAAGTGGTGCCTTGATGATGGAGTTGGGCTCTCTTCTCATCACATGCCCAATCCATCTCCAATATTTCTTGATGATGACTGTAGCCATGATAACCATGATGATAGTCCTCTTGGTGACACTGAAGGAGTGGGGTCTGGTTGGAGATCTTTCCTGTCCAGAAAACACAGAGATTCATGGTGTCAAATGACAACAGACTGACAATGTCATTCCTTGTCCCGTGCCGACATTCTGACTCATGCGTGAGTCTGGACAGAACACAGCTCTGATACAGCTTCACCATGGTGTGGACGCTGCACTTGGTTGATCCCCATATATTGCTCATTGATAAGAAGATGTTTCCAACTTTGCTGAGTCTGCACTGGATGGTCATCCTTGGTCCCATCATCCGGCTGAATGTTGCTGCCCAGGTCAGTGAATCTGTCGGTGCTGGGTAAGCTGACGCCATATGACCTGGCAGGAGGAGGAGACTCTACACTGAGGGTCATGGTCTCAGTCCTTCTCTGCCTGACTCTAAGTCCAACTTGTCCACCAAAGGGACACAGGCACTGAGCTTTCTTTTACATGTGCTGGTATCTATGTGATAGTAATGGCAGGCCATCCACAAAGCCGTTGTCTTCTAAAGTAGAGAACAGAGTCCACCTAATGCCTCTCTATTAGTCTTTTGTTGTTTGCCTTATAACCCAGTCAATCACCAGGTTGAATAATGTCACTTATATCACACAGCCTTGTTTGACTCCTATCTTGACTTAAAAGCTCAAATTGCAGTCCCCAGTTGTGAAGGTGAAGTTAGCATAGAAACTCCGGATAAACTGGATAATTTGGAAAGGAATCCCGATGGTCTGAGGATTTGCCAGAGACTCTCCCTGTGGATGCTATCAAAAGCCTTTTCAACTTCCACAAAATTCATATGCAGTTGACTCTGCCACTCTGTGCTCTGTTCTATAATGTTATGCAGCATGAATATCTGGTTGACATAACCTCTATGTCTCCTGAAGCCTGCTTGCTCTTCCCTCAAACATATATTGACAGCGTCTGTAATCCGTTGAACAATGACTTTGGCGTGAATCTTGCTGGGCACTGACAGATGTCACACCAGTTGTTGCAATCACCGAACACTCCTTTCTTGGGGACCCATACAATGACTCCCTTTGTCCAGTTCTTGGGTAGTTGTCCCCATTCCCAGATTATAGCAAGCAGTGGTTGTGGGATGGCACTCAAACTGTCATGTCCTGGAGCTTTGTTGTTCTTTCACGATTTAATAGCTTGGGTGGATCTGTGTCAATGTTGAGGTCCACTCTTGTCTCTTGTATGTCAGGTTCTTCATTTGGTAGTGGTCTATTCAGTAATTCTCTGAAATACTATGTGATCATGCTTCTTGCTCTTTCTCAGTTTTCAAAAGTAGATTGTTCTTAACTCTCGCAGGACCACGGGATCTGGCCTGGATCTTTCTGCTTACCAATTTTAAAATCTCATACGTATTTCCCCGATCACCCTGATAGGCTGCTGCTTCAGCCTCCTCTTCATGGTCTTACCATGTAGATGCTCTTATCCTTTCTTACAACTCTCTTCACTTTCTTGTTAGCTGCAGTATATGTTAGTTAAAGTTTCTCCTTAATTCTTCTTAGTTTTCTGGTTTTCTTTTAAGGCTGTCCAGGTTTCCTTCTGTATCCATTCTTTGTTCTTTTATCCAGCACTATAACCTAGACAAGCCTCGCTGCTCTCTTTGGAGACTGAGGCAATCTGTTTCCACACTGCATTGATCCTGTCTACTGATACATCCTTGTCAAGGTCTTGCAAGGCCTGGAATCTGTTCATAAGCTGAATGGTGAAGGCCGATTTCATACAGGTGTCTTTGAGCCTTTCAACATCAAAACGATAGTATTCCTGAGAATCCACCTGGAATTTGCATGATTGACAGTAGTGTAAACTGAGAGGAAGCTACCGGCACAATGAAGGAAGCCCTGAACACTGCCAAGATCAAGACCAGAATTGTTTTTTTGGAATGTAAAAACCATATACACTGGCAAGCTAGCACAAATAAATGCAGAAATGCGTCATTACAACCCAAGTATACAGGGTGTCAGTGAAAGCAGATGGAAAGGGTCTGGCAGACTCAAGGCAGTGACTGGTGAAACGGTTTTATACTTAGGAAGGGAAGATGGTCAACATCATGTTGGTGTAGCTGTCATTTTGAAGAAGGGCATTGGAAAGTGCTTGCTGGAGTGGAAACCAATGGACAGTAGGCTGATGAGAGTTAGAATGAAAGGGAAGAATGAATATGACTGTGATTCAGTGTTATGCTCCAACTAACAATAGTGACATTGAAGAACATTTCCTACAAGCAGTTGCAATCAGAGGGAGAGTTAACACCATGGCATGACATTATGGGAGATCTAAACGCCAAAGTGGGAAATAACAGCTGACACTTCACTAGGGTCATGGGCACACAAGGATGTGGAACGATGACTAACAAAGGGGAAAGACTGGTGGAATTCTGTGCCATCAACTGTCTGTTCATAGGAGGGACCCTCTTTCCACACCCTGAAATCCACAAACTGACATGGTGTTCACCCAAAGGAATGATCAATGGTATGTGGAGACAATCCTTGCAGGATGTAAAGTGTCAAGAGCAGACATGGAATGGACCCAAATGCAGGACGCAGGCACTGAAGTACTAAGGGTAGGACAGGATGGGGATGCCATGGCATGCAAGGGGTAATGCAGGCAGGGCTGGATCCCAGAGGTCAGGCAGGCAGAGCAGGATCCTAGAGTTCCAGCAAGGCAGGACGAGCAGGCAGGCAGAGCAGGATTCCAGAGTTCAGATGAGGCAGGAGGATCCCAGAGTTCAGGTGGTCAGAAGAGCCCACTGGGGCAGGCGCATAACTCCTGGACAGGGCCACCTCCCAGGCAGAGACATGGAGGCCTGGGCTAGGCACAGACACCTGGGCAGGTGCAGGGCACAACCCATCTGAGGTGAGGGGTAGGAAGGGAACAGAGTCCCTCCACCAGGCAACAGCAGATGTCCTGGCTTCCCTGACAGAGGCAAGGGGCAGAACCACTCATAGGGTAATGGCAACAGCCTGGCTTACCTGACAGAGGCAAGCAACAGGATGGGACAGAACCACCCAAGGGGTAACAGCAACAGCCTGGCTTACCAACAGAGGCAAGGGAACAGAAGGGAGCTGGGTCCAGCGTGAGCAACAGGACTACTGTGATACACCAGTAAATTGGGAAAGGCAGCCAACAGCATGACAGCACAAGCAAGGCAACTAAGGCAGAACAGCAGGACCAGTGCACACAAGAGAAGCAGGGGAAAAAAACCAACCAGACAGAACAGGATTTCAGAAAGAACAACCCCTCAACTAGGCTCAGTCCCTGAGCCCCTTTTAAACACCTTCCCCCTAATAGGCAGCAGGTGTACCTCCTTAAGCCAAGATGATCCAATGGCTCCGGGTGACATGAGGGCTGGCTGCAAGACCTGGAGTCCAGAGTCCGCAGACGAGAGCAAGACCCAGAAGGCGGGCTCCGGACCAGACCCTAACAGAAAAGGTGAAGAGGAGAGCTGTACAGGAAGTGATCACCACCTTGTTGTAGTAGTATATAGTGGTTTCCAGTTAGTTGGGACACACTGGGACTAGTACATTTTGACTCAATTAAGCAGCTGCACCAATTAGACAAAATTCCATGGAAATAGTTTTAAAAAAGTATTATAAGGACAAACTACTGTTTAATGGAGTAACACGTTATATACTTAAATGAAGTACAGAACAAATTAGAACACTACCAGCACTATGTTAGTTTCTATAGTTCATCCAGTGTGTCTGTATGCTGCTGCATTCTTTTAACTGACTTTAAGTGAACAAAATCAGTGCAGACACCCAGCAATGATAATGGCCTGCCTTCAATGCTATAAACATCAAATCTTCATTTTCATTGTAACATTCAAGATTATTGTCAATACCTTCAAATTCTTCATGTTTCATATTTTGATGAAGTTGTGAAATCATTTCATTTTCACTCCTGGCTGTTTCTAGCATCTCCAAGACTGAAAGCTTGAAACTGCTTGCTTTAAGAACAGTGTAGTGTCTAATGCCCATGCAAGTGCACCATCTGATGCTAGTTCGAAGCTGTTTGGCATCAATCTCCTGCCCCAATTAGGTGGCATAGTGTCCCAACTAAACAAAGGGAATCCGTGCTATTTTCTCTATTGGTTTTTGTTGTTTAAGAGCTGTCCCATTTAATTGATGGCCCAATTATCTGTAATCCACTGTATTCTCCCTTCAGTGCGAGTAGTCATGGCTGTTTATATCAGATAGGGCTTAAAGTCTTCACTTGAGCTTAGAACTTCATGGTCAGCAAACCCAATATCATCACAGGCACAACTAGTAGAAATCTTGTGTTCAATCCTGTCTCTGTGGAGGTTGCATGTTCTACCTATGACTTCTGTTTCTTCCCATTCAAAGTTGTATGGGCTGACAGGTCAAATGGCCACCATTAATTGTGTGTGATGTTGTGTTGTGATGAACTAAATTTTGTAAAAACGTTAGATGAAAGTCTAAACAATACCAAATGACACTTTAACTTTTTGTGAGCTCGCAACATGTAAGGTGTCCGTACAAGTTAAACAGCATAGGTTTGTTAAATGTTTGCTAATAGCAGCTGAATTCTTTCTTGGCCTCAAGGCACCAGCGAGATGAGAACAAATGACCAGAGCTTATCTGTTTCTGCATGTCTCTCAATGCCTAAAGAAACCACATTGAGTTAGTGGAATGAAAACAAAAGACCAAATAGTTAGAGTCCCATCCACACCTCTGGGACACTTTCCTCGCCTTTTGTGATGGACTGGCCCGTTATTTCATCCTCCATCGGATCCATGCGTGCAATCGCCGTTTCTCTGACTTTATCATTTTAGGCAAGGATCGCAAGATCTTCCATCTGCAGACCCCAGAGCATGGTCTTCATATCGCATCCCTGGCCCCGGTAGTCGATCTCGGCTGCCCCAGCGACCCAGGGCATATTCAAAACCCGGACTCCAGCACCATCAATACGGGTTCCAATGACCATGGACACCTTCAAAGTGATGGCACAGACTCCAAATGCAACCCCAGCCTTGAACTCCAGGCCAGGTCTTCATGTGCTGCTATTGTGACTCCCGTTTCCCCTTCCCACACCATCCCACTGCAATCCCCTCTCCCTCAGATCCCACTGTCAACTCCTGGACCCTCAGAGGCTCCATCTGCCTCTCACCCCAACCCTCCCCTCTCCACTGACAATACCAGCCTCCCTTCCCCCTCTGATCCCATCTCTCATCCGTGCCGGGTCTTTACCATTCCCTCCAACCTTCAACTCTCTGAGGCAGAGCGCTCTGTCCTCAGTAAGGGCCTCAGCTTTGTTCCCCTTCGCCCACACCTCAGTGAGTTCATGATGCTGAACTCTTCTTCTGCCGACTCTGTCTTCGAGCCTACTTCTTCAGCAAGGACTCTCCCACCCCCACCATTCAGGACCCCAGACAGTTCTTCCAGGTGAGGAGACACTTCACCTGCGAGTCGAGTCGGCTGGTGTGGTATACTGTATCCGGTGCTCCCAGTGCGGCCTTCTATATATTGGTGAGACCCGATGCAGACTGGGAGACCGTTTCGCTGAACACCTACGCTCTGTCTGCCAGAGAAAGTAGGATCTCCCAGTGGCCACACATTTTAATTCCATGTCCCATTCCCATTCTGATTTGTCTATTCATGGCCTCCTCTACTGTCAAGATGAAGCCATGCTCAAGTTGTAGGAACAACACCTTATATTCCATCTAGGTAACCTCCAACCTGATGCCATGAACATTGATTTCTCTAATGTCTGTTAATGCCCCCCCCCTCCCCTTCTTACTCCATCCCTTATTTATTTATTTGTTTGTTTGTTTATTTATTCATTCGTTCACTTGTTTATTTATTATTTTCTCCTTTCTCTTTTCTTTCTTTTTTCTCTCTCTGTCCCTCTCACAATCACTCCTTGCCTGATCTCCATCTCTCTCTGGTGCTCCTCTCCCCCTTTCTTTCTCCCTCGGCCTCCCATCCCATGATCCTTTCCCTTCTCCAGCTCTGTATCCCTTTTGCCAATCAACTTCCCAGCTCTTAGCTTCATCCCTCCCCCTCCTGTCTTCTCCTATCATTTCGGATCTCCTCCTCCCCCTCGCACTTTCAAATCTCTTACTATCTGTTCTTTCAGTTAATCCTGACGAAGGGTCTCGGCCTGAAACGTCGACTGTACTTCTCCCTATAGATGCTGCCTGGCCTGCTGTGTTCCACCGGCATTTTGTGTGTGGTGCTTGAATTTCCAGCATCTGCAGATTTCCTCGTGTTTACCAAATAGTTTGTCTGTCTCTGTGTGTCTTGCTATGCTTGTGGATTGAACCCCTATTTATTGAGGCACCTTTTGCTCAGTTCTTGGGACTTCACCTAGATGGAGGAATTGTGATCATCGGAGCTTAGGATGGACCCAGGAACAGCAACAATTAAGTGGATACTATGAATTGTGAGCCCTGAAATCTTTGTGGAGATTGTTGTACATTGTGGTTTGTGTGGTTTATTTATGCTTTCTGTTTTATGATAGTTAATTAGGTTTAAGGTTTAATCAGGTTTTAAGTTTAAGTTACCTTGTCGCGCTTGTATGCTTCTTACCACATCTCCTGGAGACTGGAATTGCTTTGGGTCTGTTCAACTGAGCACATTACAGATATGTAGGTGAGTGTTGGAATGGGGGGGATGGTAGTTAATGGGAGCATTGGGAGAATAACAATAATGAGGTTAGTAGTGTTATGCCTGCAGCCCCCTCCTTTTTGAGAATCGCAGGATCGCTATTGATTTGGGTCAGGAGACCCAGGAAATCAGAGAGAGACGTTTGGAATGTCTTGACCCCCCCCCCCCCCCCCCCCGCCCCCCGGCGATATGAAGCTACGGGAAACGGCCATTGTCTCTTGGAAACAGAATTGTGTATTAAAATACTGTGATTCGTGGAAGCCCTCAGGCAAAGTGGGCTGGTTGGTGGAGGGATTGCATCATCCCAACCTGATTGACATCTGAGACCCTGTGAGTCAGGATAAAAGAGGGTCTGTGGGAACAGCCCCTCAGACACACCAGAAGAAACGCTAACGATCCCGTAATAGCAAAAGCCGGTGGGAAGGCCACGTGCGTCAGTTTCCATTTGCCCCGGACTCAGTGTGCCTTTACCATGGAAGAACGGTTTTTAGCTAACAACGGGGAAATCAACTCCCAACGACTCTCGAAGGATTGACATCATAAAAGGACTGGGCAAGTTTTAACCCGTCTCTCTCTCCAACCAAAAAGCTGCAGCTTGAATGAACTAAAGTGACTTTTATATTTCCATTGGACAATACATTAACCCCTAGATAACGATAGAGCTATTTCTTATTGATTATTATTATACCCGTGCTTTTAGATTTAGTATTGACGACGTATATCATCTGTATGCTTGCATTGATATTATTTTTGTGTATTTTTATCAATAAATACTGTTAAAAATAGTACCATCAGACTTCAACGGACCTCTCTATCTTTGCTGGTAAGTGACCCAGTTACGGGGTACGTAACAATTGGGGTTCTCGTCTCAGGATTTAACACCAAATTGGGAGGTGAGTGAATCGGGCTTGTAAGTCCAAACGTGGGTCTGGTTACGCGGGTAGCCAGACGGGAAACCAGCAAAGATGGACGTGGGGGAATTTATAGAAAACCCGACTCTGGAGGTGCTAGAGGCGGCCACCAAATCAGACTTGGTAAATTTGGCAAAGGGGTTAAACCTCGCAGAGGTGAGGTTGTCAATGAAAAAGCGGGAGGTGCGAAGGGCAATAACTCAGTATTATATTGGGAAGAATGTGTTTACAGCTGAGATACTGGAAAATATCCCTGAAAAGGTACCAGCTAGTGGGACGGCTCAGTTAGAGTTGGAGAAATTAAGGTTGGAACACGCAATTAAGGTAAAGCAGCTGGAAGAAGCTGAGAAGGAGAATAAAAGAGCCGAGAGAGAGAGAGAGAGAGAGAGAGAGAGAGAGAGAGAGAGAGAGAGCATGCGCTCCAGCTAAAGGAGTTAGAGGTGAAATGGGAGCAGGAGAGAGCTGAGAAACAAAGAGAGCACGAAATTCAGTTAAAACAGCTGGAAGCAGCTGAAAAAGAGAAGGAAAGGGCCAAGAAGGAGAGGGAGGCAGAGAAACAGAGGAAACATGACTTGGAGATGGCGAAGTTAAGGCAAGAGCAACGAGTTCAGTGGTCAGACCGAGAGGAGTGGTTTAATGTTAGTCGGGAGTTGAGGTTAGTACCTCTGTTCGAGGAGACGGATGTTGATAGTTATTTCTTGCTTTTTGTAAAGGTGGCAGTGAATCAGAAGTGGCCCAGAGATCAGTGGGTGGCGTTCTTACAAAGTGTGTTAAAAGGGAAGGCACAGTGGGCATATACGGCATTGGCCATGGAGGAGGAGAGTTATGACAAAGTAAAGGCGGCCATTCTCCAGAGTTATGAGTTAGTACCTGAAGCGTATAGACAAAAGTTCAGAAATTTTAAAAAAGGGTGGAATCAGACGTATACCGAGTTTGCCTATGAGAAGGGTGTGTTCTTGGAACGTTGGTGCACAGCAGAGATAGTGGAAGAGGATTATTGGCGTCTCAGGGAGTTAATTCTGATTGAGGAATTTAAAGGGTGTGTTTCGGAGGATATCTGGATGTATTTGAATGAGAAGCCCAATAAGTCCATCTCAGAATTTGCTAGGTTCGCAGATGAATATGCCCTAAACCACAAGACAAAGATTTCCTTGAATAAAAGTTCCCAGAGAGACCGTGGGAATGATCGAGAAAGCCCGCCGGCTGAGGCAGAGGTCCCGCCGGGAGCTAGTGGTAAGGTTGAGGGGGAAAGGCCAGAAGGCCAGAGATTTCCGGGCTTGACCTATTTTAATTGTGGAAAGGGGGGGCATGTTGCAATAGGTGCTTTGCTCCGAGGAAAGAGACTTGAAAAGGGAAAGCAGCAGTCCCTATCGGATGTGCCGTGGTAATCAGTAAATCGACACGAGAGCCCCGGGTAGACAGAGTACGAGAAGGGTCTGAGACTTGTATGTCAAACGGAACCGTGTCTGTGAGGGAGAGAGACACACCAGTTCCAGTACGGATCTGAAGAGATACTGGGGCTGAGCTATCGTTGATCAGCAGTAAGGTACTAGATTTTGGTCGCAAGACGGGAATGGTAGCTGTGAAAGGAATAGGAAAAGGGACGGAAATGGTGTCCTTGCATAGGATCATTATGGATTGTGAGCTGGTGTCTGGACTAGTTGAAATAGGGGTGCGATCAGAATTCCCGAGAACTGATGCGAACATTCTTCTTGGTAACGATTTAGCCGGTGGTAAGGTTTGGTCAGCAATGACGCTGACAAGCCAGCCGGTGAGCGTTGCGGCCCCGCCCCTAGATTCCAAGATCTATCCCACATGCGCGATCACTCGCAGCATGTCGAGAAAGGCAGCTGAGAAACGGAGCAGTTTAAATCCGGCCAGTTTCGATTTGGCTGAGACGTTTTTACCAACCCTGTACCATGAGGGTTTAGAGGGTGGTAAAACGAAGAGTAGTAAAGTGAAAGGGAGTAAGGGAGAGGAGGTAGACCTGCCCTTAGCGAGGAGAAAAGTTCTAGAGGCAGAATATAAAGATGAGAAACAGATAGAGCTGTTAAAAGGTCCAGAGTTGGACATGGATGATCTGTCTAGTTTGGCAGAACTGTTTGAAGAAGTTGAAAATTCTAAAGGTGATCCCGATAATGAAATGAGGGCAGTCCTAGATGAAAAGGGTGCCCTTGCCTTGAAGAAGTCTGTTGGGTTGGCAGATGAGGTTGTTTCAGCCCGTGGGGTTGAGTTTACTCTGGAAGGGAGTTGCCCAGAGAGTACCTGGGAGAATCAGGGGAATTTAGAATTTGGACCGGGTACGAGTATTGAAAGCCTGGAAGAGGCAAATGTCCCTTTTGAGTGTGTCCAAGATGTGGATGCACGTGGTACTGAACCTAGTAATGGAGCTCAGAAAAAGTCTGAGGTATTTGATTCAGTTGAAAGGGAAGGCAGTCCTTGTGGGTCAGATAGACTTGGTTCAGTGAAGAAAGGGTTAACCTTGGTAATAGTGGGAAGTGAGAGTTCCCAGGTGTTTGTGCTCGAAGGTGTGTTAAAAGTTAATATGGAGATCAAAAGTTGGGTGATGAATATTATTATTGAAGGAAAAGGGAAATATGTAGTTCCCAAATCGAATGAAGAAAATTTAAAGGCTGGATTAATATCAAAGGCAGCAACCAGGCTCCAGTCATTTCAATGGCGTGGTACCACAAAGCCTGCGGATCACTTACAGGTTGAGCTGGAAGATGACGGGGCCCCCCATGCTATTGTTTTTCCAGAGTGTGGGGTGAAAAGGCAGAATTTGAAATCCTGTTTGAACAGAGAGTTCGAACTGAAAACACATAGCCTGAAGGGTCCTGAAGAGAAAGCTAGCAACTTGCGTAAAATTAAAGAATTGGGTGGAAATTCAGAAGATGGTCTAAGTTTAGGACACGGTGCTGATAAAATAACTCCTATGAAAGAAGCGGACGAAAACCTATTTTGCCAGGGTACCCAAGCTCCCCACGTGGGAATGAACCGGAAAAGAGGCGAGGGTTAATGGGGACGCCATTTTTAAATAGCAAAAGCTGGTTTTACAGGATTTCGACAAAGCACGTGAATAATAAAGACAACCCCATGGAAGCCTGCCTGTTAAGTTTGAAATCAACAGAATGATTAGTATTTACATGAACTTTTGTAGCATACCCATAAGCTAAGATCACAACTCTTTAGTTTTGTTTGCTGAAGGAAAGACAAAAAAGAAAAAAATAGGTGGTTACTAAATTGGAGTCTGATGCTACAAGACTTTAGTAGGGTACAAGATGTTAAGATATTAAAGGAAGTGACAATGTAATCGGTAATCATCTAGATACTGAATTGAATGTATAACTGTATTACTCTGTAGTGAAAAGAAAAGCTTTTGTATTGTGTCAGATTCTGAAATCCTGTGAGACTCTGTATTACTCTGTTTTTACCGATGGTAAAAACACATTGAAGAAAGGGGGTGTTATGCCTGTAGCCTCCTCCTTTTTGAGAATCGCAGGATCGCTATTGATTTGGGTCAGGAGACCCAGGAAATGAGAGAGAGAGACGTTTGGAAAGTCTTGACCCCCCTGGTGATATAAAGCTATGGGAAACGGCCATTGTCTCTTGTGTATTAAAATACTGCGCTTCGTGGAAGCCCTCAGGCAAAGTGGGCTGGTTGGTGGAGGGATTGCATCATCACAACCTGAATGGCATCTGCGACCCTGTGAGTCAGGATAAAAGAGGGTCTGTGGGAACAGCCCCTCAGACGCACCAGAAGAAACGCTAGCGATCCTGTAATAAAAAAAGCCGGTGGGAAGGCCACGTGCATCCATTTCCATTTGCCCCAGAATCGGTGTGCCTTTACTACGGAAGAACGGTTTTTAGCTAACAACGGGGAAATCAACTCCCAATGACTCTCGAAGGATTGACATCATAAAAGGACTGGGCAAGTTTTAACCCGTCTTTCTCTCCAACCAAAACGCTGCAGCTTGAATGAACTAAGGTGGCTTTTATATTTCCATCGGACAATACGTTATCCCCTAGACAACGATAGAGCTATTCCTTATCGATTATTATTATACCCGCGCTTTTAGATTTAGTATTGACGATGTATATCATCTGTATGTTTGCATTGATATTATTTTTGTGTATTTTTATCAATAAATACTGTTAAAAATAGTACCATCAGACTTCAACGGACCTCTCTATCTTTGCTGGTAAGTGACCCAGTTACGGGGTTTGTAACAGTAGATGTGAATGTTTGATTGCCAGTGGAGACTTGGTGGGATGAAACAGTTGCTTCAATGAAGAGTAACACTGAAATTCCAGGAAGTACTTATTTGGCTGCAATAGAGTTGGAGATGTACCAAAGTCAGTGAAGGTGCTATTTATTTACAAGTTTATCCCTTATTTTGGACATCTTTGTCCCACTCTGTTGGCAATTAGCATCTTTTTTTCTGTTGTCTGCTTCCACTACTAGTTGGACACGCAATACTTCCCCAATTACCATGTTTGTAACCACAACCATCATTTCCAATAACTTACCAAAGGACCTTGAATGTAGTATGGGACTAAGTGTGTACTCTCCCTAAATTCCAGAAAGGTTGTAAATGAACAGAAGCTCTAGTATGATCTATAACATATAGAGCTGACACCATGTATCTGGGGAAGGATGACTGAGTCACACTGTATGGTTTCCCATGTCCATAAAGTTCTGAACCTAGGACCAGTGAACATGGAACAGTACACCACAACAACAAGCCACAAAGTTGTCCCAAACTAATCAATCTAATGGTGCCTAATGACAATAGTGCCTTGTGCCTGCACATGGTCCATATCCCTCCATTCTCTGCCTATTCATGGTGCTATTCCTTACAATATACAAACAATTTATTGAGCAAGAGAAAGGCAGAATAACTTCAATGTCAAACCGTTGGCTGTTTATGCCTGACCTCTGAAATTTTCTTTTAAATCTCTCTCTCTGTTTTTCTCTATCTTGATCCCTAGATCTCTCATCCCATAAGATACTCTATAAAAAAAGTTATCTTAATGGTCATGGATTTTCCATACCTTCTCCAATATCTCCTTATGTGGCTAAGTATTGGACCATTGAATCACCATGGTGCAATTATTATATTAAATGCATTATTTAAATAGCAAAAGCTGTTGTTACATTTAATTCAGCTGAGTTTAATTGATATCTATCACAAGTACTATGGATTTGTTTTCATTTTAATGGTGAGTCAGATTCTGAGATACTGGGCAACCACCACCTTGACAGCAGCTTTTGGATATTAGTTCATAACCTTTCACCTGAAGGTGACATCCAATTAATCATGATAAATAGTGGAGTCATTACAACTGAAGGTATTCTGCAGGCCAGAACCAGAAAAAGTTCAGAAGCTTGTAGGCCTGGAGGAGATTAGGAAGATAAGAAGGTGTATTGCCAAGAAGGGAGCTGAAAGCAAGAATGAGCATTTGTAAATTGAGAGATTGATTAACCAGGAGTTAAGGAAGACCAGTGATAATGATACTGCATCAATTCTGGGTGAGTGCAGGTGAGTAGGGACTCTGGACAGCAAGATCTAGCATAATATTTCATTGCAAACAAGTATTTTCTTAGTGGGAGGACAAAGTTCCTTAGCTGGTGTATCTTACCCACATATTATACTGCAAAATTATAGACAAAATCACTTTGGGTAGTCAGTGCCTTCTTTTCAGAGTGGAAATGGCCAAAATTCGAGGGCATAATTTCAAGGAGATTGCAGGAAAATATAGGTGGGATGTCAGAGGTAGGTTCCAGGGGTGAAAGTAGGGGCAGCAACATTAGGGACAAATACAGAATACGTTGGAGGACTGGAGGATCTCAGCAGTTCTGGCTGTATCTGTGCAGAGGAATAAACAGCTGATGTTTTGGGCTGAGACCTTCCATCAGGACTGGAAAGGAAGGGGGAAGAAGACACAGGAGGGGAAGGAGTATAAGCTGGCAGGTGCTAGGTGAAGCCAGGTGAAGGGGGAAGTAATCCGGTAGGGGAGGCAGGATGAAGTGAGAAGCTGGCAGGTGATAGGTAGAAAAATGGTAGATGGAAAGGGCTGGAGAAGAAGGAATCTGACAGGAGAGGAGAAAGGGAAGGAAGAAGGGCACCAGAGGGAGGTAATAGGCAGGTGAGAAGAGCAGAGACAGAATGGGGAGGCATAAGAGAGAAGGGGAGCGGGGAGAGATTCTTTGAGCACACTTGCTCTGTTCCAAATGGCCACCAATTTTAATTCTACTTCCCATTCTGACCTGTCATTCCATGGCTTCCTCTGCTGCCACAATGAGACAATTCTCAGGTTGGAGGAGCAACAGCTCATATTCTGTCTGGGTAGCCTGATACCCAAAGGCATGTCCATCAATTTTTCTAACTTTTGAGCATTTCTCCCCCCACCCCAACCAATAAAGAGGTGGTGGCATCCGTCAGTCTCGAGAGACCATGGATCTGCGCCTGGAGTTTACAGGGCGCAGGCCTGGGCAGGGTTGTATGGGAGACCGGCAGTTGCCCAAGCTGCAGGCCTTCCCCTCTCCAAGCCACCAATGTTGTCCAAGGGAAGGGCACTAGGACCCCTGCAGCTTGGCACCGGTGACGTCGCAGAGCAATGTGTTGTTAAGTGCCTTGCTCAAGGACACAAACACGCTGCCTCAGCTGAGGCTCGAACCAGTGAGCTTCAGGTTACTAGTCTGATGCCTTGCCCACTAGGCCATGCGCCAACACTGAAGAGGATATACTTCTCAGGTTATTGGAGGAAAATATAGGGAGAAGTCAGAGGTAAGTTTTTACACAGAATGTGGTGTGCACGTGGAATGTCCTGCTGGGTGTTGTGGTAGAGGCAGATATATTCGAGACATTTAAGAGAATCATAGATAGGCACATGGATGAAAAAAAAAGGAGGGCTATGGGGGAGGAATGTTTGAGAATGATCTTGGAGAAGGTTAAAAGGTCTGGACAAATGTAGGTTCAGTAAGCAAGATGAAAGCAATGATACAGCCTACATCATTGGAAAAGCACTACATGGCCTTTATCCTTTGTTTGATTCTACCGTGCTCCTTCAGCCAGTGCAAAGTTTGAACAACAGTTCATGGAATCGCATTGAAGTGTGAGTGCAGTACGTTGTGAGACACGGTGAGTTATTTTGTCTAAGAGTGATGGAGGGGAGGTGGGGAACAGAGATGTGAGTGAGGAGGTGGTGTCCAAGAAATGAAAACTCATATTTCAGCACAGTAGCACATCCTAAGGCACTTCATGCTCATGTAGTCAAATAGAAAGATACATTAACCAAAGAAGATGGTTGAAGTGATCATTTTATAAAGTAATTGAATCAGACAGCACAAAAACAGGACCCACCATGTTTATACCAAACATCAAGTACTACACTATAGTAAACTAATTCCATTTAGGAAGCTCCTTAAAGGAAGAGTTGGAAGGATAAAGATTAGGTAAGAAATTGTAGAGGTTAGGCACTGAGGTAAAGGCACAGACACAAGTGAAGAGCTGTGGGAATGCACATGGCCAAAATTAATGTTTTCTGCAACACACAACTCCCCACCCACCACTTCTGCCACCATTTTCATTTCCAGATTTCTTAAGGCCATAGTTATCTCTGATACATGCCCTGGGTTTTCTTCTTTAGATCTCTGCACCTCACCATTTTGATCTCCCCTGTTTAAGCTCTCCTTAAATCATATTGTTGGTCATGTTTCACTTGCTCCTTAGCGCCACGTTAATTTGTCATGAAATGGCCTGGGAAGTTTACCTGTCTGAAGCAATAAAAATGTATATGTGGCTATTTGGAAAAAGCATTTTAGCACCTCTTATAAAAGACTATGATCAGACTTAATGTTTTTGAGAGAGTTAGTGGGTATTGGCGGATAATTAGTGGATAGAGAATATTAGTGGATAAATAACTTAAACTAGAATATCAAATATTATCTCCAAAAAGGAGAAATCATTGTGGCTTGCTACTTCTTCATTTTACTCAACTGGGCAAACTGTTAAACAAAATGTTTTTTTCACTCTGGTAACAAGAAGCAAATATGAGCAGGCTAGGTGGCAACAAATGAAGATCTCTCACTTCCGCAGAGTTGATAGTCTAGTGCCTTACCCTTCTTGATCCCTTCTTATATCATAACTTCAAATGACGTTGTAGAGGCTCAGTTTACTGTTACTGGATTCAGTTTGGAAAGAAGAATGTCTTGCATATCAGTAGATGATACATTCAAATCAACAATGAGGAATTAGCTTTGTCAATGAGATTGTCTGCAGGAGTTTCTGCCAAATTACATTCTTGCCATACATTCTTTTGGAAATCAATTACATCAGCTCAAAAGGATTTCAAACTCAAAACTGAGGCTTAAATTCAGACCAAAAGTGGGTGTGTATGCTCTTATAAAGCAATATGTTTGGACCTGGCCAGTTTTCTTGGAAAAATCAGTGGAGTTGCATCTAATTGTGCAGACCTTCAAAAAAAAGTTCATATTTTAAGCATAGTTTAAGTCTTTTAAATTGCTTCATGTCTTTAATTTACTAAGAACCCAGCTGCTAATTTTCTTTGCTAAGTAATTGGCTGTGTGTAGTTTTATAATGTAATTTTAAGTAATTTACAATCAGGCTGCTGGAATTATTAGACAAGACTGATTAAAATATATTTTTGATTAAACTCATTTTCAAATGCATTACTCAATACACTGCAAAATATATCTTACAAATATTAAGGGAGACTTTTCATGCATTTTTTTAGTTACATTCAGAAGATCAGTCCAAATTGTAGAGATTTATGTGGAATTTCAATGTTTAAGCGTGCAAGAGGTTAGACAATAGATTGAGAGAAGGATGCATTTTCTAAATCTGTGGAATTTTGAGTTTAACTTGCACTGACGCTACGTCCACACTACACCGGATAAATCCGTAACCAAAGCTTTTTCTCTTCGTTTTTACCTTCGTCCCCCGAAACTTGTGCTTTTCAGAAACGCTTTCCAGGGTGTGTATTTTTGAAAACGCCACTCGGGCAGATCAGTGCGGATGGGGTAACCGGAGAAATCTGAAAACACTATCAGACGGTAGCATGCCATTTCATTGTTTTCTTGAACGCAACCTAACAATTTCAGAACAGACGGCTTCAAGACTTAAGCCAGAAGAGTTAGAAATGTACTCACCAAATACTTTGACCCATAACTTACTGAATAAATAAGTATACTCACTTTGCCCTGTTTTCTTTGCTTGCTTGTATGAAAGTGGTTTTACCTATTTATGCAAGTACTTCTCTGACAATAGATGTGTAACAGCCTTCTGTAACATTGTTTGGAAATACAAGATAGTATTAATGCAGGCATGTTTTACACATTTAACAAGGTGCTTTATTAATACAACAGAGTTAGTCAGTTTTTCAATGTTCATCGTCAGCCGGGTCATACTGCCCGTGAACTCCCTGTCAGTTGCCTCCATACGTGCCAGTATTTGTTTTTTTTAAATTTTAAGTCCTCCTGTGTGAGAGCCAACAGCTGTCTATTGTTAAAGTTTTTCTAGTCTGTAACTGAACAAACACGCACCAAGTCTTTCACGGCATGATTCGACACCAAACATATTGCTTGTTTTCGATAGATGTGTCCTGCACATGCGCAGTAGGAGGAGATTCGCTGAAATCTCCACTTCGATGTGGACAGAGATATTTTTAAAAATGTCTAGTGTGGACGCCCATCGATTTTACATGAAACAGGCGTTTTCAAAATTATCCAGTCTGGTGTGGATGTAGTCTGAAATAGCTGTTTGTACTCAGACCAGTATCATCACTTCTCACCCCACTAGCAAGGTCACTAAAACTGGTCACAATGCATTGCTCAGCTAAAAATTCATAGCGGTTTAATCACAAAGCAAGAGAGGTAATTTGTTGAAGGAAACTGGGTCCTTTTGTGTTATTTACTGCCAGTTTGCATTTGCAATTACATTTACAAGAAACAGGAGTGCTTTTTGGAGAGTGTTACATCAATAATGAAATGCAACATGTGGCTTTCTAGTGAAATCTGTAAAATTCCTAGATTCCACTAGTATTCAAGATACTATTGGATCTACTGTGGTGAGCCTGAAGATAGATGAACTTTATTAAATGTGAGCCTTTTAAATCCCAATACGAACTAATGTTTTAACTCAGAGCACAGACTTATTCACATTGCATAATCTCCCCCATCCTGTTTCATCTTTCCTTCCCTTCTCCATTTGTCAGGATTTATTTTTCTCTCTCCTAAAAGAGGACACATTTCTTTACACAATGGTTTTAATGTAGAAAGCTGATCCAAACTGCTTCTTGGTAGAGAAATCAATGTTCAAAGTTCAACGCAAACTTATTATCAAAGTACTTACATATATGTCACCATATGTGACCCTGAGATTTATTGTCTTGCGGGCATACTCAATAAATCCATGGACTAATCAAAACAGAATCAATGAAAGACCACACCAACTTGGGAGTTCAAACCTGTGCAAAAAGCAACAAACTGCAAATACAAAATGAAAGACATAATAGGCAGTAAATACCAAGAACATAAGATGAAGAGTCCTTAAAAAGTCAGTCCATAGGTTGTGGGAACATTCAATGATGGGGCAAATGAAGTCAAGTACCTGAAGGTTGAGGGGTAATAACTGATCCTGAATCTGGTGGTGTGAATTGTAAGGCTTCTGTACCTTCTTCCTGATGGCAGCAGCGAGAAGAAAGTTTGTCAGCTTTTCGTGTAGATCTGCTGGGTGGTGTAAATAATTTAGTCATGTCGCTAGTTTTATGCAAGCCAAATAAACACAAACCTGTTGTTTGAATGTTTGGTTCCCTTAGTCCAGGGGTCGGCAACCCACGGCTCCGGAGCCGCATGCGGCTCTTTCATCTCTGTGCTGCGGCTCCCTATGGCTTTGGAAAATAAATGATATTTAATTAAAATGTAGTTTATGCTAGTTTGTTAGTTTTTGAAATGTAATTCTAAATTTGAAGATTATGGTGATCTTGTACAATCTAAATAAAACGTGTTTTTTGTCGCTATTAATATACATCACCACTGCCAATGCCGGACACCCACCAGGGCACGATTTCTTTAATTTTTCGATCCAAGGTAGGCTAACTATGGAGAATTCTAAAAAAAGAAAAGTGACTGAAGAAAACAGAATGTTTAATGATACGTGGGCAGATTCATTTGCTTTCACTGCTGACGAGACTGGTTAATATGCAATGAGATACTAGCGAACAACAAAAAGTCAAAAGTCGCAAGACATTTCCAGAATAAACACGCAGCCTTTGCTCAAAAATATCCGGATGGAGATGAGAGAGAAAAAGCCGTTTTGGAACTGATGCAGAAGGTTGATCTGAGCAAAAACCATTTCAAGAAGTGGATGATGACTGGAAAATCAATGACATATGCTAGTTTTGTTGCCGCTCAGGAAATAGTCAGGCACAGGAAGCAGTTTACAGATAGTGAATATATAAAAGAATCTTTCATTAAGATTTCAGAACATCTATTCACGGACTTTAAAAACAAGAGTGAAATTGTGCAGAAAATCAGGGATATGCCCCTCTCTGCAAAGACTGTCAAAGACAGAACCATAAAAATGGCAGAAGACATCATAAGACAGTAGATTAAAGACATCAATTCAGCTGTGGCCTACTCGATTGCCTGTAACGAGTCTAAAGACAAAGGTGATATTGAACAAATAGCGCTGTTCTGCCGGTATGTAAACTCTGCCGGGCTACAAGAAGAAATGATTGAGTTGATACCTCTAAAAGGCCAAACACGGGGGAGGACATCTGTGAGGCTGTCTTGAATTGTTTAAGAGCCAAAGTAATAAAGACCACCCACCTGGTGTCAGTAGCTACTGATGGGGCACCAAGTATGACAGCAGCGCACAAGGGATTCGTGGCTTTACTGCAGAAGTCGCTGGACAGAAAGCTGGTGACTTTTCACTGCATCTTGCACCAAGAGACACTGTGCGCTCAAACATTTCCTCCAGAATGCACAAAAGTAATGGATGTTGTCATTCTGAATGTCAATAAAATAATGGCAAAAAGTTTAAATCACCGTCAATTCCGTTTGTTACTGGACGAGCTGGAAAGCGCATATTCTGATCTCCTGCTGCACAACAAAGTCCGGTGGCTGTCCAGAGGGGAGGTGCTGAAACGCTTTGTCGTGTGTCTGGAAGAAGTGAAAACTTTCCTGGGCAGCAAAGGGTTCACCTTTCCTGAGCTGGAACAGCCAGAGTGCCTTAAAGGCTACACTTCATGGTAGACATGACAGCGCACCTGAACATGCTGAACACAGCTCTTCAGGGGAAAGGACACACAGCCCTGCACATGTTGGAGGATGTTTTGGCATTCCAGCGCAAGTTGATAGTGCTTGCCAGAGATTTACAGAAAGGCACATTGTCTCACTTCCCCAATTTGAGAGAGTTCAAACAAGCTCACGACATGATATTTACGTTCTGCAATCATCGCAATGCAAACATCGTTTGGGAACCGCTTCTGTGAGCTCAGAGTGGCAAAAAACACATTATCCTTCCCGGTCACTCCCCGAAGCATCGATACATCCCTACTGAATACAACTGCATTGGCAGGTGTGAGTCAACCTGATCTTGAGATGGAACTGGCCGACAAAGCCGACAAAGACATATGGGTGTCCAAGTTTGGACGCTTGACAGCAGACCTTGAAGATGTTGCCCATCAGAAGGACTTTCTTGCTCAAAATCACAAATGGCGTGATATTGAAAACCTCCTCAAACCGGATAAACTTGTGTTCAAAACATGGAATGCTATCCCCGACATTTATCTAAACATTAAAAAGTATGCGCTTGGAGTCCTGTCGATCTTTGGATCCACATATGTATGTGAGCAGGTGTTCTCCAACATGAACTTTATTAAAAACAAACATCACGCACGCCTCACAGATGACAGCTTGTGATCCTGTGTAAAGATGAATGTGACGTCATACAGACCTGATGTGCAGACGCTGTACGCTGAGGTCCAGGAGCAGAAATCCCATTAACCAAGTATGATAAATATTTTAATTTCCTATTATTTTACGTATATGCACATTTTTTCATTGTTCAGTGAAATAGTCCTTTTATTTTTCAGGTTGACAGCTGGCTGACGTTATTTTTGGTTTGCTGCTGGCGGACAATTTAAGTTCAGCGTTTTTCATAAATACAAGGAGGACTCAAATAGACATTGATTATTTTACTTAAAAGTATCCTTCAACCCATCGTCTTTGTTTCAGAGTTGAAAATGTTTTTGTTGCATGCAGAAATGTAATTTCGTTTTCTCTGCAGGAGTTCATCGATTTCATAAATGCAACACATATAGTTTGTTTATACATAGCATAAAGGCAAAAAAACATTGTATGCTGTGTTATTTCATTTTAAATGTCAAACGGGTTTTGTGGCTCCCAGTGTTTTCTTTTCTGTGGGAGACGGGTCCAAATGGCTCTTTCAGTGGTAAAGGTTGCCGACCCCTGCCTTAGTCTATGGAGCAGCCTGTGCTCTTAACTTCAATTTATTGCTTGAAATTTACAAAACAAAACTGAAGGCTAATTGCAAGCTTCCTGAACTTATTTACATTTACAACAAGTTCTGTAGCCTGGTTTGTGTTTGAATTAATATCTGTTATATTCACATAACTCTATATTCACAGAATACTTCCTAATGGAATCAAAATCACCCACTGTGCAAAACCTTAGTTGCAACTTCCAGTGGGAAAATTAGGATTAGAAGGAGAAGTTTGAAGAGTCAGAAAGCCTTCAAATACATTTTCTAATGTCATTGATTTAATCTTTTAAATTCAACTTAAGACACAAGAAAACCAACATACCAAGTAGATTTCATCTTGAGTTTAGATTGGAGGTAGGCCAGGATACACATCTAATTTCTGAACAAGGTCCTTAACTTCACCTATTTAGTGTCGACTTTAAAATATAGAGAGATTACTAATTTAACCTTGTGCATGTTTCAATGCATACACAAATATGAAAATTCTTGCAGGGATATGCAACTGTATGCACAGATATCCTAAGCATTAACATGTACAGTATGTAACATAAAAGTACAGACAAAAGCACAAGCATACACACACGTGCTTATAGATTCTTTGTGAATGGAAGGATACGACCAAAATACTCAAAAGACCATTCACTGATTAGTAACTATGCTTTAAATATATCAGCCAAAATATAAACATAAGGTATTCTGCAGATGCTGGAAATTCGGAGCAACTGACACAAAATGCTAGAGGAACTCAGCAGGCCAGTCAGCGTATATGGAAGTGAAAGTTGACGTTTCAGGCCATGACCATTCTTCAGGACTGGAAAGATAGGAGGAGGATCCCAAAATAAAAAGGAGGGGTGAGGGGAAGGAGAACTAGCTAGAAAGTGACATGTGAAGCTAGGTGGGTGGGAAAGGTAAAAGCTGGAGAGGAAGAAATCTGATAGGAAAGGAGAGTGGACCATGGGAGAAAAGGAGGAAGGAGGGAAAGTAAGGAGAGTTCATAGGTAGGTGAAGAGAAGAGATAGGAGGCCAGAATGATGAATAGAAGGTGGGGAGGAAGGCTGAGAGAGAAATCAACATTCATGCCATCAAGTTGGAGATGACCTAGATGGAATATGAGTTGTTGTTCCTCCATCCTGGCAGTGACCTCATTGTGCCCAACAAGGAGGTCATGAACCGACATGTTGGAACAGGAATGGGGATAATAATTAAACTGGTTGGCCACCAGGAAATTCTGCTCTTGGTGTATAGGGTGGAGGTGCGCAACAATACAGTCCTACAATTTATGTTGAGTCTCACCAATGTAGAGGAGGCCACATCGGGAGCATACACAATAGATGATATACTGAACCATGATTAGCCATGACCAATTTTAGACATTAGTACTCCATCCACTTGCATCATAATGAGTGGAGAATTGTACCAAACTTGGCTGGTGGGTGGCTGGAAGGGAAGTGTTCTGTTTTCAGGTACTGGGGGAGAGGTCAGAGCTCAGTCATTAGGAGAAGTTGAGGAGAGGAACGGGCCTCATTGATGAATGAACTCCAGGGGACAGCAAGGTTTGACGGGACTGGGAAATGAGGAGATCTAATTGTTAGGTTTCAGAGTCAGGGTTAGGGCAAGTGTGGTTAGGAAAGTGCAGGGTTTGTGGTGAGGAGATGGGAATTTGGGATCAACATGGAGGGGAAGAGAGTGGGTGAGATGGTTGATGCAAGATAATGGGCTAGTGAGACAGAATATAGCACTGGGAGAACTTGTGTAACCTGGACTACCCAACATTGGTAACTCCTAGCACAATGATCCAAGCTCCCACAATGCTTCAAAATGAGCATCACACAGTACACAGTTCCCATGGTGGTGTAGTCAAGGACAAGAGGGCAAAGGCTCAGGATTGAGGGGCGTCCATTTAAAACAGAGATGCGGAGAAATTTCTTTAGTCAGAGGGTGGTAAATTTCTGGAATTTGTTACCACAGGCAGCTGTGGAGGCCAGGTTGTTGGGTGTATTTAAGGCGGAGATTGATAGGTTCTTGGTTAGACATGGTATCAAAGGTTACTGGGAGAAGGCCGAGGAGTGGGCTGAGGAGGAGACAAAAGGATGGCCTAATTTTGCTCCTATGTCATATAGTCTCTTATGGTCTAAACATATGATGTGTGATTGTGTAAGATTTAGTGTTATCTGTGAACAAACAAAATAAATGTCTCTTTCTGTCTTTGTGCACTAATGCAGGATATATTCTCAGCTGTCACCTTATAAGGTTCCTCCTACATGTAATAAAGGGGCCGCTGAGTGTATGTTCACGGTCTTCTGCTGCTGTAGCCCATCAACTTCAAGGTTCAGCGTGTTGTACATTCAGAGATGCTCTTCTGCACACCACTGTTGTAACGTGATTATTTGAGCTACTGTCGCCTTCCTGTCAACTTGAGACAATCTGTCCATTCTCCTCTGCACTCTCTCATTAATAAGGCATTTTGCACCCAAAACTGCCATTCATTGGATGTTATTTTTGTTCCTTACATCATTCTCTATAAATTCTAAAGACTGTTGTGCATGACAATCCCAGGAGGTCAACAGTGCCTGAGGTACTCAAACTACCCCATCTGGCACCAACACTCATTCCACGGTCAAAGTTACTTTGTCCCTATTCTGATGCTTGGTCTGAACAACAACTGAAACTCTTGACCATGTCTATATGCTTTTATGCATTGAGTTGTGCCTCGTGATTAGCTGATTAGATATTTGTACTAATCAGCAGGTCTACAGGTGTACCTAGTAAAGTAGCCACTGAATGCATGATGGACAAATAAAGAAATATTCCCTTTATTTGTTCCTTAATAAAACTCCATCTGATCATGGCATAAAAAAGATGCACAGTTTAAACCACATGTAGGAGCTTGCTGTGTTAAAATTGACTAGTCTACTTCCCACAAAACAGCACTAAAAAGGAATTGAACAGCTGTGGAGCACATTGGCTCATTTGAAGAGACAGTATATAAACACAAGACTTTCTTACTTTCCAAAATATTTATTAACTGTTCTAAAGCATGACATTAATGTGCCTCAGCAAACTGAAAGTGAGCATGGGAGTAATTTCACCAAGAATACATTCAGTTATCATGATGAAGTTTTGTTTTAGTGTCGTTTGATATTATTCCAATTAACACTGAATATTTTAAAGTGATTTTTGGCAGCTCAGATTAAGATATGGGAGGAATTAGAAAGAAAGAAGCCAAACGCAATTGGGCAGCTGGAAGGAGATCATTCAATACAATATCGTTTGCAACTTTTTCCCATGTACAAACTACGGCTTATAGAGTCATTGTCAGCAAGCACAGAAACAGGTCCCTTGGCCCAGCTGATCTATGCTGATGAAGCTGCCCATACAGATTAGTTCCATTTAGGCCATAAGTCCAAAAAATATAGAAGCAGAATTAGGCCATTCAGACAATTGATTCTGCTCAGCCTTTTGATCAAAGTCGACAATTTGTTCACATTTGGCCTGTAGCCTTCTAATTCTTTCCTCTCTATGTACCTGTCCAACAGTGTTTTAAAAGATGCTACTGTACCTGCTTCAACTACATCCTCTGGCAATATATTCTACAAACTTAACACCCTCTCTATTATAAAGTTGTCCCTCGATTTCCCATTAAACCTATTCCCTCCAATTCTTGATTCCCCAGTTCTGGGGAAACACTAAGTGCAAAAGCCCTATCTATGCCCCTCAAGGGTTTTACGTACCTCTATAAGATCACCAGAGTAACACATCCAAAATACTGGAGAACTTCAGCCGGTCAGGCAGCATCTACGTTTCAGGTTGAGACCCTTCGTCAGGATGGGAAAGGAAGGGAGAAGGAGCCAGTGTAAGTAATCGGGGCAGTGAAAGAGTGCAAGCCAGAGGTGATAGGTGAAGCCAGGTGAGGGGAAAGGTAGATGGGTAGGGAAGGAGGGGTAAGGAGAAATCTGGGAGTTGATAGGTGGAAAAGGTAAAAGGCTGAACAAAAAGGAATGTAGTAGTAGAGAAGAGTGGACCATGGAAGAAAGGGAAGGAGGAGGGACACCAGAGTAGGTGGTAGGCAAGTGAAAAGAAGAGAAGAGGTAAGAAGGGAGTAAAAATGGGGAAATGGATGAAGAGGAAGGGGGAGGGAGGAAAATACTCGAAATCAGAGAAATCGATGTTCATGCCATCAGGTGGGAGACTACCCAGATACATACGATTAGATGTATACGATCACCTCTCAATCACCTAGGCTGTAAGGAATAAAGCCCTAGCCTGTCCAACCCTCCTCCAATAACTCAGTCTCTTGAGCCCTGGCAAAAGTCTTTTTGCCACCTTTTCCAATTTTTGTATTGTGGCATGATCAAAACTGAACACAGTACACCAAGTCTGGCCCCACCGGTGAATTGCACAACTGTATCACAGCTTACTGTATACACAATGCCCTTAAGTTGCTGAACAAGGGCTAAATTATGTAAATCGGAAATGGGTACAAGTACAGGAACATTTTTCTGTACCTAAGTTAATTTTTGTATTTAAAGTCTGAAGTAATAATGAATGAAGTGTTTGAACCAAATAGTCAATCAAGCATATGGAGCTTACAGATTGATCAATTGTTAGCTCGTTTCAACAAGCTAGGAGTCTGAACTTTACCTGGTTTCTTCAATTAGTTTCAGCTACAGTATCCTGTTTGCAAGTGAGTCGTGCCATGTTTCACTGTAGGAGCTGAGTTTAAAATGGGTGCTCTTTCTTCTTCCACTCATTATTTTGGGCTAAGTTCTTGCTCCGTCAGCAAACTAGGTCCTGGTGACCTGGTCCCGTCAGCCAGCTTACATCTCACTGGGGTATAGTTTGCTAATATCTGAGAATAGATTGTGGAGTAAGGTACACAGTGTAGCATGAATGGTAGGTTCATCAAGCCAATGGTGTAATCTAAACTCAAACTGAGTCCAATTCCATTTAAAAACATAAAACTTTGATTAAACCCAGCTTTGATCCCAGTGCTATTCACGTTTTCAGAGGCAAATGGATTTGAGATTTGCTGAGAATTAAAATTAGTTGCAAGTCAGCCAAGAAATTCCCTCCAGCTTGCTGAATTCTGTAGATAGTCTGCAATAATTAGATGAAGATGAATTGTCTATACACTACCAGAAGTAAGAACTGCAAACAGATCAATCCCGTTGGATACCAAAAGCATGGGCAAACTCCTTATCAAATTGCTCGTGATTACAATTCATCACATTTCAACTCAAGAAAGACTGATCCCTTTCATAACTACAAACGGGATTCAGAAACTATTCACACAATGGCCAGTATAACTAATATCAGTGAAAAAAGAAGTCTCTTAATTGGCTATTACCTTCGCATTACTGTTAATAAATGTTCAAGAATTCTGATCACATCCAGATAACATGGCATGCAAAGTATGAAGGAGGTAGAAATCCTGTCTATATCGCCTGAATCAATTTGCACTTAAGAGCAAATGTTAGAAATTAGCCAAAACTTTTGATGTATTCAAGGAGTTTTTTGAAAAATGAATAGGTCATCTTCATCAAGGAGATTTAGGAAATAATTTTATTAATTAGCTTTTTTTAAATTTATCATTTATGTGATCAATTAATGGACTTAGATCAAGAATTAATGCCAGATAATTAATAGAAAACTCCACTAACATATAATTATTCCTTTGCTGTGGTTGGGTGAATTGGTTAATTGCAGGCTAATCATAATTTAGTGCAAAGAGCCAATTGATAAAATACTTCTGATATATTGGTAATGAGCTCTCGTCTTTATTTCTGAATTTTAAAAATGGAAGAGGTCAATACTGTATTGACGAGGAAATACAACTGATATATGCTGTACACACGTGGTACCTTGTGTACCTAATTAAGTGGTGGCTGAGTGAATGTTCATGGTCTTCTGCTATTGTAGTCCACCCACTTTGAAGTGCAACTTGTTGTGCATTCAAAGATGACCTTTGATTACTTAGTTAATTGGTTTTGATTAATAATTTAACCTGATCAGCTCAACACTGTGGGCCAAAGGGCTTGTTCCTGTGCTCTAATGTTCAATCATTGCTGTATCGTGTGATTATTTTAGTCCTGGCAGCTTGAACTGGTCTGGCCATTCTCCTCTGACCTCTCCCACTAACGAAGTGTCTCTCCCACAGAACTGCTGTTCACTGGATCTTTCTTTCTTCACACCGTTCTCCGTAAACTCTAGAAACTATTGTGAATGAAAATTCCTGGTGATCAGCAGTTTCTGAGAGATACTCAAACTATCCCATCTGGCACCAACAATCAATTCAATTCAAGTTTAATTATCATTAAACCATACATGAATACCCATGAATACAGCCAAACAAGACAGCATTACTCCAGGGCCAAGGTACAAAACATAGTACTTACAGTCACACACACAGCACAAAGCACACATAGCACATACGAGATAGAAAACAGATGTAAGACATCGGTAAAATACAACCACACAAAAAAATAGTCCAGACCCTGAGTCCATGAATGCCACAGATACCTGTAGTCGACCACAATACAGTTTGTCCTCTGCTGAGCGAATACTGGGAGTGGGAGGGGGGGGGGCGGTACTGACTCCAGCCAGGATGCACCACATTGCTACTGGTGAGCACACTAACTTCGATGCCTCTCTCCTGGTGGCTGTAAACTGGTGATTCCACAGTAGAAATCCCATAGATCACATTTATTTCCTGTTCTAATGTTTGAACTGATCCTCTTGACTGGTCTGCATGCTTTTATGCATTGAATTGCTGCCACATGATTGGCTGTATATGAATTTTAGTAAGGCATCAAGTTAGGCTCATTCAGAAAGTCAGGAGGTCTGGGATCCAGGGAAACAACGGGCATTAGATGGAGCCTATTCTGCCTGAAGATTGATGACTAGAGATGTTCTTATGGGATCTTTTTAGGACCACTGCTCTTTGTGATACTTATAAATGACTTGGACTAGTAAGTGGAAGGGTGAGTTAGTAAGTTTGCAGATGACATGAAGGTTGGTAGTGCCATGGAGAGTGTAGAAGGCCAATGTAAGTTACAATGGGGTCTTGACAAGATGCAAAGTTGGGCAGAGAAGTAGCAGATGAAATTTAATTGAGAAAAGTGTGAAGTGATTCACTTTGGAAGGTCAAACGATGGTAGAGTATAAAGTTAATGGAAAGATCCTTAGCAGCGTGGAGAAACAGAGGGATCTTGGGGTCTAAGTCCATCGATCCCTCAAAATAGCAGCACAAATTAATAGGGTGGTTAAGAATGCATATAGTGTATTGGTCTTCACTGGTCAGTGGATTGAGTTCATAAAAGCCTGGTTATCTCATTCTTGGAGTATTGTGTTCAGTTGTAATTACTTCTTAATTGGAAGGATGTGGAAGCTTTGTGTTCAATTGTGATTACTTCGTTATTGGCAGAGGAGATCTACAGGGATGCTGCCTGGATTGAGAACATGCCTTAGGAGGAAAAGTTAAGAAAGCTAAGGCTTTTTCTCTTTGGAGTAAAGGAAGATGAGAGGAGACTTGATAGAGCTGAATAATGTGATAAGAGGCCACGACAGAGTGGACACCTCGTCCTTTCTTCGCAAGGTGGCTGCAGTTATTATGAGAGGCCATATTCTTATGACTAGATGAAAGAATTGGAGGGAGGTCAGAGATGTGTATTTTACAGAGATTGGTAAGTGTGTGGAACACATTTCCTGGGTGGTGGCAGAGGCAGATACATCAGGAAAATTTAAGAAAGTCTTAAATGGAGGGTTACGTAAGGGTAAGGGTTAGATAGATTAGATTGATCTTGGAGTAGGTTAAAAGGCCTGCACAAGGTCATTAGTTGAAGGGCCAATACCATGCTGTAATGTTCAATGTTCTATCTTCTATGTGACCCTGAATTCGCACGATCCATCCTTCTAGGCAGTGACAGCCTGCAAATGTGTTTATCTGTACATAGAGGGACTCCTGTAGGTGATTTCCACCATACTGCATTCAATATCAAAATACTCTTCTTATGATCCACCATAATATAGAAACACTTTCTGTTCATTAAAATATGCAGGTTATAAGCAATGCACATATGGGCCTGTACAGGTGGAAAGACAGTAAAATCCGCTGTCCAAGTTGTCCCCATTACACTCTGAAATCCAATTAGACGAATTATTTCTTTGCAGAACCAGTGCCTGGATTAGCTGATCAATGCTGTGTGAGCAGCAGATCGGGAGAGATGGCAGAGATCTGCTGTGATCGATTAAAGAGCTTCTTTGTAGAAGAAGTTGAGCGTCAACGAGGCTTTGTCCTCAATGGAGAGAACTTTCAGGACATGAGAGTAAGTTCAAAGGTCATCCTACAAAATATCGTTAGCTTCTAGGATGATAGGCTTGTAAAATGTGAACCTGCAAATGCATTATTTGTCAGACAGGATGAGCTAGGATCTAAATCAAAATAATCTACAATAAAAACAGAGTGGAGAGAGAGCACCTGTTTCCTAGGGTTGAAATGACTAGTACCAGAGGGCATGCATTGAAGGTGAGAGGGAGTAGATTCAAAGAGAATTTGAGGTGTCAGCTTTTTACTCAGAGAGTGGTGGATGCCCAGAATGTGCTGCCTCGTATGGTGACAGAGGCAAATGCATTAGAAGAGTCTTTTGGATAGGCACAAGGACAGAAGGACGATGGAGGGATATGGATATGGTATGGGTAGGTGGGATTAGTATTTGGGTGTTTTTTGATTTGCTTTTTAGCTGGCTTAGCACAACATTGTGAGTCAAAGGGCCAGTTCCCGGGATGTACTGTTCTATGTTCAAAAACAGAAAATCCTAGAACACTGGACAGGACAGGCAACATTTCTGGAAAGAGACACAACTAAAGAGATCTTAAGTCCTTTTCCAGAAATGATAGGATAAATCTTCATCACAGAAGGCTCTTTGCAGGTGGCCCAAGGTGTCCAAGCTACCCTCAGGGGCCAGGCATGTAGTCATGCCTCCATAGATGAGTGAACGTTGATAAATAAAAACATTCCTTCTTACATGTAGAATACTCTGTGGGATGTGAATGATGTTTGAGCAGTGTGCAGATGCTCGTGACATTGTCCACTCGGGTCTCCTAATGCCAATGGGTATCCCTTTAAATAGCAAGGAAAACAATAAACTCCTGGTTTCAGTGAGACCACTCCTTGTCAGACATTGTGAGCTTTAAGCTCCAAGTTATGGAACAATGGGCAGAAATGAGTGACATTTGTAAGTACAGGTTCAATGCCATGAGAAGGTCAGTTGGGCAAATGCAGACTGAATATGCCCACCCAGTATGAGATAGGTATGATTTCACTTGGAAGTTATTCCAGGCTCTTTCTACACCAAATAAACGGATTTCTTTGGTGCTAAGCAATCAGCTCTGCTCTAGTGCCGCTACTTCTTCCTTTTGAGTTCTCATTTTGAACAGCGGGCTGCCTTCGACACATCAACCTGTCTGACCTGCTTTTAATTTTGAATTTTTCCCTTCTTCAGGGTTTGTTTCTAATCTTTTTACTTCTGATTCCAGTCACTTTAATCAGTACAGCTGGTTATAAAGCCTGAAATTTCCACTGCCTCTGACATCTAAATTGGTGCGGTTATGATGATAAGAACAGGTATGGTTTGAATTGTCACTCCAATGTATAATACAGGATATTACAGTACATAGTCTTGCTCCATTATCAGGTTTGTATCCATTATTAAAGAGCATAAGAAGTTTGTAAAATTGTTTTTCAAGATTTTGTAATAAACCTGAGGTACACTGGTATAACTTTGATTAATGTGGTTAAAATGTGGTTATGTTTTGTAAACTTAAAACATTAAACTAATTGAAAGGAAGATGAGGTTTTTAAATATTAGTCTAACTTTGTTCTTTTACTTTAAGCGAGGTATGGCCATGTCACACGGTAACGTCATGATAAATGCAATTTGCGTATTTTTACATAGAACCTGTAGTGAATTATTTAAATGAACAAGAATGCTTAATCAACAACATTTACAATATGCTCAAACACTACTGAAACATTAAATACACAACACATTTGTTATAATTGTTCTGACGTGAGATTGAAGGTGCTGGAATCTGGGGCAACAGAAAAGGTGCTGGAAGAACTCAGCAAGTCAGACCACAGCTATAAGTGAAATAGACAGTCAATGTTTCGGGTCGAGACCTTAACCAGCCCAGATGAAGGATCTTCACCCGAAACATGGACTGTCTATTTCCCTCTGTAGATGCCATCTGCCCTGCTGAGTTTTTCCAGTGCCTTTTGTGTCGATTATAGCTATACTGCAAAGCTGCGTTGACTGCCACAATTTGCTGCTCCTGCTGTGTTATCACAAACCAGTGTTAACATTGCCATTGTATTCCAGGACTGAGGATTTGTTGCATTTGCTTGCTGAAATCAACAAAAGCCAGATCTCCTAACTCCAAAGAACTGAACTGCGAGTTTTTTTCACCTGCTTCCTGGGATCTCAGTATCTGGATTTAATTTGAGTCCCCTCCTGCACACGGTGGGCATTTCAAACCAATGCTTCTGCTCTTTGGATGTGCCTTTTCTCTTCTCTAAACCCTAGTATGCCTGAAAGAGGAGCACTGGACTTTCACCTTGATTTACCTTTAAATTTCTAAACAAAGTTGTGAGCTGAGCCCTCAGCTTTTGGGACTAACAGAAATGTTACATTCAGTGTGTGCAGTGGAGCAGTTGACAAAACCAGATAAGCCCGTCAATAAAAGTGGAAAGACATGAAGGCAGGAGGGACTGCCCTGTTCTACTTAGTACCATTTAACAGAAGTCTACTTCACCTGAAGAAACTGAATAAGCACATTAATTTCCTCATGTTACTGAAATATCATCCACCTTTTCTGTGTGGCATGCCTCTATGACCCAAAATGTTAACTCAGACTCAGCTTCTCTCGCCACAGATGTTGCCCCAACTGCTGAGTATTTTTTATTTTCAGTTTTTATTATCATAAAACATTGTGCATTATGCAAATTTGAGAGCTCCATTCTGTGAATAAATGGATCTTGAACTTTGGCATCTATTATAATTTGGCAGAAGTTGTTTCTCTTTTGTTTTTGCCTCTGAGTTGCTAGTTGTTGCTTAGTTGGTGCAGGTCCCATTTGTCCCAGATGTAACTGCGTACAGGAGGCAGTCTAAACACTTCAGTGCTTGGTCAGCAGGCTCCACATCAAGTTACTTATGTTGGTGCTCTAAAAATGCAGAGTTAATGTAAACTGGGACTCAACAACAAAACAGTAATTACTTAAAATAGAGGTAATTATTCTAATAATTACCAAGTTATGGGAAACATGGCAGTGGCTGACCATTGAGAGAAATCAGTTGCTAAACTGTTTTTAGCAAAACAAACCCTGATGAAAGGTCTCAGCCCAAAATGTCAACTGTTTATTTCCCTCTGTAGATGCTGCCTGAGTTGCTGAGTTCCTCCAGCATTTTGTTGTGTTGCTCAAAAATTCCAGCATCTCCAGAATCCTTTGTGTTTCTGGCTTTTTTTGTGATATTGGTTAGAAATTAAATATTGGATAAAACATCAGAATCCCTGATTCTTTGTGAAAGGACTCTCTTGCATAGCTTGTGGAAAGAGTGGATGTGGCCCTCATTTTGATATCTCAAGAGTAAAATGGTACCTCAGAAATTGCAGCATTTCCCAAGCAATGGTATTTCACTGCAAATCTAAGTGTTCTAATGGCAGAACAGTGAACCCAGAAACATTTGAGTAGGAGACAGGAGAGCTGGCCATCTCTCCTATAATGCTGTCACATCTTAAGTAACAAAAGGAAAGGGTGTGTTTAAGATGTTCATTCATTAATGTGGCATTGTAAGTAATAACACCTCGTAGCTCCATTCTCCTTAGTAAAGATGTGGAAAGTTTGGTGTTTACCACAGGAACACAAAGAAAAATGCTTTTTGTTTCAAAGCAGTGAGAGAGGGAACAGTTGTGATAACAACAAAAGCCACACAGCTAGTGACCACTACACAGCAGTTTGCTGAATAAAAACTTACCAAGAGGATAGCCGAAGAACATAGAACATTTGCAATAAGCCTGGCCTGTTGTATCTGAATCAATGAAAGCTTTGTGAAAGGAGGTCAGTCCGGGGGTGAAACTTAAATGCAAGGACTGTGGGAGGCGAGAGCAACATCCCCTTATTAAAAAAAAGTATCCTTTCATTTGAGGATTGATCCAAAATACATCAGAAATGAACCAAAATGTCTCGCTTTTATAAATTTGTGCAGTGGACCTGAATATTGCCCTGTTATTTTACCTCATCATTATGTACTGTTCAGATCTAGTGACCAGAAATGAGATATCTATAATTGCTGCTGACTGTGAAATAAACTCTCTGCTTACTTGGAGCTATAGCTTCAGGAGAGAGTCAGCTTGAGACCCTGTGCATCAACAGAACCTTTCACCACATTATGTGACTCCACTGGGGGAGGCCAGTGCATGGGTGAGTAGAATGCAAATATCCTTCCCCCATAACAGGTGGAAGTGTATAGCAACCAGCCAAGCCACACTCTTGCCTTTTCTGAGAAACAGATTCAGTGTGCTTCAGACATTCGAAAATAAGTTTTATTTTATTCAATCACTGGAAAAGAGATATAAAATGTTTAAAAAATGGTTCAAAGGTTAATTTAATATCAAAGTATGTATGCAGTATACAACTCTGAGATTCGTCTTCTCCAGATAACCACAAAACAAAAAAAAGCCATGGAAGTCATTCAAAGAAAAATATCAAGCCTGCCCCCGCACAAAAAAAAACAAATCTCACTAACAGCACCCTCTTCTTTGTGGTGGCGTGTTGGGGAGGCAGCATTAAGAAGAGGGACGCCTCACGTCTTAATAAGCGGTAAGGAAGTTGGGCTCTGTTGTGGGCACAGAACTGGAGAGTATGACATCGGTGGCAGAGCGGAGGGCGCTGAGTAGGCCACGGTCAATCGTGGAAAACCCTGAACATCCTCTGCACAGCACCATCCAGAGACAGAGAAGCAGCTTCGGCGGCAGGTTGCTGTCAATGCAATGCTCTTCAGACAGGATGAAGAGATCATTACTCCCCAACGCCATTCGGCTCTACAATTCAACCATCAGGGGCAAGACATGTTAAGTGCCGGGGTTAGGACTGAGCTTAAGTTACCAGTCAATGCACTTTAGTAAACTATCTAAGAATTTTTTAAAAGCTATTTATTAATGCTTTTTGGGAGGGTGATTTTAGATGCATATCATATTATACTGAGTTAAATACTGTATGTAATTAGTTTTGCTACAATAAGTGTATGGGACACTGGAAAAATGTTGAATTTCCCCTTGGGGATGAATAAAGTATCTATCTATCTATCATGATCAGCACCCCCCATGTGAAAAATCTCACGTAAAAAGCAACAAGATCATCAAACCCCAAACTTCCAACAACATCCCCCCCCCGGACAAAAAATTCCTAGCAAATCACACCAACAAGGAAGAATGGTGGAAAGCACAGAATGCAAAAGGCATAGAACTGAAAGAGGCCAATTTGAAATACAGCCTTTTGTCCAATCCATAAATCGCAGAACTCCAGTAAATCCTCCAAAAGAATCAAGGGAGAAAGGGACCATTCGAATGCAGTGGCCTTCTGATGTCTGTCACATAGACTCCTTATCCAGCAGCAGTGCGAGGTCAGTCACAGACGTAAGCAATAAGCAGGTAGTCAGCTCTGACAATTGTTCGCCTCTGTATTTGCCTCTATGTTACAATCCTCCTCTATGCTTTAATCGGCAACAGCAAAGCGCTAGATCACTCACTCGATCTCCAAACTGTACGTTGCAGGCTCCAACAGTTCCAGAGATACATTTGGGATAAAAAAGAAAACATAGAAGAAGTGAAATAAACAGTTCAGTGGACTATCTGGAAGATGTTGCCTGAGGAGGCATTCATTGGCACCATCTCCACTGGAAATACTGGCAACTCCAGCATTTATTGTCTCTTCTCCTTAATTGCCCCTGAACTGAGAAACCAATTACAACTCAACTACAAACTTTTGTTTATTGACGGGTCAGGAATCACATGTCAGCAAGGTTGATTTCCTTCCCTAATGACAAGATTTCAGTGCTGGCCCAAGTGCAGAGGGAGAGAAACAGACACAGTATGAACGGTTACTGACTTTTAATAAAAACTGTTCAAAACAAAGGAAGACAAGAAATGCTAGGCCAACAGGGTCACTAACTAAAAACTCTTAAACTAACTAAAAACTAATACCATCACTGCTGCTCAAAAGCAGTAACCTAAAACTAAATTAAAACTGCTCCTTTAACAATGACTATCTAAATCACCAATCTTCTTTCGCAAAGTGTATGCTAAGGTAAACAGGATATACTGTTGTCGCTGTGATTTGATCAAGACTTGACAAGACTGAAGCAAAATGAAGAAGGGAAATAAATAGGATTACAAAGAACCCCTGAATGGTTGGAATGTGTGCATGGTTGATATCTTCATTCAGCTGCCTCTCTGTGAGAGCACCCAGACTCCACGGTTGTGACACCCAGATGACGTCAGTGAGTAGGATGGGCTTTTACAAACTGATAGTTTCATGGTAGCCATTACTGCCAATAAATTTATTGAATTACCTGAATTTATATTCCCACCCATCATGAACTGTTTGAATTTTGGTGTCCATGTCATCTAAATGCCAGTCCAGGAACTTGCTCTCTATACAACAGGTTCTCAATTTAAAATCTCACACCTTTCCAGAATATAATAATTAAAAACCTAAATCACATGAATACCTAAAAACATTTAACTTAAAAATATATAAATTTGATGATTTCCTTCCCCCCACCCTTATCTTAAAGGAACAGAGAAGTAATGCACTAAGGTCCGAAATGGCATGGGATGCTGTCCATTGCAAATTCGGGCTTCCACAATGAACTGCGCAAAAGCAGTCCAGTTAGTGAAATTACGACAGATTGTTGAATGCAACGTTAGAATGTGAGGACATGGCAATGTTTCTCCATAAAGTGTTGGTTAATCTCTGTTGTTTCCCCAGGAGGGGACTTAACTATAAATGAAGTATTTTTGAAATGTAGAAACTTACATAAGAAACATAGCAGCTAGGTTGAGCATGGCAAATCTTGCAAACAGCAAATCTAAACTAAGGAAGACAAGAAATGACATTGCACTTTCTGTGCTTTTTTTCAGGCCTCAAACACCATAAAGTGTTTGAGGAAGGCAGTGAAACTGAGGATATTGGTAGAAGATCAAGGAACCAGAAGTCAGTGTAGCTGAAGCTCCAAGGGAAATGGCAGGGCAAAGGGAGACGATGTCAGCTTTAAACTAAAATTTATACTGTTGTTAAATGGAATCAGGGAGAGAGTTCATATCTTGCTCAACATTCACATTCCTTTTGCTACTATGACTTTTACATATCAGTAACTGCAATCAAAAATATGTTGCCTTTTCCCATGTTGGGGAAGTCAAGGATGATGTTGGGGGAAGCAACAGCATCACTGTATTCAGATACTAAACATTCCTCTCACGTGTACAGTCATGATGTGAATGAGTCTTAATTGTCTGAACCTCTGGATTCTGTCCACTCCATGAAACGAGAATATAAATTGAAGTTACTATTTTAGAGAACTCAATGAGGACATTTTTATCTGACCCTTTGGGACCAAGATATTCTAAACCTTTCCTCAATGTGAAACATATATTTGTCAAATCAAATCTTTCAGAAGCTTTATCAGAGTCAGAATCAGGTTTAATATTACTGGCATATGCCGTGAAATTTGTTATCTTGCAGCAGCAGTACAAAGCAGTACATAACAAATAATTAATGAATTACAGTCAGTATGTATATATTAAATAGTTAAGTTAAATAAGTAGTGCAAAAATAGAAATTAAAAAGTGGTGAGGTAGAGGGTTCAATGTCCATTCAGAAATCGGATGGCAAAAAGGAAGAAGCTGTTTCTGAATCATTGAGTGTGAGCCTTCAGGCTCCTGTACCTCCTTCCTGATAGTAGCAGTGAAACAGGAAATGACTTGGGTGATGGGGGTCCTTAATGATGGATGCCGCCTTTTTGAGGCATCGGTCCTTAAAGATGTCATGGATGCTACGGAAGCTGGTGGCTATGATGGAGCTGACTGAATTTGCAGTTTATTTCGCTCCTCTGCAGTAGCCCCTCCCCCATACCAGAGAGTAATGCAGCCAGTTCGAAAACTCCGCACGGTACATGGTACAAGTTTGCAAGTGTTTTTGGTGACATACCAAATTATGGCTAGAAGGTATAAATTTGAAGTGGAATAAGCATCTTAGCCAATACTTGTCCTGCAACCATTAATATCTCTGGTTTTTTGTGTATAAATAGGGTGCTGATTCTCATGGATATAAACACCTCAAGGACACAAACCTGAGTGTGAAGCAGTTTGAGATCTCCTTAGCATTAACTCACTGAATGCAAGTCTTGCTCTAAGCATAGTCATTACTTCAAGAAGATATAGATGGAATGGAAAGAACACACAACACATCACCAGTTTTATGAAATTAAATGATCAGAGGTGCAGCCGCTTTTTTGGCTATTTTATTGGACAAACAAATGCACAGAGGCTTGTCGATTTGAAGCCTCTCTCCTTCCACTGGCAGTGGAATGTTTTGACTTCACCAGTGAGATTAACTGAATTGTTCTTGATATTTTTAGTACAGAAACGAATTTTGGTGATAGTTACAGGAAAGGGTTGAGACAGTTAGTAGGGTGTGGATGGTAGGCGGGGAGGATGTTGCTTGTTTTTGTTTCCTTGCATTTCATTTGGCACACAGGGTCCCCTTCTCGCCAATCTTTTGATTGACTTTTATTTGCAGCACCCTCCATGAATGGCCCCAGCTGCCAGGTGGCTGGATCTAATGCATAGTCCAGCCATTGCCTGAATGAGAGGGCCTGGCAGGATTGCAAAGGTCTCCACTGTTAGGGGTATGGTGGTCTCTGGGTTTGAAAAGTTTCCGAAAGATACTGAGGTTAAATTGGAGGGGTGGGGTTCTGCAGTCTGGCACACTCAGAAGGATAGTATCAGTAGGTAAGAGGAAGAGGTTGAAGAGATCTGGGTTGGAATCCCCAACTCTGGGCTTTACAGAAGCAACATAGTGGGTTGCTGAGAAGGATAGGGCCAAAAGGTCAGGGGCTTGGGTTCCAAAGTTCAAAGTTTGAAGTAAATTCATTATCAATATACATATATGTCACCATATACAACCCTGAGGTTCACTTTCTTGCAGGTATTCACAGTATAACAAAGAAATGCAGTAGATTCAATGGAAAACCAAACGCAGATACAGACTGACAAACAACCAACGTGCAAAAGACAAACTTTAGAAATTCCAATCCTAGTTAATTTTCAGATCCTTCTGCAACTGTCCCTTCAGTCCCGCCTCGGTCTAAACTATATTAGTTTCTCGAGCTAAGTGCTCTTGGTCATCTGATTTTAGTTGGTTCAGAACTGGACCCGTGTTCAGTTCTTTGCCCAGGACATAAAGTCTGTATTTTCACCCCTACTCCTTTTAATGCCTTTCTTCCCTCTTTCATTAAAAATAAACTCAAACTTCTTTAAAAGCTCTTGATGTTTTACTGGGTTTGGTAATGCCTCTGTGAAGCAAACTTGTTTTTGTGTTTTAGGATGTAAGAACAATAGAAATCCAAATTGTGCTTCTACAAAATGATGGCAAAAACTGCCTCTGTTCTGTTTATAGAAGAACAAATTGTACAACCCTGCCAGCAGCACTGACAGAGTGTTTAGACTGGCCCACATTGGTTGGTGATCTTTTTCTCAGAAGCCTCATCTGCTCAACGATGTTTTGCAAGTTTCTATCACACAGCCAACCTTGCACTCAGTGAATTTATTTTGTGAGTTTATAAAATGTTTGCGGTTAGTGATGGTGCCAAAAATTTGCCATTTAGAGGCTCTTTGAAAGTTGATCTTATGTGTTTATTTCAATATCTCCAAAACTAGTCACCCTGTGGTATTGCTATAGGATTGTGGAATATGGAGTAATGGTATGGCAGAAGATGCTGCCAGCGAACTACACGACCAAGGGCAACATCCTCCAAATGGTTCACAAAACGACCTCTTACTTCTTTTACATTTTCTTTTTCTTACAAATGTGGTCCTGCTGCTGTTGGAGCCTGTGATCTACGTTTTGGTGGTGTGTTTTAAGCAATCTGTCTCCAACGGAGCTTGGTGAGGTTTCAAGCAAAGCCTGTCGCCTGGAGTCCAAGAAGCAAGCCCATGATTGATTCCATTTCTGACTGATATCACCGATTAAAGTGTCAAGGAAGATGAAAATCAATGAAGACGAAAGCAGAGGGCAGATGAGTGTTCAGTTCTGACCATCTGTGGGTAACCAGTCCCTCTCACTCACTGCTGCAGGAGGAAGGTGCCTTCACACAATTGATCTTACTCTTCCTTTTGTTCATCCTGCTGGAGTCCTGTGTCTTGGGCATGGTCTGTGTCTAGACACGGTTCGCAGATTGGATTATGTTTCTGGTTTCCGGGTGCTCCATTTTATTTGTTGTGAGTTTGATTGGGGCAGCAGCCTCTAGATAACAAAGTCACAGTGCTGGGTTGGGGGCTGAACTGAACTGGACTGAATATGCCTGGGCGCTTTCGATGACTGTTGTTTGGTGTTTTATATCCTGCGTTTTCCACTTGGTTTTTTTGCCATTTGTGTGACTTGGTTTTTTTTAGCATATTGGGGGGTTTGATGCTTTTCTTCGAATGGGTCCCATGGTTTTCTTTGTTTCATGGTTGACTGTGGGAAGACGAATTACAGGGTTGTAAACTGCATTCATTCTTTGAATCTTTGAATCTTGAGTAGTGTAGAAACGTGGAATTATGGAAAAAGTGGAGTACAACAACAGCTGTAATCTTTTTTCAGACTGGTTCTGGGAACCCAAGTAGTAGTGAAATTGACAGAATCCCAGTTTACCTCATACAGAATAATCATTCTCAACTGAATAAGATTGTTCATCTTCACCTACCAAACTTTTTTTTTGCAATACTATGTAAGTTGGACCAGTTTTAGATTGATCAGCCCAGGGCACGTCTTCTGAAGATCTATGAAAGCAATGATTTTATGATCCCTGTTTGGGCTACATTCTGCTTTGGGAATTTCAGGATGTGGTTTTCAGCATGTTCTGTGCAGATTCACAGTCTGAAAGTGCTAGCTGAGTAATAGAACACTCGGATATATTACATGAGTTTTAGTTTGAGGCAGGTGTTCCTGCATTATTGGATTTGTGGTGGCTACATTAAGACCGGAGGTATCGCTGAGGTTGTGTCAGCTGGCTTAGCATCATCTCTGTGCTAAGTCTGTGCAACAGAGCCCGGTCCGCAAACCACCTTGGGCCTCTTTGCCAGTGGGTCACGACCTCTGTCACTTTTTCAAGTTGGTGTGATAGCTAGGATGCAATAGATATTGCACGTTTAAAAAAGAACATGAGGTGATATCTTCCACACCTTTCACTGCAGTTGAATTAGGTACCCCTTGATGTGGAGGGACGGCCAAAGATGACAATGCTGTGGGGTGTAAATGATCGCAGGTCACTAAATGAAGGATGGCAGGGATAGTCTTCCCAGTATTCCAACTACAATTCTTCCCTCAATAATTAAGTAGTTTAATTTGTTGTTTTCAAAACCGTCCTATGCTTACAAAATAACAATACAAGAAAATGGTAATTAGTCGTGGTGGATTTTAGGTTGTAATAATGCTTATTGTCATCTGTTTAGAAGTGATTTCAATAGCAGGCAACTCAGTAACATGAGAACACAGGTTTGAGGTAACTGACAAAGCTGGGAGTCATAAACACAAGAGATCTGAAGATCTGAAGATGCTGGAAATCTTGAGCAATACACACACAATGCTAGAGGATCTCAGCAAGTGATCTATCAGATGATCAGGTGATGCTACCTGACTTGCTGAGTCCCACCAACAAATGGGCAGAGAGATTTCTTCTTGTGCCCCCACACCTCATTCTTGTCATATCAAATGTACTATTTAAAAGTCTTGTGGTAGAAGGTTCAATAGGAAACTTCATAAGGAAATTGGATACTGACTTTCAAAACTATAACACAAAGGGTCAATTGTATAGATCTTTCAAAAACCTGGCAGACACCAGATGGACTGAAATATTTTTAAACATTTTCTGCCACAGTGATCAGCTTATGACAAACTGAAAATCATAGCTCTGCAGATTTCCTACAACTGAGTAGCTACCTTTCGGAATTTGATGGAAGGAAGCAGTAACAACCAATATTTGGAATATCTTGAATGGCTCAGCTAGTAAAGCCAGTGTTTTACAACCTCAAGGATCTGGGTTCAGTCCTCACTCCAGGTATCATTTGCAAGTTATTTCACGTTCTCCCAGTGACTGTGTGGACTTCCTTTGGGGGCTTTGATTCTGACCACCAACCCCCCACCCCCCACTCCCATCCCAAAGATGTGCTAGTCAGAGGGGTTAATTGCCCACCAAATTGTCCCTGGTATATAGGTGAGTGGTAGAATATGGGCAGAGTTGATGAGAAGGAGGAAAGAGTAATGTAGAAAATAATGTACGGAGAATAAAGTTGATGAGAAGATGTGGAGAAAATCGGTTGTTGATTGTCGGCATGGATTTGATCGAATGAAGGAGTTGTTTCTGTCAGTGTATCTCCATCAGTCATCAGGTCATCCTGCTCTATACTCAAAACAATATATTTCTTTTCAGAAATTACTAATAAATCTGTTCCCACCACACCTTCTATCTTCGTGTCTTGAACAACTCCTGGTATCATCTCACTGATTCTTTTGGCATCCACCTGAAAAATCGAAGCTCTGGATATATCGAATAGACAAAAAGAAGGAGCAGATCTCAGAAAGGATATTCTGTCATCACTCCGTTTAAAAGGATCCGACAGCCAGTTCTTGTGTGTATCCTGTTTGCATGCATGGTTTGTCAGCTGAGGCCCAGGCCAAATCATTGACAATGAATCCTGTTATACATCGAGCCTAATTTTAAATTTTTTTAATTTTAGTATCATAACACAATTCTCCACATATGAAAATACTCAGATTATTTGCTACCTGGATCTGAATGTGGCAATTTTTACAGATTCATTTATTATTCTTCAATTTGTGAAGGATCAGATTTGCCCACAAATGTTCCAAATTAGAAGTGGTTGCAAACAACGCGTTCCATTTTCCCCAAATGGCAAATAAACATCCAGACAGCTCACAGGATAACAGAAGGCCTTTAAAATCTCTGAGCAAACCGTAATTGTGAACTACAAAATCTCTGGGGAAGAAGAAGAACTCGTTGCCAGGCAACACCCAGCAGGTAGCAAGGTTTTAGCTGCAGCTGTCCTGATTCCTCTCCAGGAAAGCCCTTATCGTTGTTTGTTGAAATCGTTACCCAGCCTTTTAAGCTGGTTCTTTAGTTTTTCTGCCCAGTCATAGCAGTGCCTGGGCCCTACTCAAATGTTGTCCCAGTGGTAATGGTATTAAGGCTATTGTGTAACCTGTCTGGAGATTGATAAGCATGGAATGCATTAAAGCTAAATCTGATGACTAAAGCACTCTCCATAGTTTTAAACATTCTGTTTGAAAGGGCCCGTTGCCACAATGCCCTGTCTGTTTGTCTGTCTGAGCCCATATATGACTATGTCTCCAGAATCAGGTTTAATATCACTGGCATATGTCGAGAAATTTGGTGTTACATGGTAGCAGTACATATATATGAGTAAAATAAAGTAGTGAGGTCATTTTTGTAGTCTAGCGAAAAATACACACGCAGGACAACAAACATTTTTTTGGGGTTTTAAATTCCTTTATCTGTTTTAGATGTTTTATTGCAGAAAGAGGGTATCAAAATAAAAACAACAAAATAAATTTAAAAAACAGTTCCCACTATTACAATCTCAGTGTAACTTCAGACCACACCCTTGTTACATATGCAGTATGAAAATAACTAGAACAAAATAAACAAAACCAATACGGTAGTGGCAATTCTAAAATAAACAATACAAACGATGTTAGAATCCCATCAATCCTGTACCTTATACACAATATCAAAAATATGAGTAAATATATCTCATCTTAACTAAGAGATATACCCACATTTGGCACACGTGCTTAACTTCCAAACACGTATAGGCTAGAACTTGAAATGAGTTCTCCTCACTAACGCTATGTGAACAGAGATTAACACATTCATACAACTGTTACATTCACATTCGATCATGAAATAATAAAGACAGAGAAATAAACTTTACAATACATTGCCTTGTGGTTGTGTTACTAAAAAGACTAACCTAGTAGGCCAATTAAGGAACTTCGCAATCACTCTATTCCAGTGCTGATCAATTTATTTGCCAAAATCTGAAGCATCCACATGTAAAACATAACAAGTTATTGATATTCTAGATTTACAAACAAGTATACACAAATTTACATGGATATTATCAAATATTATTCACCTTTCCTCACCAAACCTAGGAAAAGCATTCGAACGTCGCCCTCCCTAGAACACGGCTACTCTTCATTCTACTCCATCCATGCAAAATGACATCACCATTGTCTCTTAAAGGCACAGGCAGCTATTCTAGCGTTATCAAGGTGAATACATAAGTGCACTCTAACAATAAAAAAATGATTTTCAATAGTCACCTGGTTATAAAATGTTCATGATTTCAATGTCCATTCAGAAAGAGGGGAAGAAGCTGTTACTGAATTATTCAGTGTGTGCCTTCAAGCTCCTGTACCAACTTCCTGATGGTAGCAAAGAGAAGAGGGCGTGCTCTGGGTGATGGGGGTCCTTAATGATGGATGCCACATTTTTGAGGAATGAGGATGTCCTGGATGCTACGGAGGTGTGTGCCCATGATGGAGCTGACTGAACTCATGACTTTCTGCAGATTCCTTCGACCTTGTCCAGAGACTCCCCCATACCGGACGGTGATGCAGCCTGTTAGAATGCTCTTCACGGTATGTACATCTGTAGAAATTTGCCAGTGGCTTCGGTGACATGCCAAATCTCCTCAACTCCTAATGAAATATAGCTGCGTCTGTGCCTCCTTTGTAACTGCATCGACATGCTGGACTCAGGATAGATCCTCAGAGATACTGAAACTGCTCACTCTTTCCACTTCTGATCCCTCTATGAGAACTGGTGTGAGTTCTTTCATCTTACCCCTTCTGAAGTCCACAATCAATTCTTTAGTCTTACTGATGTTGAGTGCAAGGTCATTCCTGTGACACCACTCAACTAGCTGGTATATCTCTCCTGTACACCTTCTCGTCACCATCTGAAATTCTGCCAGCAATAGTTATGCCATGACAAAGTTTATAAATGGCATTTAAGCAGTGCTTAGCCACACAGTCGTGTGTGTAGAAAGAGTAGAGCAGTGTGCTAAGCATGCATCATTAAGGTGGAGATATTATTTCCAATCTGTATAGATCGCTAACTTATGGTGAGGAAGTTGAGGATCCAGTTGCAGAGGGAGGTACAAAGGCCTGGGTTTTGGAGCTTTTCGATCGGAACTGCAGGAATGATTGTGTTAAATGCTGAGCTGCAGTCATTAGACAACAGCCTGACCCAAGTATCCAGGTGATTCAAAGCTGTGTGAAGAGCCATGGAGATCCCATCTGTTTTAGTCCTATTGTGGTGATAGGCAAATTGCAGTGGGTGCAGATCCTTGCTGAGGCAGGAGTTGATTCTAGTCATGAAAGAGTTGTGTAAAAGGTGTTGAGCTTATCTACGAGTGAAGCATCACTGCCGTTCATGATGCTGTGTTTCACTTTGTGGGAAGTAATGGCCTGCAAAGCCTGTCAGGGTTGACGTCCAGCTGATTCTGCCTCTAACCTCGTTCAGAATTGTTCCTTTGCTTTTCAGATAACTCTCCATAAGTCATACCTGGTCTTCTTGTGTAATCTTGAATACCAGACTGGAATGCCACAGACCTATACTATAGAGAGAGTGCAGAGGAGATTTACAAGGGTGTTGCCTGGATTGGGGAGCATGCCTTATGAGAATAGATTGAGTGAACTTGGCCTCTTCTCCTTGGAGAGACGAAGGATGAGAGGTGACCTGATAGAGGTGTATAAGACGATGAGCGGCACTGATCATGTGGATAGCCAGAGGCTTTTTCCCAGGGCTGAAATGGCTAACATGAGGGGGGGATAATTTTAAAGTTCTTGGAAATAGGTACTGAGGGGATGTCAGCGGTAACTTTCATACAGAGAGTGGAATGTGGAATGCACTGCTTGCGGTGGTGGTGGAGGTGGATACAATATAGTCTTTCAAGAAACTCTTAGGTACATGGAGCTTAGAAAAGTAGAGGGCTATACAGTAGGGTAGTTCTAGGCAGTTTCTAGAGTAGGTTACATGGTCGGCACAACATTGTGGGCCAAAGTGTCAGTAATGTGCTGTAGATTTCTATGTTCTATCTAGCCCTCAGCAGGCTATGAACTTCCTGATTTATCCACAACTTTTTATTTGGTATGTACAGTATATTCTCATAGGCACACACTCATCCACACAGGCTTAATGAAGTCAGTGACAGCTGAGGTGTACTCATTCAGACTTGGAGATGAATCCCTGAATACAGTCCAGTCCACTGATTCAAAAGAGTTCTGTAAGTGCTCCTGTGCTTCCCTTGTCCATACTGTTACGTTCTCCTTCGCGTGTAACGAAACGCCGAATTAAACGTCGAGATAAACCACAGTCAATACGAACCAGATCGCAGTAAGAGTAACCATTTACTGTTCACTCTTCACATTAACATATGGTGAAAACTGTTGATAAAACAATACAAGATTGATACAGTATTTGTTCCTTCCGTAATATCACATTTCAATTGTAAATACCTGTAAAGGTGACTATAACAACATTACACTAAGGTGCAGTATACAGGGAGAGTTTACCTGCTCCATTGACTACTTTAAATACACTTCCATGCAAACTATCCGCAACTCTTTAACTAACGAAAGCATAAACATTATCGACCGTCGTTACTTCTAACAGGATCGGCATTAACATCTTTGTTCAACATATCAATTATCTATTAACTTACAGCGTTGCTCTCACTGTGATTTCTCATGCCTGCAAAACAACTTCTGCTCAGGTGTGCCTCGTGGTAAGCCCCCACCCTCGCGCTAATTTCAAACCGGTACTTTCCCACAAGACGCGGCGAAACCGGATGTGACGTCATCGCATGCCGATATATTTTACATGCAATGAATATACTTTAAACACTTTTAATTCTAACTAGAAAATACTATTGAATGAATTACTAAGCAAAAATATTATAAACTAAATAACTGTCGTAAAGACAGCACACATACCTTCTTGGTCCTCACTACAGGTGCTGCAGTCTTCAGTCTCTGCCTATACTCAGGGAGTAGAAGTACAGACGGGTGATCAGACTTTCCAAAGTGTAGTCATGGGATGGCACTGTAAATGCTCTTGATGATAATATAGAAGTGGTCCAGTATGTTGGGTCCTCTGGTTCCGCAAGTGATATGTTGATAATAACTATTTCAGGCTAGTCTGGTTGAACCCCCCCCCCCCCCCGCCAAATGATGGGGAAGACATCATGGTATGCTCTTTCATGCCTGTTGATTATGTTGTTCAATTCATCTAGAGCTTGCTTGACACTGGCCTAAGGTAGGATGTACACTTCTACCAAGATGACAGCTGAAATCTCCCACAGCAGATAAAATGGATGACACTTGATCACGAGATGTTCCAGGTTGGATGAAGAGGACTGGGACAGAACTCCCATGTTTGTACACCACAAGGAGTTGATCATACTCCATGTCCTCTGCTTTTGAAAGACTCAGCTCTCCTTTTTTGGTGGTGACTGGTGAAACCACCAAGGTGTTTTGCTGCATCTGGAATGGCGGGGAATATCTGTGAAACAAAAAACACTGCAGTCCCTGATGTCCCTCTGATATAACAATCATGCTCTGAGATCTTCAATTTTTACTTGCCAGAGACAGTATATTCGCCATCTGGATCATCGGTATTGAGAGTCGAAAGCCACGTCTCCTTAAATGAACTTTTAAACAAGCATGGCATCCTCTCTTCTGCAGTTTTAAGGAGAACCTCACCAGTGATGAGAATCCATTTGAAATTTGTCGACTTTGAGCAGTTATAGATTTTTTAATCGCCTTAAACCATGTTACTTACCGTGTAGTTCATACATGTACTGTGGATTTCAGCTGCAGCAGTGTAAAACAGGAATATCTGATGATTTCCAACCTTCCATGAGCTGCCTTTTTAATGGCGCCCCTGAAGTTATGGCCAGATAATGCTTGTATGGCATAAAACTGTTGAAGGTTGGAGAGAGGTGGGCCATAGTTAAGGGAATGGGAAGACCCCTTAAAAGATAGCAGAGCTGGGAATTTAAATGTATGTATAAGTGTATTGCACGTACAAGATGGGCAAAAATCAGTGAACTGGCTCAGTGAACCTGCTTACATTTGTACAATTTTGTCCAAAACCAGAGAACATTGTTCTGTTTCAAAGTAAGCTGATGTTACATTTGTGGGAAAATTATACAGAGGTGAGAAACTGAAAGGCAAGTTAATGTATTTCTCTTTCAGACCTATAATTCAGTGGCAACTCTCCGGCTTCCCATTCAGATGGTCAAAAGCACAAGGAATGCTCCAGAGACTTCAGCTTAAGATCTCGGTAGAAACTCACATACAGAAACAGGAAACGAATCAGAATCAGGCTTCGTATCACTTGCATATGTCATGAAATAGTTTGTTTTGTGGCAGCAGTACATTGCAATACAAAATAAAAACTAGAAATTACATTAACAAAAGATATAAAATTAATTTAAATTAAAGAAGTAGTGCAAAACGAGAGCAAACAGAAGGGAAAAAGTAGTGAGATAGGTTACATGAGATCATTGTCCATTCAGAAATCTGATGCTGGTGGCGACGAAGCTGTTCCTAAAACATTGAATGTGTGTCTTCAGGCTCCTGTAACTCCTCCTTGATGGTAGCAATGAGAAGAGGGCGTATCCTAGGTGATGGGAGTCCTTAATGACAGATGCTGCCTTTTAAAGATGTTCTTGATGCTGAGGAGGCTAATGTCCAAAATGGAGCTGACTGCCTTTGCAACATTTTTGCAGCTTTTTCCAATCCGCCCCTCGATACCAGATGTAATGCACCTAGTTACTGTGCTCCCCGTGGTACAGGTGGCCCCAGTTTTTCAAACGTTCGCTTTATGACACCTCGTTGTTACAAAAGACCTACATTAGTACCCATTTTCACTAACAGAAGGTGTTTTCACTGTTACGAGAAAAGGCAGCGCGCAGCCAAGCTCCTCCCCCGGAATTGCATTCTAGCTGCCATAGCTTAAACACGTGCCTGTGAGCATCTGTGCTTTATGTCGATTTATTTTGTGCATCCATTAGCAAGATGAGTTTTAAGGTATCGGAAAAGCCTAAAAGGGTGTGATACTTAGCGTAAAACTAGACATAATAAAGCGTTTCGATCGTGGTGAATGAAGTAAGGACATTGTCCGCGTGTTGAACCATTCGCACTGTTTATACGCAGAGAGAAAGAATCTCGAAAGCTGCTGATGTTACTGTAGGTTCTGCTCGTAGCAAAGTGGTCTCTCTTAGTCGGCATCCAATAATGGATAAAATGGGAAGTCTATTGATTGAGTGGATTGATGGGTGTACAAAGCACGGTGTTCCATTAAGTTTTCTTGTACTTAAGGAAAAATCAGTCAGTCTTTTTAATGAGCTGAAACAGAAAGCACCGAACAATGGTGATGAAAGTGTTATGAAAGTGAAATTTAAAGGTAGTCATGGGTGGTTTGATATTGGTTTCTGAGGCGAGGGCAGCTTCACAGCTTAAAGTTTACCGGAGAGAGTGCTTCAACTGATACTGAAGCTACTGAAAAGTTCCCAGCAGAACGGAAGAAAATAATTACAGAAGGTGGTTATTTGTATAAGCAAGTGTTTAACTGTGACAAAACTGCAATTTATTGGAAAAAATTGCCGAGCACCCCAACCTCCGACGACTCAGCCTGACACATCATCATCAGTGTGCTTGCTGTCTTCCTGATTCTGGTAAGTGAAACTACACTGTACGTACATTATTTCTACTTTATATAGGCTGTAGAGAGTGCTTCCACTACGTAGTGAGATTATACACTACACTAGACAGTGCTGCAATGATTACAGAAAAGTATTTCTACTTTATATAGGCTGTGTATTTATCATATCATTCCTGCTTTTACTATATGTTATTGTTATTTTAGGTTTTATGTGTTACTTGGCATGATTTTGTAGGTTGTTTTTTGGGTCTGGGAACGCTCACAAATTTTTCCCACATAAATAAATGGTAATTGCTTATTCACGTTATGACATTCCGGCTTATGAAACATTTCATAGGAATGGTCTACCTTCAGATAGCAGGAGAAACCTGTATGTCTGTAGAAATTTGCCAAGAGTCTCTAGTGACATACCGAATCTCCTCAAACTCCTAATGAACTATAGTCACCGTCATGCCTTCTTTGCAACAATATGTTGGGCCCAGGATTGACCCTCAGAGAAGCTGGCACTCAGGATCTACAGGAAATACTCAGCCAGTCAGGCAGCATCTGTGGAAAGAAAAACAGTTAACGTTTCAGGTGAAGGAAATTGTCCCATCATCCTCATTATAATCGTGGGTTGACTGAATTAGAATTACAATTGGTTTGTTATTGTCACATGTACCGAAATACAGTGAAAAGCTTACCTTCCATACTGATAGAACCACAGAACACTACAGCACAGTACAGGCCCTTCAGCAAGCCATGTTGTGCTGACCCATTTAACCCTTAAAAACATATAATCCTTAAAAACACACCACCCCATAACCCTCCATTTTTCTTTCATCCATGTGCCCGTCCAAGAGGCTCTTAAATACCCCTAATGTTTTAGCCTCCTCCACCATCTCTGGCAAGTCATTCCAGGCACTCACAACCCTCTGTGTAAAAAACTTACCCCTGATGTCTCCCCTAAACTTCCCTCCCTTCATTTTGTACATATGCCCTCTGGTGTTTGCTATTGGTGCCCCGGGAAACAGGTACTGACTATTCACCCTATCTATGCCTCTCATAATCTTGTAGACCTCTATCAAGTCCCCTCTCATTCTTCTACGCTCCAAAGAGAAAAGTTCCAGTTCTGCTAAACTTGCTTCATATGACTTGTTCTCCAAACCAGGCAACATCCTGTTAAATCTCCTCTGCACTCTCTCCATAGCTTCCACATCCTTCCTATAATGAGGTGACCAGAAATGAACACAATACTCTAAGTGCAGTCTCACCAGAGATCCCAGAGGTCAGATCCTTACTGAGTGCATTGAGGTAGAACAAGGCAAAATAATAAAAATAACAATGCAGAACGAAATGCAACAGCTGCAAAGTAAGTGCAGTGCTATTGAACAACAAAGAGTAAGATCATAAAAACGTAGATTAAGGGTCCCAAATTTCCTTACTAGGGAACTATTTAATAGTCTTGTAGGAGTGATGAAGAGGGGAGAAGGGAGAATATCCAGTATGGGTGGGGACTTTCTCCTGGCTGCTTTACTGAGACAACATCAAAGATAGGCAGAACCCACAAAAGGGAGGCTGGTTTCTGTAAAGTGCAGAGCTGTGCCCTCGAATCTGCGTTTTCTTTGGTCATGTGTATTGAGTCAGCCCAAGGAGTTGGTGCAGTTTGCAATTGGAGTATATTGGAAGCTGAACAGCTGTGGTTAAAGCACTGAGTGTGCAATTTTTTTTAATGTGCTGAGGCTCTACCTGGCCCTAGTGATGTTAGGATGAGCCTGGGCTCATTACCGTGGACCTTGCTGTACGTAGAAATGTTCCTGCAGAAGAAACACCTTTGACCATTATCCAGACAGGTAAGGATCCAAAAGGAAGGTTGCTGAGGAATACCCTGAAGCTTGCTGAGGAATACCCTGAAGCTTGCTATGGGGGTGGGGGGGGGAAGTAGGACCATTGTCTGGGGTCCTGCTGCCTCCGCACGTTAAGGGACTGGGTCCTGTGTTAACAGTATCTCAAATACTTCACGGATGCAGTGTTAAGACCATAAGATATGTAGCAGAATTAGACTATTGGGCCCATCGAGTCTGCCGTGCCATTTCTTCATGGCTGATCCAATTTTCCTCTCAGCCTCAATCTCCTGCCTTCTCCCCGTATCCCTTCATGCTCTGACCAATCAAGAATCTATCAACCTCTGCCTTAAATATACATACAGACTTGGCCTCCTCAGCTGTCTGTGGCAAAGTATTCCACAGATTCACCACTCTCTGGCTAAAGGAATTTCTCCTCATCTCCATTCTAAAAGAACACCCCTCTATTCTGAGGCTGTGCCTTTTGGTCTTAAACTCTCCCACCTTATGAAACATCCTCTCCATATCCACTCTATCAAGGCCTTTCACCATTCGATAGGTTTCAATGAGGTTACCCCTCATTCCTCTGAATTCTGGTGAGTTCTAGTCATTAAATGTTTTCCACTTGACAAGTCATTCAATCCTGAAATCATTTTCATGCACCTCCTCTGAACTCTCTCCAGTTTTAACACATCCTTTCTAAGATAAGGGGTCTAAAACTTCTCACAATACTCCAAGTGAGGCCTCACCAGTGCTCAGTAAAATCTCAACATTAAATCCTTGCAGTCCTCTAGAAATGAATGTTAAATTCACATTTACCTTCCTCATGACAGAAGCAACCTTTAAATTAATCTTTGCATATTGTTTGGGTCAAATTTGATCCGTTTTGACATTTGACAGCAGTAAAAACACCCAAAATCCCATTAGTTTAGCCGAAATTTGATGGCTTTTCCTGAAGTGACCCAAAATGCGCAAAAATGAAAATATTTTAAAATGTTATACAGGTTTCCCCCGCAATCCAAAGGTAGAGCATTCCTATGAAACCATTTGTAAACCGAAATGTCGTAAAGCAAAGAAGCAATTACCATTAATTTATACGGGAAAAATATTTGAGCATTCCCAGCCCCAAAAAATAACCTACCAAATCATACCAAATAACACATAAAACCTAAATTAACACAAACATATAGTAAAAGCAGGAATGATATGATAAATAAACACCCTATATAAAGAAGAAATATTGTATGTATGGTGTAGTTTCACTTATCAAAATTGGGGAGACAGCGAGCCAAAGTCGATTTGGAGAAAAAAAATTGACACGTACACACATACATACGCACGTACATGCATACGCAAACAACTACTCGCACAAGATTTCAAGGTCATTGTAGACTTCCTCGTTCGCAAAACGGGGGACACTGTACTTTTGTACAGGTGCTACAAATTTTTGTACGTTGGGCTGCTCCAGGTCAAATTTGACCCGTATCTATTGAAATGGATTTTCGATCTCTGAAACATTAATTAAGGATTAATCACCCATTTATTAATGTCAGACAGGTTATTTATACATTCTAAATAGATCAGTAGTTCAAAATTTGGTATAGACACTTGTTACGAGGGGATTCTTGGGCCAGGTCATAAGAATGACTATACTGTGAAGGTACAGAACATGAACAGGTTGCCTGGGTTAACCTTTAGGGTAAATCAACACGTACAAGCAAACCAGATGAACTCAGCAGGTCAGGCAGCATCCGTTGAAATTAACAGTCAACATTTCAGGCCGAGACCCTTCATCAGGACTGAAGAAGGGGGGCAGGGGCCCTCTTAAGAAGGTGGGGTAGGGTGGAAGGTGCCAGGTGAAAAACCAATCAGAGGAAAGATCAAGAGGTGGGCGAGGGGAAGCAGGGAGGGGATAGGCAGGAGAGGTGAAAAAGGAATGTAAGAGGAAAGAACTATGGGTAGTAGAGGAAGGCAGAATCATGAGAGAGGTGATAGGCAGCTGGAAGAGGAGGCAGAGTGAAAGTGGGATGGGGGAAGGGAGAGGGAGGGAATTACTGCAAGTTGGAGAATTCAATGTTCATGCCAAGGGGCTGGAGACTACCCAGATGGTATATGAGGTGTCATTCCTCCAACCTGAGTTTGGCCTCATCATGGCAGTAGAGAGGCCATGTATGGACATATCCGAATGGGAATGTGAAGCAGAGTTATCATTGGCTGGCTTTCTTTCGTATTCTATCTTTACCTTCTTAAAGACTTCTTTAGTTTCCATCTATTGGTTTTTAAATGCTTCCAATCTCTAACTTCCTATTAAATTTTGCTCTATTATATGCTCTCTTTTTGACTTTTATGTTGGCCTTCACTTCACCTGTTAGCCACAGTTGCATCATCTTTCCTTTAGAATACTTAGTCCTCTTTGGGATGTATATATCCTATGCCTTCCAAATTGCTTCCAGAAATTCCAGCCATTGCTGCTCTGCCATCTTCCCTGCTGGTGTTATTTTCCAATTAATTCTGGCCAACTCCTCTCTTATGCCTCAGTAATGCCTTTTACCCTACTTTAATACTGATACATCTGACTTTAGCTTCTCCTTCTCAAATGTCAGGGTGAGTTCGATCATATTACAATTACTTGGCCCTGAGGATTCTTTTACCTTAAGCTCTCTGATCAATTCCAGTTCATTGCACAACAGCCAATCCAGGATAGCTGATCTTCTAGTGGCCTCAAGCATGACCTGCTCTAACGAGCCATCTCGTAGGCACTCTAGAAATTCCTCTTCTTAGGATCCAGCACCAACCTGATTTCCCAATCTACCTGCATATTGAAGTCCCTCATGACGATTGCAACATTGCCCTTTTGGCGTGCAAATTCTATCTCCTTTTGTACTTTGTAGGTCACATCCTTACTACTCTTTGGGTCTGTATACAGTCCCCATCAGGGTCCTTTTACCCTTGCAGTTCCTTTGCTCTATCTATAATGATTCAATACCTTCCAACCTATGTGACCTCTTTCTAATGATATGATTTCATTTTTTACCAACAGAGAAATGCCACCCCCTCTGCCTTTCTGCCTGTCCTTTCGGTGCAGTGTGTATCCTTGGAGAATAAGCTCCCCAAGCTATAATCTTCTTTCAGTTATGATTCAGTGATGACTACAACATCATACCAGCCAATCTGCAAATGTGCTGCAAGTTTATCTAACTTATTCCATATCCTGCACACATTCAAACATAACGCCTTCAGTCTATTCACCTTTTTCAATTTTAAGGTTGGAACATCAGTAGCATTTACAAATTGTAAGGAAATGTATGGAATTGCTTGGAACAATGAGTGTAATAAATATCTCCATTGTATTTGCTGTTGATATAATGAGTATCGTATACATTTGGAAAAATACTTGTAACGTTCTCCTTCGGGTGTAACGAAACGCCGAATTTAACGTCCGGATAAACCACAGTTAATAAGAACCAGATCGCAGTAAGATTAACCATTTACTGTTCACTCTTCACATTAACATATGGTGAAAACTGTTGATAAAACAATACAAGATTGATACAGTATTTGTTCCTTCCTTAATATCACATTTCAAGTGTAAATACTTGCAAAGGTGACTATAACTACATTACACTAAGGTGCAGTATACAGGGAGAGTTTACCTGCTCCATTGACTACTTTAAATACACTTCCATGCAAACTATCCGCGACTCTTTAACTAACGAAAGCATAAACATTATCTACCGACGTTACCTCTAACAGGATCAGCATTAACATCTTAGTTCAATATATCGATTATCTATTAACTTACAGCGTTGCTCTCACTGTGATTTCTCATGCCTGCAAAACTGCTTGTGCTCAGGTGAGCCTCGTGGAAAGCCCCCACCCTCGCGCTAATTTCAAACCGGTGTTTTCCCACAAGACGCGGCGAAACCGGATGTGACGTCATCGCATGCCGATATATTTTACATGCAATGAATACACTTTAAACACTTCTAATTCTAACTAGAAAATACTATTGAATGAATTACTAAGCGAAAATATTATAAACTAAATAACTGTCGTAAAGACAGCACACTCCCCGCTTGACCTTCGTAAGGTCACAATGAGCAGAGTACAAACTTAGTCTCTTAATCAGTCATTGGGTAGAAGTAGAATAACTTCTGTAACTGGCCTTTGGTAAATTTTCACATCGCCTTGGTCGGTAGTCTTCAATTCGATCTTCCTGACATGTCCATCCTCGCTAGGGAATGTAGCAGTGATTCTGGCCGTTGGCCAGATTCCTGTGGGGTTCTGTCCACTTTTGTCTCTGTTGCAACGAAGGTAGATATTTTTGTCTCCAGCGAGGCCAGAACTGATTTGCCAGAGCCTGGACTTGTCTCCATTGCTTTGTGTACAAATCCTTGTCTGAAAAGTCTCCTGGTGGCGGAGGTGCTCCTGCCTTCTGCGTAAGGAGCGTTGATGGCGAAAGTATAAAGGGGTTTTCTGGGTCAGAAGACACAGGTAGGAATGATTGTGCGTTTATAATGGCTGTGACCTCTGCCATTAGGGTGCACAGTACCTCGTGGGCCAATCGGGTGCGTTGCTGTATCTCAGGTTTCCTTTTCCAGGTTTTCCGTAAGGACGTGAACCGTTTGACTGCCTGCTCTTTGTTATCTGGTGAGCACTGGCGTGGTTCTCTGATTGGCAATGGGGCAACCCCATTATTTGCTTCATCTCTGAAGACCTTGGTGTCTTTGGGTTTTAAAGAAATGGTATCTTGAGCTGATTGTGCAAGTTTGTTTCCGTGCTCGGTTTGAACGAAAACTGACTGACCTAGCGTCTCGTCGGTTACTTTACGCTTGGTAATGTCTTGTTGTGCTTCTTTAGGGTACACCTCAGTGAGGCAGATCTCGGAACAAGAACGGCTTGACTGAGTTTGACCGCAAACTTCTGTACAGTTCGAGCTGACAATTGTTGTCCTGGAGTGAACCTCTCCCTCCCCGCCGTCCTGTTGTGGGGGTGAAGGAGCGTTGTCGGTTCTTTCATTCTTGACTTCATCACGGAGCCGTGAGGGTAAATTTCCTTCCTTGTATGGATGTGATGCAATCGTGACTCTCTGAGGTTCCTCGTAGCTGGGGAAGTTATCAAATACGTATGGAGAGGGGAGACGAGCCTGCCTGTCTATTTGAGATTGTACATAGTCGCTCGTGCGTTCCAGTCTGGTCCTTTCTAAAGTAGATCTTACTTCGGTCAGATCACGCGACCCTTCAGCTTGTTCTATGTACTTTGCTTCCACCCTGGCAGCTTCTCTTTCTCCTTCTAGCTGCAGCACATGCAACTCTGTCGATATTTTTGTCATTTCCAACTGGGTTTCGGCTTCTCTGGCGGCCTCTTCTCTTTGTCTGGCAGCCTCTTCTCTCTGGATTTCGGCTTCTCTGGTGGTCAGTTTCATTTTCCAAACTGCTTCTTGTCTGGCGTAACGCAGTAGCACCTTGGCGGCTTCTGCCTTTCTGGCGGCCCTTTCGGCTTCTCTGGCAGCCAGTTTAATTTTCAAAACTGCTTCTTGTTTGGCGTAATGCAGTCGCACCTTGGCGGCTTCTGCCTTGGCTCTTGCCTGTGCGGACTTACTTGATGTCGTTCTACTGCCCTTGTCGCTGGGCGCCATCGACTTGATCCCGGATCGAGCTGACATTGCAGCACTTGGAACACCTGATAACGCCTGGGTGGGCTTACTTGATGTCGGTTTACTGCCCTTGTCGCTGGGCGGCGTCGACTTGATGCTGGATTGAGCTGACATTGCAGCACTTGAAACACCTGATAATGCCGCTTTTTCACTGTCACGTTCTCCTTCGGGTGTAACGAAACGCCGAATTTAACGTCCGGATAAACCACAGTTAATAAGAACCAGATCGCAGTAAGATTAACCATTTACTGTTCACTCTTCACATTAACATATGGTGAAAACTGTTGATAAAACAATACAAGATTGATACAGTATTTGTTTCTTCCTTAATATCACATTTCAAGTGTAAATACTTGCAAAGGTGACTATAACTACATTACACTAAGGTGCAGTATACAGGGAGAGTTTACCTGCTCCATTGACTACTTTAAATACACTTCCATGCAAACTATCCGCGACTCTTTAACTAACGAAAGCATAAACATTATCTACCGACGTTACCTCTAACAGGATCAGCATTAACATCTTAGTTCAATATATCGATTATCTATTAACTTACAGCGTTGCTCTCACTGTGATTTCTCATGCCTGCAAAACTGCTTGTGCTCAGGTGAGCCTCGTGGAAAGCCCCCACCCTCGCGCTAATTTCAAACCGGTGTTTTCCCACAAGACGCGGCGAAACCGGATGTGACGTCATCGCATGCCGATATATTTTACATGCAATGAATACACTTTAAACACTTCTAATTCTAACTAGAAAATACTATTGAATGAATTACTAAGCGAAAATATTATAAACTAAATAACTGTCGTAAAGACAGCACAATACTGACATGTTTTAATAATACTGCAACACAGACAGAAGCCCCTATCAGGCTTCCCTACTCACCTCCTGTGCTCTTCCCTCTTCATACTGACCCCATACTAGCCAACTGATCTCTCACTGAAATCACTGTTCTCTTCCTCCTCAGCATCAGCTCTGTCTCTACCTTGACCCACTGATCTGCCTGGATCTCTTCATCCAAAAGCAACCTGCCTCTGAGCCTGATAACCACCCTGGTAACTCCCCAACCGCCCCAACTCTGAACTGAAGATCTGAGCCCAACAACCTCTCTACTATGATCTGACTCTGACTCCGCTCACGTTTCTTGGCCTCAGTTTCCTTATCTGACAGCAACTGGGGCCTACACCCTGACCCCAATCTCCAACCATCAACCTGCTTTCCCTCAGAGCTGACTTTCCTGATCCTTGCGTGTACATGTACTTCCATTGGTACAGCATGTGAGGGAAGAGACGTTCAGCTGGGTATGATGCCTTAATCCTCAAGCACCACTGATCCTCAATGCAGTGGTCCAACAAACAAAGCCATCATTGACACAAAACCATTATTGGCACAGGAAGTTTGCTGGGGGGATGCGTTGAGGGTCGGTGCCGTCACCATGCCGACTGCGGGGGGGAAGGACCAGCTGCCAGATGAAGGTTTCATCAATATGGTTTGTAGATTGGAATCTAATTTACATATGACACATTCAATTTTCTGGTTGCTCCTCTTTTGTCGATATTTTTGGGTGTTTTTTTCATTTGGTGTGGCTGGCAGTTAATGAAGACTGAGCAGAAGTGAAATATGCTTTTTTGATTTTGTGTTTCATATTCTCCGTTTTCACTCTTTTTTGTTGCTTTGCCATTTGCACAATTTGCATTTTTTGCGTGTGAAGGGGAAGGGACTGTTTGATGTTTCTCTTTGAACGGGTTCCATGGTTCTTTGTTTTGTGGCTGTCTGTGGGAAGTCGAATCTCAGGGTTGTAAACTGCATACATACTTTGACAATAAATGAATCCTTAATGGATGTTTAGCACAATTCCCATTGCTGCTGAACCACAGGGAAAAGTACAGTTACTTCCATATGAAAGCTGGTGAGGATTTGTCTGGAATGTCTCTGCAAGAGTCAGTTCAATATTGTGCAGATATTTGAAGCCTAAGTCTAACTTCTCCATGCTAGTTTGCTGGCTAGAGACGTGGTATACCAGGCTACAGTTTTATAATACCTCTCACTCACTTTGGAAGACCATCTGTCAGCCTGATGGATTACACTGCAGCTAGAGTTATGCTGAGCACAGTCAGAAATAAAAGGACATCTTCAGAAGATCATTCCTTTTAAAACTTAATGGTCCCACAAACTGTGTACTTAAGAGACAGGCCTGCCATTCGGAGAATTTCCAATCTCAATCACCTCCACCTCCTGTACAGTGTAATGTCCTAGGTTGAATGTTTTATTTCAGATCAGCAATGCCCAGCAGACATGCTGCACACACTAATACCAGCATTTGGAAGGTACCAGCACTATTGCTGCTGCTGTTTGAAGTTTGCCAGACCGGGTTTAGGAAGATATGGAGAAAACTGATAAACTAGCATGGAGGGCAAGGTTGAATTTAATATTTCTCCAAGCTGCTGAAACCATGAAAATAAAGTATTGCATCTGTAAAATGGAACCACTTAAACTGCCAGACCTCATTATTAAGCATAAGTGCAGATTGTTGAAGCTGTGCTGCTGTTTATTTTCGATAACAATAGAGGAGAGGCTAGCCAAGAAATCCATTCTGCTTAATGGAGTAAAGGGAATTGTATGGGACAATGTGGTGAAAATGGATTCCTTATATAATAGTCACAGAGCCTTGTAGAACAGAAGGGACCTGTAAGAACTTCAATTCATTCTGCTCCCTGACTCTTAACAAAATACTGCAAAATGTTCTTTTTATGAGAATATATCTAATTCCTTTCAGAAAGGTAGCATTGAATCATCCTTTTTAAACAGGCAAGATCATTGCAGCCCCTTGAGTTTTTTACCTGTCTTCCCAGCAATACAACCAGCTTCGATTGGGACCATCAGCTTAACTTCGACAATGAACAATTGATGCAAATGCAAGTTTAACATATTGTTTTCTCTTAATGCATTAGTCACGCATACTAACGCCAAATAATAGCCATGGTTTAAATAATAATACACAGCTCTTCCATGTTGGATGGAGCGGGCAGCTCAGGTGCAATGAATTCTGATCTACTTTCGGGTTTGTGCGAAGACCCGTGAGACTTGATCCTACCTAAAGAATGAAGCTCCCTGACGAAAGACGACCAAGTAGTTGCAGCATGTTTCTTTCCTTCGAGATGGAGCTGGCTCTAAAGTGGAGGTGAGAATCACTGTAGCACAGTTGGGGCAACATGATAGCTTAGCGGTTAGCACAACACTTCACAGTACAGGCGACGTTGGTTCAATTCCCATTGCTGCCTGTAAGGAGTTTGTACATTCTCCCCGCCAACCCTGTGGGTTTCCTCTGGGTGGTCTGCTTTCCTCCTACAGTCCAAAGATGTACCAGTTGGTAAGTCAATTGGTCTTTTTAAATTGTCTCATGATTAGGCTAGGATTAAATTGAGGGATTGATGGGTCGTGTGACTCAAAGGGCCAGAAGGATCTATTCTGCATTGTATCACAAAAAATAAGTAAATAGTGTGTACTTACCATTGTCAGGCCACAGGAAAAGGGGCCATCCAGTGACAAAAGCCTTGCTTGCTGATCTGCTCAGCCTTTTAGCTTTCACACCTGTTGCCACCACTTCAGAAGAAGCTACACAACATTTTGGAGAGGGAGGGAGAGCAGCCAGATGCCTTGGTACAAATTGGTACCAATGACATACCAAGGAAACACAAAAAAGTGCTGAAAAGAGATTTTAGAGAACTATATAGAAAGCTGAGCAGCAGGACCTCCAGGGTAATAATCTCTGGAGCCAGACTCTCAGGAAGAGCTGGCAGATGATGGGACATAGTCACAGCCAACAAGGTGAGTATCAGTACATTAGGGATGCAAAATCAAAACATGGTAGCAAACACGGTATTCAATGTGCTGTATCTTAATACACGGAGTTTAGGAAATAAGGTGGATGATCTTGTTGCACTATTACAGATTGCCAGGTATGATGTTGTGGCCAACACTGAATTACGGCTGAAGGATGGTTACAGTTGGGAGCTGAATGTCCAAGCTTACACGTCATATCGGAGGGCCAGGAAGGTAGGCAGAGGAGGAGGTGTGGCTCTACTAGTAAAGAATAGCATCAAATCAGTAGAAAGGTGTGACATAGGATTGGAAATGTTGAACCATTGTGTGCTGTGTTAAGAAACTGCAAGGTTAAAAGGACCCCGATGGCAGTAATATACAGGCCTCCCAAAAGTGGTTGGGAGGTGGAACACAGATTCCAACAGGAAATAAAAAAGATGTGTCAGAAGGGCAATTTTTTGATAGTCATGGGAGATTTTAATACACAGGTCAATTAGGAAAATCAGGTTTGTAATGGATCTCAAGAAAGTGAGTTTGTTGAATGCCTAAGAGATGTTTTTTTTTAGAGCAGTTTGTTGTTGAGCCCACTAGGGGATCAGCTATATTGGATTGGGTGTTATGTAATAAACCAGAGGTGATCAGGGAGTTTAAGGTAAAATAACTCCTAGGAACCTGTGATCTCAATATGATTGAGCTTAACTAGAAATTTGGTAAGGAGAAAGTAAAGTGTAACGTAGCAGTATTTCAGTGAAGTAAGGGAAATTGCAGTGGTATGAGTGAGTAGTTGGCCAAAGTAAATTGGAAGGAGCTGTTGGCAGGGATATCAGCAGAGCAGTAATGGCTGTGGGGGAAAATGAGGAAGGTGCAGAACATGTGTAATCCAAAAATGAAGAAATACTCAAATGGCAAAATAGTACAACCGTGATTGACATGGGAAGTCAGCTAATGTAAAAACAAAAGAGAGGGCATACAACAAAGCAAAAATTAGTGGGAAGATGGAGGATTGGGAAGTTTTTAAAAACCTACAGAGGACAACTTAAAGAATCATTAGAAGGGAAAAGATGAAATATGAAAGCAAGCTAGCAAATAATATCAAAGTGGATAGTAAAAGCTTTTCAAGTATGTAAAAAATAAAAGGGAGGTGAGAATGGACATAGAACCACGAGAAAATGAGGCAGGAGAAATAATAATGGGGTACAAGGACATGGCAGATGAACTAAATTAGTATTTTACATCAGTCTTCACTGTGGAAGACACTGGCAGTGTGCCAGATGGTGTAATGTGTGAAGGAAGAGGAGTGGGTGCAGTTACTATTAAAAGGGAGAAGGTCCTCAAAAAGCTGAAAGATCTAAAAGTACATAAATCACCTGGGCCAGATGAACTGCACCCTAGGGTTCTAATAGAGGAAGTGTTAGGGACTGTGGTGGCATTAGAAATGATCTTTCAAAAATCATTGAACTCGGGCATGGTGCCAGAGGACTGGAAAGTTGTAAATGTTACTCCACTCTTTAAGAAAGGAGGAAGGCAGCAGAAAGGAAATTATAGACCAGTTAGCCTGAACTCAGTGGTTGGGAAGATGTGGGAGTCAATTGTTAAGGACAAGGTGATGGAGTACTTGGTGACACAGGACAAGATAGGTCAAAGTCATCATGGTTTCCTTAAGGGAAAATCCTGACTGACGAACCTGTTGGAATTCTTTGAGGAGATTACAACTAGGATATATAAAGGGGATGCGGTGGATGTTGTATATTTGAACTTTCAGAAGGCCTGTGACAAGGTGCCACACATGAGGCTGCTTACCAAGTTAAGAGCCCACGGTATTATATGGAAGTTTCTAACATGGTCAGAGCATTGGGTGGTTGGAAGGAGACAGCACATGGGAATAAAAGGATTCTTGTCTGATTGGCTGTCAGTGACTTGCGGTGTTCCACAGGGGTCGGTGTTGGGACCACTTCTTTTTATGTTGAATATAAATAACTCAGATAATGAAATAGATGGCTTTATTGCCAAGTTTGCAGATGATACAATGATTGGTGGAGAGGCAGGTAGTGTTGAGGAAACAGGTAGGATGCAGAAAGACACACAGATTAGGAGAATGGGCAAGACAGTGGCAAATCAAATACAATGTTGGAAAATGCATGGTCATGCACGTTGGTACTAGAAATAAATATGTGGAGTATTTTCTAAATGGGGAGAAAATCAAAAAATCTGAGATGCAAAGGGACTTGGGAGTCCTTGTGCAGGACACCCTAAAGGTTAACTTGTAGGTTAAGTCAATGATGAGAAAGGCAAATGCAAAGTTCGCATTCATTTCAAGAGGTCTAGAGTACATGGCAGGGATGTGATGCTGAGGCTTTATTAGGCACTGGTGAGGTCTCACCTTCAATATTGTGAATAGTTTTGGGCTCTTCATCTTAGAAGAGACGTGTTGGCATTGGAGAAGATCCAGTGGAGGTTCATAAGGATGATTCCAGGAATGAAAGGGATATCATATGAGGAACATTTGATGGCTCTGGGTCTGTACTCACTGAAATTTAGAAGGATGAGGGCATATTTCGTTGAAATCTTTCGAATATTGAAAGGCCTAGGCAGAGCAGATGTGGAAAGGATGTTTCCCATGGTGGGAGAGTCTAGGACAAGAGGGTACAGCCTCAGTATAGAGGGATGTCCATTCAAAACAGAGATGCAGAGAAATCTCTTTAGCTAGAAGGTGGTGAATTTGTGGAATTTATTGCTATGTGCAACTATGGAGGAGGCCAGGTCGCTGGGTATACTTAAGACAGAGATTAATAGGTTCTTGATTGGACATGGGATCAAAGGTTACGGGGGAAGGCCGGGAAATGGGGTTGAGGAGGAGAAAAAAAAAGGGTCAGCCATGATTGAATGGTGGAACAAACTCAATGGGCCAAATGGCCTGATTCTGCTCCTATGTCTTATAGTCTTATGATGATCTGTTTCCAGCAATTGGTTGGTGATGGAAGGGGTAAGGGAGGGGAGACAGGTAGAAACAGAAAAAAGTCAGACAGGCAGAGGAAACAGAGAGGCTGACAGAGAAAGGAAGACTGACAGAGAGAGAGAGAGAGAAAGTGTGAAACAGAGAGAAGAATGGTGAGCAAAAGGGAGGCAGGGAGAGAAAGGAACACAGTGAGAAGGAGCAGATTGAACCCCAATATCTCATTCTGATTCTGTGCCCAGAAACCTGCTCCTGTATCTGGAGCTCTGTGTGATGTCTTGGCCACCCTCTGATCACTGGTTTGGCAGCTTTGGGTTTGGACTAATGCCCTGGCACCAGCCTTCAACAACACCCAGTTTCAGAAACAACCCAGTTTTAATTCATTGTCATTGTCAAAACATTGTCCTGTAAACTGTATGTTCATTCAGGTCCAGCTTGGTCACCAACTGCCAGCATTGGAGCAGAACCCAGAGGAGGCAAACTCAGGGTGAAGCAGCACCCCTCATCCTGGGATCCCACAGATTCGCCACACCTTGGCTAAAGAAATTCCTTCTCATCTCTGTTCTAAATGGCCATCCCTCAATTCTGAGGCTGTGCCCTCTGGTCCTAGACTCACCCACCATAGGAAACATCTTCTCCACATCCATTCTATCTTGGCCTTTCAATATATATATATTTGATAGGTTTTAATGAGATCCCACCCGCCCCCCCCCCATTCTTCTAAACACTAGTGAGTACAGGCCCAGAGCCATCAAACGCTCATCAATTATTAATCCCAGAATCATTCCCATGAACCTCTCTGGGAACTTTGCAATGCTAGCATATCTTTTCTTAGATAAGGGGCCCAAAACTGGTTACAATACTCCAAGAATGTTCTGACCAATGCCTTATAAAGTCTAAGCATCACATCTTATATCCTAGCCCATTTGAAATGAATACTAACATTGCATTTGCATTCCTTATCACCTACAAAACCTGCAAATTAACCTTTCGGAAATCCTGCCCAAGGACCTCTGATGTTTGAATTTTCTCCCCTTTTAGAAAATAGTCCACATCTTTATTCCTTCTATTAAAATGCATGGCCATATATTTCCCTACACTGTATTCCACGTGCCACTTCTTTTCCCATTCTCCCAAAATGTCTAAGTCTTTCTGCAGACTCCTTGCCTCGTCAACACACCCTGCCCCTCCACCTACTTTTGTAGCCTCTGCCAACTTGGCCACAATTCTGTCAACAAATCATTGATCCAGGAGCTGTCCCAATACCAACCTTTGCAGAACATCACCTTTCACCAGCAGTCAACCAGAATAGGTCTCCTTTATTCCGACTCATTGCTCCTGCCATCAACCAATCTTCTATCCATGCTGGTATCTTTCTTGTAATATCAGTCTATTAAACAGTCTCATGTGTGGAGCTTTGTCGAAAGCCTTCTGAAAATCCAAGTAAACAACAGACACTGACTCTTCTTTGCCTATTATCTCCTCAAAGAATTCCAATGGACTTGTCAGGTAATACTTGCCCTTGAGGAAACCATGCTGACTTCGGCCTACTTTATCATGCGCCTCCAAGTACCCCAAATCCTGATCCTTAATAATGGACTCCACCATCTTCCCAGCCACTGAAGTCAGGCAAACTGGCAAATTGTTTCCTTTCTTCTGCCTCACTTCCTTCTTAAAGAGTGAAGTGACATTTGCAAATTTCCAGTTACCCAGAGCCATTACAGAATCTAGTGATCTTGAAAGATTATTACTATTGCTTTCACAATCACTTCAGCCACCTCTTTCAGAACCATCTGGTCCAGGTAATCTACCCATCTTTCAGCTTCCCAAGCACCTTCTCCTTAGTAATAACAACTATACTCAACTGACATTCTCAAATGTCTGGCATACTTCCACGGTGAAGACTGACACAAAATACTTATTAAGTTCATCAGCCATTTCTTTGACCCCAATACAACCTCCCCAGTGTCATTTTACAGTAGCCCAATATCCAGCCTTGCCTCTCTTTTACTTTTTATATATCTGAAAAATCTTCTGGTGTTCTCTTCGATATTATTGACTAGCTTACCTTTATATCTAATCTTTTCTCTCCTTATGTTTTTTTCTAGTTGCCTTCCCTTTATTTTTAAGAGCTTCCTAATCCTCTAACCCTGCTAATTTTTACAATATTATATGGCCTATCTTCTGCTTTTGTCTGTCTTTGGCTTCACTGGTCAGCCACGGTTGCCCTATCCTTCCTTTAGAATACTTCTTCATCTTTGGGACATATCTATCCTACATCTTTTGAAATACCTCCAGAGGCTCCAGCCATCATCCCTGCTAGAGTCTCCTTCCATTCAACTTCCTCTCTACTGTCCCTGTAATACTGATAGATCTGATTTTATCTTCTTCCTTTCAAACTGCAAGGTGAATTCTATCATATTATGATCACTATCTCCTAAGGTTTCATTTACTTTCAGCTCCCTAATCAAATCTGGTTCATTACACAACATCCAATCCAGAATTGCCTTTTCTCTAGTAGCCTTGACCAGAAGCTGCTCTAAACAGCCATGGAAGAACCATTCTACAAATTCTCTCTCTTGGGATACAGTACCAACCTGATTTTCCTAATCTATCTACATATTGAAATCCCCCATGACTATTGTAACACTGCCCTTATTATTTGTCTTTTCCACTTCCCAATGAAATTGATAACCCACATCCTGGGTACTGATCAGGGGCCTATATATAACTCCCATTAGGGTCTTTTTACCCTTGTAGTTCCTTAACTCTACACACATTTTCCGATCCCAAGTCATCTCTTCCTAAGGATTTGATTTCATTTTTTAGCAATAGAGCTACCCCAACCCCTCAGCCTACCTGTCTGTGCTTTCAACACAAGGTCTTTCCTTGGATGTTACGCTCCTAACCATGATCCTGTTTCAGCCACTTCTCAGTGATGCCCACAGTGGCATACCTGCCAATTTCTAACTGTACTACAAGATCATCTATCCCTCTGATTGCAATTTTGCCCTATCATCTGCCTGTCCTTCCTCAGAAGATGGAAACACCTACCTCACTTGCACTTAATTTGTTTATCTGCACTGCACATTCTCAGAAACTGCTTCACCAGCTCGGCATTCTGCTTCCTTTTCCTATCTCAATATACTGACAGTATGTGTATCATTACACTTTGATGTACCTGGATTGTAGGTGAACCGATTTTCACTATTTTACCCTCCTTCCCTAGATAAGGGGGTGGGGCTCCAAATAGGAACAAGTCATGAGATAAAATGATAGCCTGTGAGGGCAAGTTTAGTAATCAGGATAGCGAAGGACATGGTAAAGGGAAGGAAAGAAATGTTTGTTTGAGATGCATCTCTATGCTTGAGGGTTAACAGGTAAAGCAGATGAACTTAGAGCATGAATTGGCTCTGGGCACTGGAATGTCATAGCTATAACAGAAAAAACGGCCGAGAGAAGGGCAAAGCAGACTGTTTAATGTTCCAGGACACAGATGACAAAGGTAAATGTAAACCGAGGGGTGGTTGCCTTTTAGAAAAAGAAGGATGCAACAGAAACGCTTAGAGTCATCATCCTTGGAGGATCATCCAGCGAGGCCTTATGGTTAGAACTTAGAAACAAATAATAGAGAGTCACTCCAGCGGGGCTGTATTATAGAACCTCTAACAGTAGATTTTGGCAGATGGGGCTTATCAACTGCGGTTGGCAGCTCATCTAGGGGAAGAAAAATTCTGACCTCAAAGCTCCGTTGGCTTGTGGCTATACACACTCATGGGGAAGGCTTGAGGAGTAAACCCCGAGGGAAAAACCCAGAGCGGGCTAAGACAGTCTTACATTGAGTTCAATGATGACTGGCAATTCCTGCAATGCTGTCAGTATCTCCAATTGAACTCTGTCTTTTTGTGTGTTTTCCCCCAGCTGTCAGTCTGTGGTGTTGTATTGCCATGTGCTCCTGTACCCGTTCCTGCTCTACTCCGGCCCCTGTATCACTGAGTACTCCGTCTCTCATCTGTTTCTCATTATTACCTGTTTTGCTGCCACTTCTGTCTCATTGTGCTCCACCTATCATCTGCCTCTCTGTTTATTGCTCAGTGTATTTCAGTCCTGTGTTTTCACCTGTTTGTTGCTAGATTGTGCCAATGACTTGTTCTGAGCCTTTCCGGCATTTGTATCTGTACTCTGTCAGTCTGAATATTGTCTCTGCCTGAATCCAGATTCTGGTTTTTGGATTTCTCTGGATGTTTTGATCTCTGCCTGAACTTTGACACTGACTTTGTTTGCATCTTGGGGTTTGTTACTCAATTAATATTATTATGTGCAGCATATTGGGTCTGTGATTGGATCCCTGCTCCAGTGTGCACAGTACTGGGTCTGTGATTGGATCCCTGCTCCAGTGTGCACAGTACTGGGTCTGTGATTGGATCCCTGCTCCAGTGTGCACAGTACTGGGTCTGTGATTGGATCCCTGCTCCAGTGTGCACAGTACTGGGTCTGTGATTGGATCCCTGCTCCAGTGTGCACAGTACTGGGTCTGTGATTGGATCCCTGCTCCAGTGTGCACAGTACTGGGTCTGTGATTGGATCCCTGCTCCAGTGTGCACAGTACTGGGTCTGTGATTGGATCCCTGCTCCAGTGTGCACAGTACTGGGTCTGTGATTGGATCCCTGCTCCAGTGTGCACAGTGCTGGGTCTGTGATTGGATCCCTGCTCCAGTGTGCACAGTGCTGGGTCTGTGATTGGACCCCTGCTCCAGTGTGCACAGTGCTGGGTCTGTGAATGGATCCCTGCTCCAGTGTGCACAGTACTGGGTCTGTGATTGGATCCCTGCTCCAGTGTGCACAGTGCTGGGTCTGTGATTGGATCCCTGCTCCAGTGTGCACAGTGCTGGGTCTGTGATTGGACCCCTGCTCCAGTGTGCACAGTGCTGGGTCTGTGAATGGATCCCTGCTCCAGTGTGCACAGTACTGGGTCTGTGATTGGCTCCATGCTCCAGCACCCTGAAAGACACTGCTGGTATCAAACTGTATTGGTCTGTGCAATTCTTTGATGTATGGAGAGGGGGAGCATGCTACATGGGCAACAACTTGCTCTCCATATCATACTGTCCAGGCTTGTGTCTCTAGACCGCTAAAATGCAATATTGAGCTAGGAGGCCCTCAGCTCAATAGTTGATGGGAATTTCAGGAGCTGGTTATGTGGAGGGAGTTTTCATTGTCATAGGTGCAGGAGCAGGCCATTTGGCCCTTCGAGCCAACACCACCATTCAATGGGATCATGGCTGATCATCCACAGTCAGTACCCTGTTCCTGCCTTCTCCCCATATCCCTTGTCTCTGTTATCTTTAAGAGCTCTATCTAACTCTTTATTGAAAGCATCCCGAGAATTGGCCTCCACTGCCTTCTGAGGCAGAGCATTCCATAGATCCACAACTCTCTGGGTGAAAAAGTTTTTCCTGAACTCCGTTCTAAATGGACTACCCCTTATTCTATAGCCATAAGAATAACAGGTTTGTATAGTGGGAGTGTTTAATTTCTGTGGTTTTGACTGGGACATCCAGTGGGTAAAGGGCTTGGGGTAAGGTGGAATTGATTGAGTGTTTCCTGAGTCAATATATAGAAGGCTTTGCTTGGGAAGGTGCAACATCACATCCCATCTTGGGGAACAAGGCAGGGCAAGTAACTGAAATGGCAGCTAGTGAGCATTTGGCTCTAGTGACCAGAATTCAATTAGTTTTAAGATAGTGGGTAGCATAAAAAGATAGGACAGGTTTATGGGTTATGTCCTTCAACTGGAGCAGAGCTATTTTAGAGGGAATTAGGCAGGACCTAGCAGAGGTTCATTGGGGGAGCCTATTTCAAGGAAAAGGAATGAAGGGCAATTGGGAGGCATTTTATCGTGAGCCTAGGGATACAATGTTCTTCTCGGAGTGAAGCATAAACCTGCATGTTCAGGGAATCCTGGCTGATGGTAGATATTGAGGTTCCTATCAAAAAGAAGAAGCAAGTATACTTTGGGTTCAGGAGGTGGGGTTGGGGGTATGAATGGCTTCTCTGATGTCTATAAAAAGATTAAGTCTTAATAGGCAGAATAGGGAAAGGTGTAAAAACCTGGTTGTTATAGTAAATGACTTCCCTAATGTAGACTGAGACATCCTTAATGCAAGAAATTTAGATGTGGTAACATTTGTTTGGACCATTTAGGAGGGTTTTTTAAATTAATATGTAATCATCCAAAAAGAGGAAGGGTCATACTGCCTTGTGTTCAGTAATGGCCAGATGACTGATCTTTCAGTGGAAGTACAATTAAAGAATCGTGATCACAATTCCTTGAGCTCAAAAGTAGCTATAGATTGGATAAGTATGGACATTATGGGAGAATATTAAATTGGGACAGAGCATATTTTGAGAGTATGAGAGAGGAACTAGGAACAGTTACTTGGGAAAAACTGCTTCTGGGCAAGCCCACATCTGGTATGTGGAATATCAACTGCACAGAGTACAGGACAGATATATTCTAGCAAGAAGAAGGGACAAGGATGACAAAGTAAGAGAACCTTGGATGTTGAAGGAAGGTGGTGAATTTAGTTGAGTTATAGGAAAGATGCGTTTAAAATGAAAATGGTGCAGACAAGATTTGCAAGGATGTTTCTAGGACTAGAAGGCGTGCTGTATCGAAAGAAGTTGGTGAGGTTAAGTCTTTACCCCTTGAAACATAAGCAAGTAAAGGGAGACCTTATAGAGGTGCTTAAATTATGAGAGGCATAAATAAAGTGGACCATAGCAGTCTTTTTCTCATGGCAGGGGGCCAGCCGCTGGTGTAGCAGCATCAGCACTGGACTTCGAGGCAGATGGTCCTGAGTTCAAACCTGGCTAGGTCCCAGAACCAGGTCCCAACCTGGGCAGCAGCAGTATCTGCACAGAAGAAGGTCCTGGTAATCTACTTCCCTATTTTGCCATGAAAACCCTGTGGAATCTACTCCCTCCATAGGGTCGCCATGAGACAACAACTCAATGACACATAACAACTGGAGTTAATTTTTTAAGATGTATAGATTTAGGATGAGAGGAAAAAGATTTAAGAGGATGGTGAGTATATGGAATGTATCATGCAAACTAACCAACAATCTCCGTGCTGGCTAAAGTGATCACTAGATGCACTCTGCCACTTAAGTTAGAAAGGGAGAAGTTGGAAGGCGGTGGATTAGGGAGATGTATTTTCTGAAAAGGAAGACAAGGAAAGCAGATGGCAGATGTATGTGCCATTCTTGAAGCATTAAAGAATGTGCAAGAGGCCTCAGTGAAGGTACAGCACTGATCAAAGTGCAGATGAGCCAAGGAGAGAAGCATTCGAAGATGAAGGTGAGAGTTTCAAGTTCACCATATTACGTTATTTCATGAGAGCAAGGAATGAGTAGGGCATGTTGTGGGGGATGACTTGGACTGTATTTTGCAAAATATGGGACATATGAGTAGAGTATTGAATGTGGAGGGGGAAAATTCAGGGATAAAGTGAGCAGCTCATGAAGAACAAAGGTAGAGGAAAGGGTGGATGATGTCATGATAATTTCTTATCTATCCATTTTACCTTCTTTGTACTTTGCTTCTGCGTTCAGGGTCTGGTGAGCAGCAGTTGTACAGTTTGACAAATCGCAGTGTCAGGCCGCAATCTGCAGGTATTTGTCTTGTGTGGAAGAGCTGAACCTAACAATTAATGGCCTGTGCACCCACATAAATTTGCTAAACCAGGGCAGCAGAACTCATCACTCACTACTAATCCTCTTTAATCCTTACTGCTTCACAATCTCACAATTTATGAAAATATTAGTTTTGGACTGAAGAGTTTCAGAAAGAGAGAAAGCATTGCCTGCCATATTACAGAAATATATACTTGGTAAGAGTGACATACATTCAGTGAAAACTGGCTGCCTTTTCTTTGGAAAATACCCTTCTGTGATCTATAGCTGGTGTCTAAGGGACAGCAATAATTAAGAGGGGCATATGTTTGGATATTGAGTGCAAATTAAGCTAAATCCACCAAATTGTAAACCAGAACTAAAACACCAAAGTTGTTTGTTCCTCAGCTAATGAGTGAAAAGTTGAATCATCCTTATATAACACACACACACAAATTGCTGGTGGACCGCAGCAGGCCAGGTAGCATCTATAAGGAGAAGCACTGTCAATATTTTGGGCCGAGACCCTTCATCAGGACTAATTGAAAGGAAAGATAGTAAGAGATTTGAAAGTAGGAGGGGGAGGGGGAAATGTGAAATGATAGGAGAAGATCAGAGGGGGTGGGGTGAAGCTGAGAGCTGGAAAGGTGATTGGTGAAAATGATACAGAGCTGGAGAAGGGAAAGGATCATGGGATGGAAGGCCTAGGGAGAATATCATCCTCATATACCTGTTATATTCCATATACCTCATAAACCCTCAGAAACACAGCATCAGGAATTACATTTTCTATATTCTTCAGAAATGGTCCACAATCCAACCCATGTGCCAGCAGGCTGATAAGTTTGAAAGATTCACAATGAAAACCATAAAGAACTTCCAGCCACATGGAATTCCCCCTCCAGAAGTGGGCAGCATGTTTAAATTTGGTCCATCTTTGCATATCTGGAGAAAGACATTTCTGATACATCGTTTCAGAACATTTGCTGTGGTTGTTGGTGGTTCTCTTGCCTGCCATGATAGAAAGCAAGTCTGGCTGTGTTGACTGGATGAAGTTTCACTGACTCCTGAGTTTTTTTCCACTGGAATTTTTTTTATTTTTGTAATACACCACAGAGTAGGTGTATTTCAAGCCATGCTGCCCTGCAATCCCCCGATTTAACCCTAGTATAACCATGGGGCAATTTACAATGTCCAATTAACCTACCAACCAGTATGTCTTTGGACTGTTTGAAGGAAACTGGAGCACCCGGAGGAAACCCGTACGTTCACGGGGAGAATGTACTAACTTCTTACAGGCAGTGGCAGGAATGAATCCTTCATTGACTGGTGCTGTTAGAATCCAGAAGTAGTATCAAAGCTCAACCCTTTCATATTTAAACTGGGTGCAGGAGTCTGGCAGTGGTCTCACTATTACATATGTCACTTTGGAAATAAGGGCATGCACTGCAAAACTCAGCATTTCTTGGACTCTTCCTGAAGGATAGTCACTGGGCTTTCTGACTGCATCACTATAGCTCATCTGATTAAAGTCTCCCCACAGTGCCATTAGATACAGACTGTCAGAACTTTGACTGATTGACGTAAATGGTGGCTACCTGACTTCCCTAAACATCCCTGCTTTTGAAAATTGGCCAAAACTCATTTCTTTAGCATAAGGCCAAGAGGTTCAATTGTTGTTCAGACCAAACATCAGAATGGAGAAGAGCTGTGATCCAAGTGACTTTGATTGTGAAATGGTTGTTGGTGCCAGATGGGATAGTTTGAGTATCTCCAAAACTGCTGATCTTCTAGGACTTTCACTTGCAACATCTCTAGAGTTTACAGAGAATGGTGAAAAAATCAAGAATAAAACATCCAGTGAGGGGCAGCTCTGTGGGTGAAAGCATCTCATTAATGAGAGTGGTCAAAGGCATCGCCAGATTAGTTCAAGCTGACAGTAACTCAAATGACCACTGAGTGTATGTTAATGGAAATACTCAACGCAGCCAACCTGTTCAGAGTGCTTTTGATTGCCTGAGACATCTGCTGTAAGAAAAGAGAAAAAGAAGTAGAGAGAGGAATTTAATTTCAGAGCAATGTCCCAGTTTTGGTCTGCCAAAACCATAGTGTACAGCTTTAATTAAATATGGTAACAACAAGAGTGAAGCCATGTTATATCCGCTAACATTGGCAGGTTATCCAACTTAAACACCATAAGTCTATTGTGGCTAACTGGAAGGTCAGCAGTTCATTAGAGACTTGGACATGGGCGTAATATAATGTAAATTTCAAGGAGATTTATAGGAAGATGTTTCCTGTTTGGCATTGCTGCCTGCCACACTCCAATAGTACCTTTGGATCAGCTACAGGATCATCAGCTGGGGACCACCATTCATTGAATTTTTGCTCCCTGGTACATTTCCTGGTGGCAGGGTAGTGATAGGGATGTCTCCCCGCCACCCCCTGCAGTTTTCAATGGGGGTTAGTTGGTCCCCCAATTCCATCCTTCCACCTCAATCACATCCAAAAGTTGCTCTTTTCTGCCTCTTTAGCCAATTCTGTGGTGCTTCTCCTGACTGTCATTCCAGTCACTGCCATATTACAGAGTAACCTTGTGGGTGTACTGACGAAGCCCCGACATCCTACTTCCACAGGATAGTTAACAATCCTCCAGCCAGCTTCCTTACACTCAGCTGCCAGTTCTGAGGCCTCTTCCAATCGTGGCCGGCCTCCAATCTATCCTCCCATGGGATGGTTAACTCAATGAGAAAGACTGTTTTGGCAGCCATGGACCACTATCTCTGGGTGGACAGATGAGGTGGTGACTTTGATGGGGCATTGTAGCTGTCTGCCAAGATCTGCCCTCATGTTCCACTCCTTGTCTGTAGAGGGGAGCCCTGAAAGAGCTCTTGGGTGGACACATTAAGCACTCTTACCAGCCTTAACAAATGGGATAAATTGTCATCCACTGGGAAAAGCTACTTCTTGGATACTGCCTGCTGGTCTCTGGGATCTCTGCCATCTTCTTTAGGACCTAGTCGTGCCGCCATCTGTAATACCCTTGGGACAGCGCAGTCTGGCATCCTGCCAGGATTCGTTGTTTCGGCTTTAGTAATACCACCATTTGTCATCCAGTTCGACTGAGTTTCTTCAGGTAAAACATGATGTCTGCCGGGAAGCTGGAATTATCTTTTAATAAAACTTCTTTCTGACAGTCTCCAAACTAAATGTGACACCAGTAAGGTCAAATTTCAACACTGCTGGAACTTCACTGTGTGCTTTTAAAGACAATAAAAGGGGGGGGGGGAGAGAAACTCTTGCATTTAAATGCAATAAAGTTTTTGAATCTGAAGCTTGGGCAGCTAAGTCGGTAGAACGTAACACTTTTAATTTGAATATTTACAGGTCAAGTCTCTGTTAGATATCCACCTTTCTAGATGAAGTAATCGAAGTAATGCAGCTAGTAGAACCACTATCTCAAAACTCCAGTGATCCATGTTCTTGAGCATCAATGCTGTCCATGTGACAACATGGGTTTCTTCCAGATGCTACAGTTTCATCCACATCCCAAAAACCAATGCATTGGGCATTGATAGGTTCATTGACCACTGTGTTGTTTAGAGTGTAGATTGGTTATAGATCTACAGAGAGGGAGTAGGGATGGGGGAGAGATTGAGTAAAAAGGGTTAAGGTAGAACTAGACTTAGTGGGTGCTTGATGATAGTACAGACAGAGTATAGAAGGGCCTGTTTTCTTGCTGTAGAACTCTGACTCTGATTGGCTTCTTTCACCACTTTGGCATGTCCTAAAGCTGAGGTTCAGTATTAACATTCTCAATTCGTCGTTAGAAGGTTCTGGGTTCTAGTCACACCCCAGAATTTTGAAGCAAAATCGAGGCCCATGTTCCCACACTCGTATATAAACTGTCAGAGGCACTCCCATCATTTCTAAGGCCCTACCTCTGCCTAAATCCCCTGGCAATATTTCAAAGAAGAGTTACATCTTTCTTCCTTGATCAAGATAATAAAAATAGATTAGTTGATCTTTAAACAACACACACAAAATGCTGGTGGTGATTTTTGCATTTTCCCCTCCCCTCACTACTTTCGAATCTCATAGTATCTCTCCTTTCAGTTAGTCCTGACAAAGGGTCGGCCCGAAACGTCGACAGTGCTTCTCCCTATAGTTGCTGCCTGGACTGCTGTGTTTTGTGTGTGTTGTTTGAATTTCCAGCATCTGCAGATTTCCTCATGTTAGTTGATCTTTACCATGTTATTGTTCATGAGAGATTGTCATGAAGTTAATGCTGAGACTTGAAATATGATTTTGACCCAAAATATTAACAATTCCTTTCCCCCTGCAGAAGCTGCTCGACCGCAAATTGTTGCCATGTGAAGATAATAGCTGCTACCGATCTCAATATCTGCCAGTGGCTAAGCATTCCACTGGCTGCTGCCAATCTCTACATTCCAGCGGTATTTACGTTTTTCATAGTCTACTGCCTATCTCTGCATTCTTACTGTTTCATTGGCTGCAAAACTCTTCAGTGCACTATAAATTGTGAAAAGACACTCTACAAATGCATGCCTTCCTTTTAAAAGTGCATTACGGCCAATTAAGCTGTAGTTACTGTTGTAGCTCCAGAGTTCAGCTTTGCTCATCGTCTCATCTCATGGAACTCTTTGCAATAAAACAGTCAGTGCAAACTGAATTATTTCCCTGTTTTCTGATGACATATACAACTGACTCTCATTGACTGTAACTTCCTAAAGCAAACAAGAAACAACCTATGTCATATGTTTAGAAAGAGAATGTAATCTGTATAGGGCTGGTGTTCTGATGGCCCAGTAGGTGAAAGCATACAGAATGATGAAGTACCAGATAATGCCAGGTTCATTCCAGATTTTCTGAAGCTAATTGATGCCCACCTGGTTTTCATTCCTAGCTTCCATCTGTTATTTCTTTAATTCTCAGGCTTTGAACTTCACGACCAGATCCCTTGTTGTCCTTCAAATGTTTTCTCCTTGAACTTCCACTTGGGCAATGCTGTTAGATAGAGAAGATTTTGACCATGAGAGGAAGCTGGCCCATTTTCAAGGGGGAATGTAGTGTAATGTGTGAAGAGCAGGGAATTGTTGTTCTTATGTAGCTGTTATCCTTGTGCTTCTGAGACCATAAGTTTGAGGAGCAGAATTAGGCCATCTGGCCCATCGTGTCTGCTCCACCATTCAATCATGGCTGATGCTTTTTTCTTAGCTCCTCCTCAACCCCAGTTCATGGTCTTCTCCCCATAACATTTGATGCCATGGTGTCAAGAACCTAACAGTCTCTGACCTGGCCCCCATAGCTACATGCGGCAACATCCACAAATTCACCACCCTTTGGCTAAAGAAATTTCTCCACATCTCTGTTTTAAAAAGGCGCCACTCTATCCTGAAGCTGTGCCCTCTTGTTCTACACTCTCTCACCATGGGAAACGTCCTTTCCACAACTATGCTGTCTAGGCCTTTCAACGTTCAAAAGGTTACAATGAGATTCCCTCCTCATCCTTCTGAATTCCAGTGAATACAGACCCAGAGCCACGAAACGTTCCTCGTATGATAACCCTTTCATTCCTGGAATCATCCTTGCAAACCTCCTCTGAACACTTTCCAATGCCAGCACATCTTTTCTAAGATGAAGGGCCCAAAACTGTTCACAATACTCAAGGCGAGGCCTCACCAGTGCCTGATAAAGCCTCAGCATAACACCCCTGCTCTTGTATTCTAGACCTCCTGAAATGCATGCTAACATGGTATTTGCCTTCCTCACCACCAGCTCAACCTACAAGTTAACCTTCAGGGTGATAAATAACACAGCTTTGCAAGGTACAATGGAATTGAAGGATCTCTAGCTTCCTGGTGAGCAGGTTCTGATGGAAAATGTTGGGTTCAGATGCAATGAGTGAATGTTAAGCAGGAAAACTGTGGAAATGCATAAGTTAAGTAGACAATCGGAATCTTTTCCTTGGGGTAAAAATGGCAAGTACTAGAGGGTATGCATTTAAGGTGAGGAGGGAAAAGTTTATAGGAGATGCGGGGCAAGAGTTTTTTACACAGGCTGGTGGGTGCCGGGAACAGTCTTCAGGGGTAATTTACTCATTCTATTTAGAGACAGATCGTGGAATAGGTCCTTCAAGCTGCACCACCAGCAACCCACCAATTTAACCCAATTTCTAATGACCAAATAATCTACTGACTGGTGTGTACTTGGACTATTGTGGAAGCCAGAGCACCTGGGTGAAACCAACAGGTTCCATGGGGAGGATGTACAAACTCCTTACAGAGAACACAAGGATTGTACTCCAAACTCCTATGGACTCACTTTCAAGGACTCCTCATCTAATGTTCTCCAGATTTTTTGTTTCTTTGTTTATTTATTTATTTATTAATTTTCTTCTGAGGTTGCACAGTTTGTTGTCGTTGGCACATTGGTTGTTTGTCCGTCCGTCCTACTCACTGCAGTCTTTCATTGATTCTGTTAAGTTTCTAGGATTTACTGAGTATGCCCATAAGAAGACGAAAACCAGGGTTGTCTACGCTGACATGGATGGACTTTGATAATAAACTCACTTTGAACTTTTGAACTTTGAATGATAATGTCACTTAAGATGCTTTAGATGGACTCATGTCTCCAAGGGGACCACAACCTTGTCTTGGTTTGGAAGCTTGTGTGCCTCAGTGACCCAGAGAGCTGTATTGGCTGGAGTCAGAGCTTTACGTTTTGGCTCTTGGTAGGGATATCCATGCCAAGCAGGTCAAAGGGTAGAGGCCAGACTAAAAGTGGTCCACTGGTCCTCCAAGTTCAAGGGTTCAGTTCAGGGCCAACAACCTTGACTGGTAAAACAAAATAGTTATGGAAGCAGCAAAGAAGAATCCTCCTACATCTGAGTGCAACAGTGTTCCTCAGTCTCCATCTGGGAATTGTTAAGCTGACAGTACTGAAAACCAAGAGGAAGCTGCTGACACAATGAAGGAAGCCCTGAACACTGCCAGAGATGGAGGAACTCCGTAATTGGCAACTGCGTAACGGGCAATAAGTAGGTAAGGTGGGCTCACGAATATGCAGGGAATAGAAGGATATGGATCATGTGCAGATAGAAGATATTTAGTGTAATTCAGCATTGTGTTGGGCATAGACTCTGTCTGCTGATCTGCCCACTCCTGTGTTGCACCATTCCAAGTCTCCACGTCTTTCGAAGCTCAGAGACTAACAGAATACAAAATCATGCCAGATCCTTAAAAAAAAACAAATTACACTGTTCTGCAGAATATTAAATAAATGCAGATCGGAAGCAACTATGTAGTAATAAAAGGAAAGGGAAAATGCTTAAATTCTGGAACCTCGTAGCACTAAATGCAAATGAAAGATACAACAGCAGCAGCAGCAGGACGTATTACTCCACTTCCTGAGCATCTCAAAACAAGGGATATTTCCAGGAATTAGGCTGATACTGTGGGAAGGGAAAAGGAGGAAGACAGATCATGATACACAGGCATGTGGGAGGAGAGCATATTGGTGCCCATTCAGAGACCAATGGGAAAGAAAAAGAGATAGTCTTTCATGAGCTTGGAGTGTTCTGAAGTGTTTTATAGTCTCTTTAAACTACGTTGACTGTTTCAATGTCAGAATGCATGAACACAGTTTGCTAACTTTTAACTATACTTAGAGCTTTAACATGAAAAGGATCTCAGGTCCCAACACAGAGCAGAACAATCCACACCAAAGCATTGGCCCAGGGACTTCAATTCTGAGGTTGACATCTCCCATTCTCCAAGGAGCAGCACTGAGCTCTCAGTATCTGCAGCGTCAGCAGCTTTACGTTATGCCTGTTTGTGCAGTGCAAAGGTTCAAAGTGCAGCACACCAAATGTGCGCTCTATCTCTGGAGACGTGACCCCTCTCTCTCCTGGAGCTGAGCACAGTGAACTCAGGCTCTTCTTCAACGAAAGGTCAAACGTTAGAGACTTAGCAGCAGATAACAAAAGGTAATAAACTCCAAAGACTGCAGGCCTGGGACAGCTAGACAAGAGCGAGCTCTGTCAGTTGCTCAAGTTAAAAGCTCCTTCACTAGAAGCAGCTGTGAGTGGGTGGAGGCAGGATCAAGAAAAGACTTTAGCTGATGCAGCCCTGGAGCAGAATAAAACCATGGCTCATTCTGCTGCCTGGCCCAGAACAAAAGAGTCATTGCTTTTAGAGACTGGTATTGTGGTTGTGTTGTAAGAAACAAGGCTTGAATTAAATCCTCGGATAACTTATTTAATGTTTGTTGTACTTTCAATCAAAGTTGGATTTGTATGCAAATATTAAGTGTGCTGATGATTCATTCATAGGAATAGCTGCCATTTTACATTTTATATAGTCACAAAGCAAGAGTCTGCTTATCTACCTGATTACACTGTGAAACTTGAACATATACACCTACACATTGTATCTACTACCAAGAGATACCAGGCATGCATCGCATCTCACACACACGCACACATGCCCGCGCATACACTTGTGCAGTTACATATTATATTGTAGGCTACTGCACTGCAACAAGTTTTGAATTGCTCAAGGACAGCGGACACGTATTCTCTCTTTGCTACACTGTAATTATGGAATCATGGAAGCTGGCTTGTGACAATATTCATAATTGGGAAACAATCTGAGCCACGTGAGTTTTGTCTGTTCGATCAATAGGTGTCTTATCTGAAGTTACCAATAGTATAGTTCCCTCAGATTAGCAAATATGTTATTCCAATCAAAGGATGAGGCTGGCAAAGGTGTGCCCATCAGAAATAATTGGAAGTTCATCTCCTCAGAACCCATAATGGCAAAACTAGTACTTGAGAGATCCTGAGCAAGTTCCATTGGATCACATTTGGTTTCCTCCTTCCTTTTTAATTGACAAATAAGCTGGTACATTGCATAGTGCAGTTGGTTAAATACACTATAATCAGCTTGACCAACAGCGTTACTTATCTCCTATATTATAAGCATTAGTAAGCTTCAAAATAATTTAACTAGCTCTAAAGCCCTGGGATATACTAGAGTCATGGAAGATGCCACCGGAGTCTTTCTTTTATAACCATATAACAATTACAGCATGGAAAGAGGCCATCTCGGCCCATCTAGTCCATGCCGAATGCTTACTCTCACTTAGTCCCACTGGCCCACACTCAGCCCATAACCCTCCATTCCTTTCCTGTCCATATACCTATCCAATTTTACTTTAAATGACCATACTGAACCTGCCTCTACCACTTCTACTGGAAACTGATTCCACACAGCTACCACTCTTCGAGCAAAGAAATTCCCCCTCGTGTTACCCTTAAACTTTTGCCCCCTAACTCTCAACTCATGTCCTCTTGTTTGAATCTCCCCTACTCTCAATGGAAAAAGACTATCCACGTCAACTCTATCTATCCGCCTCATAATTTTAAATACCTCTATCAAGTCCCCCCTCAACCTTTTATGTTCCGAAGAATAAAGACCTAACTTGTTCAACCTTTCCCTATAACTTAGCTGCTGAAACCCAAGTAACATTCTAGTAAATCTTCTCTGTACTCTCCCTATTACAAGTTTAAAGCACCTTGAGCATTTAAAGTGTGTCTGCTACAATATAAATGAATGCTAAATACTAAATGTAATTGTATCTGAGAGGTAAAGGGCATTAAAATGTGTTTACTGTCAAGAAAATTACTTATAAACCATAATAATGTTGGATAAATAGATAACTAGAATGTTGTCTTGCCCATAAAACTATAGTATGTATTTCTGGGAGAACCGTATTTTAATCTTGTTTTAATTTGATTATAGTTAACCCACAGAAATTTTGTAAATTTGATTCATTTCCACTGCATAACAACTGACGCAGTGTGATTTTTTTTCCCACTTCCCCCACAAATCATCCTTACAGCTTTTCCACTTAGATTGACAATTTAATGGGAATTTATTTCCCAATTACAGGCAGTTTTGTTGGCGCCATTAGAATCTGGACTGAGACAGTAGCATCTTATTTCAAGTAGGAGACTTTCAGTACAGTCCCAGAGGGAAAGGACAATATGCTGATCTAATGGATTTCAAATATTTCTAGGTATTTATTCACATCAGAATTCAGCTAAGCCATTTTTATGAGCTGATATGATAATGCAGTGCTCATGTGACCAGGTTAGTCTTGCATCAAGCCTGAGTTCAAATCCCAGCACTAGTTTTAAAAAGCTGAGAGCAACAGAAGAGACTGTGAAGCTACGGGAATGTTGTCAAACCCCAGCTGCTTCATTAATATGTGAAGCCCAAACCGTACTTGGGAACATATAAATCCAGCTGACCTGAGACCTGTAGGCTCAGTGACTCCCACGGGCCCACACTGGCATCAAGTGCCCATGGCCAATGGGAGGCGGCAGAGCAACGAGCAGGCGCATGGCAATGTGGCACTAGGGAGGTCATCTGGCAGCTGCTTCCCTGAGAATCCGGTGGCCCTGAGACTTACAGCATTCTAAAGGGAAAAGCATTTTAACACTGGGATAGAGAGAGCATTTGTGCAGCCACCTGTCTTTGAACTGGCTATTCACTGTCCAAAACTCTCTTCCTGAGGTGCCATGCTACACATGCAAATTGACAATAGCAGACATGTATACACACACACACACACACATGCTGTACATGCACATATGCAGAATTACATGCATGCGCATACACATACAAGTGCACACTTCAACATTTACATGCACACACTAACACACGTATGCTCATGTAATAATTAAATTCTGTGCTCACTCCCACTCTGCCCTCAGCCTCCTATACTGTACCAGAAAGTTAAGTGTGAGTTGGGCAAACAACAGTCCATTTCACAGTCTTCTTGATAGTAAATATTTTGGGTCTGCAACCCTTCAACAGAACAGGGAACTTCTTTTTCTGTTCCTCTCTCCAAAGATGATGAATGATTAGCTGACTGTTGCCAGCAGTTTCTGTTCAACTACCCACTGGTGCCACATCAGCATTCCATTGTCTCCCTGGTGTTCCAGCTAATCACAAATTCCATTTTACCCTTTGTCTGCATTTTACCAGTTTTTAAACCTCTAACCTTCCCCTGGTTCTGCTGAGGGATCACCGGCCTGAAGTACAGGCCATGTTTCTCCCTTCCAGATGCTGCCTCACCTGCTGAGAATTTCCAGCACAGACTCTCCCTGGAGCATAGGCAGACAGTGAAAAAATTTGTGCACAAAGCTTCCTTAAAAATCAGTGACAACCTTGCGGACTTCCAAGGACATCATGGCTGGCATTCACGCATGTATCTCGAACACAAAGAAGCCATGCTTGAGTGGCAGAGAAGCACTTTGCAAATGACCTATCCACTATACCGTCAGGAATCCCTTCCCTATCAGTGAGTGACGCCAGTAACGGTGCATAACTTCAAAAACAACATGTGACTGTGATTCCCACACATGTCTATGGTTAATTAGCGTGATTCTGATTTTACTCCTTGTGGCTCCCACTACTATTTGGAAATGTGGTTACTTGTACTGACTGGGATACTGAATTTGATTACTAGTTGTAACTGCGGTGCAACTATGGTAACCCTGTAGAATTAAATTTGACCCTGTTCACTGCATGTGACCATGGTTACTCAGTATGATTGTGTGGTTATTGTATGTGTGAGTGTCGTTACTGTGTGTGTTTGTTGTTATTATGTATGACTGCAGTTATTTTGTGTGAGTATATTTACAATATGTAATTGTGGTTACATATACGACCGTGGTTACTATGCATGATTATGGTTACCGCGTGTAACTGTGGGTTCTATGCCTGATGGTGCGTGCCGTGTACTATTGTGGGCATCATGCGAATCTCTGATTACTGAGTGCAACTGTGATTACTTTGTATGACTGTAGGTATTATATGTACCTGAGCTTATTGTCTGTAACTATTGTTCTAATGTGTGTTTATACTGGAAGTCCAACATTCATGATGCTTTGCAGGGTTCCCAAACTATTCGTGCATATAAGTTAGTCCCTCTCCATGCCTCACAAGAAGCAGTCACATCTTCCACATTTTAACATGGATTTGATGCTGTTAGTATTTCAGTGCCTGGCCCTTTTACCAAATAAGTAGATGTGGATGTTCTTCAAAAGCTTAACAGTGCTGCTGAGTAACATAAATATTTCCATTTTAGTTGCACAAAGTGAGTTTATTTTACACTTTTAAGCTAACATTTTTTAGAATCTGGAAGGATCTAATGTTGAACATTCATAACGGCACAAGTTTTAAATGTACACAGCTTGAAGGAGCAGCTGATTTAACAAGTACAACATGGAAAAAATGCAAGCTTGTAAGTTATTATAATCAATAAAAGGAGTAATGCAAAGCATCTGCCGCTATCCACAGTGAGCAGACATGAGAATGCACAGAGCAGCACTTTGCTCAGCATATATTAAAGTCATGCCATGAATGATAACCTATAGGTTTATCAGAGGGTTCACTGTTTTATATTCCACTACCTTCCTTCACGCATTTCTTGTGTTCTCTATTAATCCTATTTTCAAAATAAGTTGGTTGTGTTGGTTGTGTTGGTTGGTTGTGTTGGTTGAGTTAAATGATGTTATTACTGGGGAATTGTCTCCAGCACTTTTCAAGGAATCGGAAGCAAAACTGTATTTGACTGGTCCCAGAAAAGGAGTTTAAACCGTATCTCAGACTGCGACTTCTGATCGCACTCCAGCAGGACTTTTGCCCCTGTTTTCCACATCAGCTGACCTTGAGGCTATTTGATTGATGCTACCAAATCTGTAGCAGATTGTCCATATATTTTGCTATGGATTCTACAGATGTTTTCTCCCTAAAAGTTTTTGGTTGAGAAAGTGTGATCACCATTGCACTGGTTTAAAAAAAAAACTCCTTATTAACTGAAGGTAATTTTTTGGAGTTCAGAGCCCAGTTCAGAGACTTAAGTACCATTCTTTGGACTGATGTGTCTTGCAGTATTAACATTTGCTACGCGATTACATGTGTAATCGTTTGTGTAAAGCAGTAAGCCTGGAACACCAAGTTCCATGCACTCAGCACCTGAGATCAGGGTCAGACCTGAGTTCCAAGTGCTACGAGGCAACCACATTAAGTGTTTGCATCACCATGCCATCCCAATTCATAATAAGGTACTCCACAATTTGCAAAGCACCTTGGTAGGCCTGTCGTTGTGAAAGCATTGCTGTGGATCCTTACCATCCATCCCATAATCTCTCTGGTCCACTACTGTCAGGAAGGAGGGATAGGAACATCTGGGCAAGGACTGTCAGAGTGGGTAACAACTTCCTTCCTCAGACTGCGAGGGTAATGAATATCCTGCTACCACTGTTTGCCTGTGTTGTGCACTATATGCATTTTGAAATATACTTTATTAGACAATAAGACCATAAGGTGTAAAAGCAGAAGAAGGCCATTTGGCCCATCGAATCTGCTCCGCCATTCAATCGTAGGCTGATCCAATTCTTCCAGTCATCCCCACTCCCCTGCCTTCACCCCATACCCTTTGATGCCCTGGCTAATCAAGAACCTATCTATCTCTGCCTTAAATATACCAATGACTTGGCCTCCACAGCCATGTAGAGCAGCAAGTTCCACAAATCTACCACTCTCTGACTAAAGTCATTTCTCCACATCTCAGTTCTAAATGGACGTCCTTCACTCCTGAAGTTGTGCCCTCCTGTCCTAGAATCCCCTACCATGGGAAATAACTTTGCCATATCTAATCTGTTCAGGCCTTTTAACATTCGGAATGTTCCTATGAGATCCCCCCTCATTCTCCTGAACTCCAGGGAATACAGCCCAAGAGCTGCCAGGCGTTCCTCATACGGTAACTCTTTCATTCCTGGAATCATTCTCGTGAATCTTTTCTGAATCCTCTCCAATGTCAGTATATCCTTTCTAAAATAAGGAGCCCAAAAGTGCACACTCCAAGTCTGTTCTCACAAGCGCCTTATAGAGCCTCAACATCACATCCCTGTTCTTATATTCTACACCTCAAGAAACTAATGCCAACATTGCATTCGCCTTTTTCACCACCGACTCAACCTGGAGGTTAACCTTTAGGGTATCCTGCACAAGGACTCCCAAATCTCTTTGCATCTTTGCATTCTGAATTCTCTCACCATCTAAATAATAGTCTGCCTGTTTATTTCTTCCACCAAAGTGCATGACCATACACTTTCCAACATTGTATTTCATTTGTCACTTCCCCTAAACTATCTAAGTCTCTCTGTAGGGTCTTTCATTCCTCAACACAACCCACTCCTGCACCTATCTTTGTATCAGCGGCAAATTTAGCCACAAATCCATTAATCCCATTGTCCAAATCATTGACATACATCGTAAAAACACTGACCTCTGTGGAATGCCACCAGTAACCGGCAGCCAGCCAGAATAGGATCACTATATTCCCACTTTCTGTTGTCTGCTGATCAGCCAATTCTCCACCTATGCTAGTAACCCCCCTGTAATTCCATGAGCTCTTATCTTGCTAAGCAGCCTTATGTGTGACACCTTGTCAAAGGCCTTCCGAAAATCCAAGTACACCACATCTACTGCATCTCCTTTGTCTACACTGCTTGTAATTTCCTCAAAGAATTGCAGTAGGTTAGTCAGGCAGGATTTTCCTTTCAGGAAATCATGTTGGCTTTGGCCTATCTTGTCACGTGCCTCCAGCTACTCCATAATCTCATCCCTAACAATCGATTCCAACAACTTCTCAACCACTGATGTCAGGCTAACAGGCCTATAGTTTCCTTTCTGCTGCCTTCCACCCTTCTTAAGTAGCAAAGTAACATTTGCAATTTTCCAGTCATCTGAAACAATGCTAGAATCTATCAATTCTTGAAAGATTATCATTAATGCCACTGCAATCTCTCCAGCTACTTGCTTCAGAACCTGAGGGTGTATTCCATCAGGTCCAGGAGATTTATCCACCCTCAGACCATTAAGCTTCCTGAGCACCTTCTCAGTCGTAATTTTCACTGCACAAACTTCACTGCCGTGACACTCTTGAATGTCGGGTATACTGCAGATGCCTTCCACGGTGAAGACTGATGCAAAATACACATTCAGTTCCTCTGCCATCTCTACATCTCTCATTACAATATCTCCAGTGTCATTATGTATTGGTGCTATATCTACCCGCGACTCTCTTTTATATACTTAAAAAAACTTTTAGTATCTTCTTTGATATTAGTCGCCAGCTTCCTTTCATAATTCATCTTTTTCTTCCTAATAGCCTTCTTAGTTTCCTTTTGCAAGCTTTTAAAAGCTCCCCAGTGCTCTATCTTCCCAATCTGGCTTCCTTACATGCCCTCTGATTTCCTTTTACTTTACCTCTGACTTCCCTTGTCAGCCACAGTAGTGTCCTTCTTCCCTTTGAAAATTTCTTCTTATTTGGAATATAGCTGCCTTGCACTTCCCTCATTTTTCATAGAAACTCCAGCCTTTGCTGCTCTGCTGTCCTTTCTACAAATGTCCTTTTCCAGTCAACTTTGGCTGGTTCCCCTCTCATGCTATTGTAATTTCCTTTATTCCACTGAAATACCGACACATTGGATTTTATTTTTTCCCTCTCAGATTTCAAAGTGAACTCAATCATATTGTGATCACTGTTCCCTAAGGGTTCCTTAACCTTAAGCTTTCTTATCACCTCCAGATCATTGCACGACAGCCAATCCATCACAGCCGATCCCCTAGTGGGCTCAACAACAAGCCATTCTAAAAAGCCATCCCTTAGACATTCTATAAATTCTCTCTCTTGAGGTCCAGTACTGACCTGATTTTCCCAATCCACTTTCATGTTAAAATCCCCAAAGATTATCATGACATTTCTATCTCCTACTGTAATTTGTAATCCACATCCAGGCTGCTGTTTGGAGGCATGTATACAACTACCATTAGGGTCCTTTTACCTTTGCCATTTCTAAACTCAACCCATAGAGACTCTACACCTACGTCATCTCTTCCTAATGATTTAATATTGTTTCTCATACACAGAGCCACATCACCCCGTCTGCCTGCTAACCTATCTTTCTGATACACCATATATCCTTGGACATTCATCTCCCAATGGCAGCTATCCTTTAGCCAAGTTTCAGAGATGGCCACAACATCATATTTGCCAATCTGTAGCTGAATTTCAAGATTGTCCATTTTATTCCTTATGCTGTGTGCATTCAAATATAATACTTTCAGTCCAATATTTGTTGCTTTCTGTTTTAACTGCACCACGCCTCTATTGCCCTGCAACTCATGCCACTGGCTGTGATTATTCCTTATCTCCTGCCTGTCCTTTCTATCATCTGTGTTGCACTCTATCTTTGATATATTTCTGTTTTCCTCTTCCTCAACCCTATCACTCCGGTTCCCATCCCACTGCAAAATTAGTTTAAACCCTCCCTAACAGCTCTATTAAATGTGCCCGCTAGGATATTGGACCTCTTTGGGGTAACCCCTCCTTCTTTTACAGTGTGTACCTCCCCCAGAAGAGGCCCCAGTGATTCAGGAATCTGAAGCTCTGCCCCTACACCCGTCTCTCAGCCACACATTAATATGCTTGATTATGCTATTCTTGCACTCATTAGCACATGGCATAGGCTGCAATCCCCAGATTACTACCCTGGAGGTCCTTCCTACCTAACTCCCTGAATTCCCTTTTCAGGACCTCCTCCTTTTTTCTACCTATGTCATTGGTACCAATGTGTACAAAGACTTCTGGCTGTTCACCCTCTCCCTTCAGAATACTCTGCACCCGATCTGAGACATCCCATACCCTGGCACCTGGGAGGCAACACACCATGCGGGTATCTCTATCAGGCTGACAGAACCTCCTGTCTGTTTCCCTCACTGTGGAATCCCCTATGACTACGGCATTCCTCATCTTCCTCTTTCCCTTCTGCACTACTGAACCAGGCTCAGTGTCAGAGAGCCAGTCGCCATGGTTGTCCTCTGTCAGGTCACCCCCTCAACCGCATCCAAAACAAGATAATGATTACTGAGGAGGATGGCCACAGGATGCTCTCTACTATCTGAGCTCTTCCCTTCCCTTCCCTGACAGTCACCCACTTGTCTAACTCCTGCAGCTTCGGGGTGACTAACTCCCTGTTGCTCCTCTCTATAACTTATTAACGTATTTATGGTAATATTTTGATTTATGTGCTATGTGTGATATACGTTTTGTAGACGTACCACGGTCCGGATAAACATTGTTTCATTTGGTTATATATATATATATGTATAGTCAGCTGACAATAAAGTTGAACTTGAACCACTTTAGAACTTGGAATGGACAACCTTCTGTGGTGGAGATACTTCATTCAACATCAAGACAAGGTAAGTTAAGTTGAGTTTATTGTTCAGTGTACAAAAACAGTGAGGTATAGTTACAATAGAAATTCTGTTTGTAGAAACGACATAAGCACATAGCTTTAGACAACGCACAGAAGATTAATTAATTGTACAAAAATCCTACAACACTGAAGAGAAACATATCTATGCAAAAAACACACAGAGACACAAGTCATTGATAGTGCAAGATGTGGTCGGTAGTTTTCCATCGATAAGTAGGATTAAGACTGTGCAGGTTGGTTCCAGAAACTGAGGTTGTTGAACAGGGTTAGATGAAACAATTCAGCAGTTGTGTTAATGTCCCCACAGCTACTGCTAGGCTCATGAAATGTGATATTCTTCCCCTTCAGGTCTACCATATCGAGAGAACATTTCCTGCTGCTAAGGAAACATTGATGAAAACATTCCTCATGCCTAACATGAGCAGTGACCCAATAGTAACTGAACCAGAAGATAGTAACATGCTTGCAACTCACCTACAATGGTATAGAAATTGTATAGAATGTGACATTTATGTCTGCTGTACAATATGATTTTAATTAAAGTATTAAATTAATGGAAAAAAATAGGCTTCCTCTGAGTTCCATGAAGACTATGATTTTTCTTCCATGTCCTGCCAGAGGAGTGGGGAATGTAGTAGGCATATAGATTCATAGAGTAAAACAGCACAAAATAAGCCCTTCAGCCTATATGGTCCATGCCAGGACAAAAGGCTTGCTTTTATAAATGCTGCTAAATTAATCATTGTACTTGAGTCTGATTAGCTCATTGTAGCTTGATCTTGTTTCATTGAAGACTACCTGTGTGGAATACATTTTGGAGATCTAGATGTGCTAAAATGGAAATGGTTCCAAGGGATGATTATTAAATCAGGATAATTTCAAGCTATGAATTAGATTTGTGAAAGAAAGGAAAATGCTATACAGACATCATGAGAAATCTATAGGGATATGTGCTCAAGAATTGTGATCAGTCACTTTCAGCAGGGATATATTCTGGGACCCCTAGTATTTGTGATTTTTATAAATGGCTTGAATGAGGAAGCAGAAAGGTGAGTTAGTAAGGTCGCAAATGAAACATGGGTTTGTGGTGTTGTGGATAATGTAGAAATTCCTCATAGGTTAAATGGTGCACTCGACACTATTTCTGTGATTTTAGACCCTGTGTGGAACCCAAGCTGCTGAGAACAGGGCTGGTGCCTTGCTTACTCCTTGCAGGGACAAGAAATTATAGATATTAGAATCTAGAGCAACATAGAAGAGACTGGAGGAACTCAATGGATCAGACAGCATCTGTGGAGGGAGATAGCTAGAAGGCATTTTAAATTTAGATGAATTCAACATATTAACTTTCCATTTCCCTTTACAGATGCTGTCTTAATCTGCTGAGTTCCCTGTCTTCTATTTAACCCTTGTGATGTCTTTTCCTCAGGCCCCTCAAATAATAAGTCAGCCTCTTCCCTTCTTTGCCACCACCCAAAGTCTGGGCAACTACATCCTCTTTTACTGCAAACCTAATTCTCACTCCAAGTCCGCAATCTTCAGTCAGCTCATTGGTAAACTGCTTTGCTACCAGTAAGCAATTGTGATCCCTCACACAATGAACTTTGAGATCCTATCCCTCATCCTCACTGAGGAACCACAAGCCTCACTCTATTTATTCCTGGTCTCTCTTCCCCTGTGAACAATGATTAATGCCCTACACTTGTACCTTCACTGCAACTAACATGTTATCCTTCACTGACAATGAGCACTCAGTCTCTTAGAATAACTCTAAAGCTCATGCCATCTTTGAACTTGAGCACTAAAGAACTTTGCAGTGGTGGAGCTTTAAAAAAAATTCTTGGCTAAATTAATCCACAAGCTCTGGGCAATGTAGTTTCTACATTAAAGTTTAGACCAAGGGTTAGTGGGTCTTTACGGGTTGGGCCTAATTAACATGCAAAACACATTTTATTGAAACTACATATAATCAGATATGAATATTTTTACACATAAATATGGATAGACAAATGTTAGCATTTATTAACAAGATAGCTTTGTTCATACTTCTGCAAAACAGAAAGCTGAAATGATTTTCTTTCAGTATTTAAAACAGTAAAAATTATGACTGGTGTTTTTGTGTGTTTGACAACATAATTTGTTTGAAATCATTTAAAAATCTTTGAGATTCAGTAATTGTTTTTGATTGCAATAACATTCACAATGGTCTTAAAACATATTATTTTACAAATCAAACACCTCTCTGTGCATTTTAGACTTCTTAAATTATCCTTGTTTACAATTTCAGTTTTTAAACACCTTTCAGCTTTCTTTCCTTAACTTCTTTGAAAATGGAATCCCTACACACTCTCTACTGAACACTCAGCTCTCCACTTGAAACAGGATTAACTTCTTTGTATGGCAATCAGTTCCACATATCTGTAATTATGAAAAGGACAAAAAGAATTACTGACAGTCTCCAATGCCTTTGAAACTTCAGCATTTCCAGTGAAAACATACTTTAAAATCTTGTGTAAAATATCAGAAACATGTATGAGTGCCACACGTTGGTTTGGAGGTTTTTAATATTCACACAGACTGATCTCTGTCCACAGATTGAGGTGAGTCTCATTTTAGAAAATATTTACAGGGAGGGAAAACACCACTCAGATTCAGGATTTGGCAAGCTTGCAAAGCTATGTTTGAAACGTGCATCTTTCGTGGAAGTCTGTGGAGGAATGCAGAGTGGGTGAGACTTTGGGAATTCACGATAGAGTAAAGGGGGTGGAGAGAAGAAGTCAATCTGATACCATTGAATAGATTTACATGGAACGCTGCCACAACAAAGTAGCATCCATCATCAAACACCCTCACCATCCATGTCATGCCCTCTTCTCACGACTACCATTGAGTAGGTGGTACAGAACACCACCAGGTTCAAGAACAATTACCCTACAAACATCAGGATCCTGAATTGGTGTGGACAACTTCAATCACCAATACTCTGAACTGATTCTATGACCTACAGAATCACTGCCAAGATGTTTTACCACTTACGTTTTCCATGTTAGTTTTTGTTTGTACTTGGACTTGCTTTTCACATTGTTTGTCAGTCTTCGTTTATGTGTAGTGTTTCATAAATTCTATTTTATTTGTTGTTTCCCTGAAACTGTCTACAAGGTAGTATGTGGTAACATATACTTTACTTTGAACTTAAACTTTGATATTGGAGGACTTTTGAAGGTGTGAAGGACAGTATGACAGAGCGAGGATAGTCTGACTATGAAAGATGGTCTGACAGTGGGAGAGAACATCATGGTCGGTGTGAACAATTTGGATTGAAGGGCTTGTTTCCATGCTGTACCTCTCTATAATGTGCAACATAATCATATGACAAGGCTTGTTTTCAGGATTGTTGCAATCATTAATATTTGATCACTGCTGCATTGCTGTCCATTTAAGGTATGAGAATGGGTAATTGATTTTCTGACAGTATGTTTAATCGAATCCAGCTATTAGGGAAATGATAGAACTAGGAACAAAGCTGCCTTGCATCCTAATTTTCCTCATCATTGTTTCCACTGATCCAGTGGGAATCCCACCTTCTGTTTAAGGTTACATTTGCATTCCTTCACCATGTCCTTCAACTATGGCATTCCCATTGAAAGTTATGATTGAATATTTTTGTACCATCCTTTCTGGAGCTGTACTTTCCAGTTTGCATAAAGTAACTTTCTTCATGTTCTCCACTCCCTTCATTAAACATCTTAAATCTATGCCTTCTCTTTCCAATTGTTCTGCTTTGGGCTAACAGCTCTGAGTTGGGGATTTCATCATGCTATCTCCAATTGCCCCACCTAGTCCAACAACCTTCATTCCCATCTCCAATATTTTTATTACCAACAAACAAAGTGTTCAAAACAAATAGAAGTCCCGTAATTTGTTATGTTTTTCTTCCCGTCCTCCTGATCTATTATTGGCAGAATCAGAGGATAAATCACCAACATCCAGCTATCTCAGCAACAGAACACTGTGAACCACCTCTTGCACTTCTGTGGACTTGGCTCTAATAGTGTCTTTTTTAACACTAAAGTTTTGCTTTGCATAGTCTTTTTTCCATTCTCTGTATATTGTACCTGGTATGCAGCTGCACATTTTTCATTGTACCTCTACCTGTTCAGGCTTGTACACATGACAATAAACTGAACTTGAAGTTTCTCTTCTTATTTTGAATGCATTTATTAAACCTCCAATGAAACTCTTCTGCTCCAAGAAGATCACCATCAGATGACTGAATACTCTCATATTATCACTTCAGCGATGTCTTTGACAGTTTGGTGGCCAAAAGTAGACACATTACCTCAGCTCATCAGAAGAAAGCTTGTTCCTTCATCTCTGCCTCATCAACAGGGTGTAGGCTTGATACTTTAAAGGAGTTCCTTTGTTTGACCTTGAGATGAACCTGCAAATAATCCCTCTGAAACATGAATAATCAGTGGCCATAAACAAGTGATTTTTCACAGCAGGAACTACAGCTGGGATTTTAGGAGAAGCATGCAAAGACATCTTTCATTTTGAGCACCATCTTTGCAGCTGTGGTTTATCTCTCATTTCTGTGCTTGACAATTTCTGGTAAATTTCAATTAGGAACACTCAAGAAATCTTATATAATCATCAATTCTGCCAGAAAAGAGTCTGGTATTAATTTTGTAGCAGTCAGATCGTGACAATGCTTGTAAAATTTGGGATGACACTGCAGTTAAGTTAATCACATACCTTAATATATTCTTCATTAATTTGGCTTAATCATGTGTATAATCTTAAGCTGTCACTCATAAACAAAGTGATCAAAGCTGTGATCAACCTATTCACCCAATTTGGGTTCCATCATACCCATTTAGTCCTATACCTCATCAAGGTCCTGGTCTGAGTATGAATCAAGGAGCTGAACTACAGAGATGAGATGAGAGTGGCTCAAAAATTAAATCAAATCCTTAGAAAGAGGTGACATAGGATTGAAAGACAAAGAATTTTTAAGGGTAGAGTTATGAAACTGCAAGGGTAACAAGATTCTGATGGGAGTTAGATACAGGCCCCCAAACCATAGCCAGAATGTGGGATATAAATTTCAATAGGAAATAGAAAAAGCATGTAATAAGGTCAATTTTACAATAGTCATGGAGGATTTCAACATGCAGGTAGATTGGGAAAATCAAGTTAGTGCTGGATTCCAAGAGAAGAAATCTGTAGAATATCTACAAGAAGGCTTTTTAGAGCAGCTTGTGGTTTAGCTCTCTAGGGAAAAGGTTATTCTGGATTGGATGTTGTGCAATGAAACAGATTTGATAATAGAGCTTAAGGTAAAGGAAGCCTTGGGAGACAGTAATTATGATATGATAGAGTTTATTCTGAAGTCTGAGAGGAAAAAGCCAATGTCAAATGTATCAGTATTACAGTGGAATAAAGTGAATTACAGAGGCATGAGAGAGGTGCTGGGCCAAAGCTGATGGGAAGGGGACACTAGCAGAGGTGATGGCAGAACAGCAATGGCAGAAGTTTCTGAGGGGGACTTCAGAAAGCGTAGGATAGTTATATCCCAAAGATGAAGAAATATTCTAAAAGGAGACAACTGTGGCTGACAAAGACAGCATTAAAGCTAAAGAGAGGGCATATAATATTCTGAAAATTAGTGGGAAATTAAAGGATTGGGAAGCTTTTATAAGTCAACAGAAGACAACTAAAAACCATAAAGAGAGAAAATCTGAATTGTGAAGGTATCAAAGATGATACTAAAAGGTTTTTCAGATACATAAAGAGTGAAGGAGAGGTGGGAATCGATACTGGACAACTGGAAAATGATGCTGCAGAGGTAGTAAGGAGGGCTAAAGAAATGGCAGATGAACTTAATAAGTATTCTGCTACAGATTTCACAGTAGAAGACACTACCAGTATGCCAGAAGTTCAAGTGTGTCATGGGGCAGAAGTGAGTGCCATTGCTATTACTGAGGAGAAGGAACCTGGGAAGCTGAAAGATCTGAAGGTAAGTATGTCACCCGGATCAGATGGACTACACCCCAGGATTCTGAAAGAGGTACAGTAGCTGAAGAGATTGTAGAAGCAGTTGTAATGATTGTTCAATAATCAATAGGTTGTCACATAGTTCTGGAGAACTGGAAAATTGAAAATGTCACTCCACTCTTCAAGAAGGGAGAGAATTATAGGCTAGTTAGGTTGACTTCAGTGGTTGGGAAGATGTTGGAGTTCATTATTAAGGATGAGGTTTCAGGGTACTTGGAGGTGCATAATAAATTAGGCCAAAGTCAGCATGGTTTCCTTAAGCGGAAATCTTGCCTGATAAATCTGTTGGAAATTTTTGAATAAATAACAGGCAGGATAGTGAAAGGAGAGTCAGTGGATGTTACTTACTTGGATTTTCAGAAGGCCTTTGACAAGGTGCTGCACATGAGGCTGCTTAACAAGATAGAAGTCCATGGTATTACTGGAAAGATACTAGCATGGATATAAAATTGGCTACTTGGCAGGGGGCAAAGAGTCAGAATAAAGGCAGCTTATTCTGATTGGCTGCCAGTACCTAGTGGTGTTCCACAGGGGTTTGTGTTGCGATCGCTTTTTTTCATGTTATATGCCAACGGTTTGGATTATGGAATCGATGGCTTTGTGGCCATTTGCAGATGATTGGTGAAGGAACAGGTGGTGTTGAGGAAGATGGGAGTCTGCAGAAGAACTTGGAAAGATTGGGAGAATGGGCAAAGGACTGGCAGATAGAGTATAGTGTAGGGAAGTGTATGGTCATTCACTTTGGTGGAAGGAATAAAGGCATAGATTATTTTCTAAATGAGCAGAAAATTCAAAACTCAGAGGTGCATAGGGACTTGGAAGTCCTTGTGCAGGATCCTCAAGATTAATTTGCAAGTTGAGTTGGTGGTAAGCAAGGAAAATGCAATGTTAGCATTAATTTCAAAAAGACCAGAATATAAGAATAAGTATGTGATGCTGTGATTTTATAAGGCATTGTTCAGATGACACTTAGAGTATTGTGAGCAGTTTTGGGCCCCTATCTAAGAAAATATGTGCTGACATTGGAGAATGATTCCAGGAATGAAAGGGTAAATGTATGGCTCTAGGTCTGTGCTTGCTGGAGCTTAGAGACTGAGGGGAGATCTCATTGAAAGCCAAGAAAAGGATGTTTCCTATAGTGGGTGAGTCCAGGACCAGAGGGCACAGCCTCAGAATTGAGGGTGGTCCATTTAGAACAGAGATGAGAAGGAATTTCTTTAGTCAGAGGGTGATGAATCTGTGGAATTGCCATGGCCAACTGAGGAGGCCATGTCATTGAATTAGATAGATTTAAAGCAAAAGCTGATAGATTCTTATTGAGTCTGCACATCAAATATTACATACAGGAGAAAGGGACAATAAATCTGCCTTGTTGGAATAGCAGAGCAGACTCAATGGGCCGAATGGCCTAATTATGCTCCTATGTCTTGTGGTCTTAGACATCAAAGCAGCATTTGATTGAGTGTGGTATCCTTACACAAGGGAAGAAGCCTGTTACTATTCAAGGTCAAAGAATGAGGTGGAGCACCACCACTTGCCGATTTCCCTCCAAGTCAGCCATTATCCTGAGTTTGAAATATAATGCCTTGCTTCCATTGTTACTGGGTTTAGATTTTGGAAATCTCCATCCAGTAGCCCTGTGATGAGACCTCTATCAGAAGGACTGCAGCAGCTCACCATTACCTTCTGAAGGATAATTAAAGATGGGCAGTAAATGCTAGATTTGTCCATAACGCATCCAAATAGAGCAAAATGATTTGTAAAAAGTAATATGTTTCAAATGTAAAGATAAATAAATGTTAATATTGTATAATTAGATCAGGTTTTCAAATACTTTAAGCTCCTAGAATTCATAACAAGAAGACACCTTCACTCCGCAGCTCAGGAAAAGGTATGAAAGGGTTAAAAAAAATTCACATTATTATATCGTACAAAGACTTACATAGCTGTTGTGCTTCTGAATTTGATTCAGGACTTTGTTTCAAGTATTTCTCAAGATCAGTAAGATGTTTTAGTTACAGAGTAATTAATCTCTCTTAATTCTGGAAGGTCAGTTTTAGGGTTCAGGTGAACAAAGTTAACCAGAATGGAGAATTGAGATGTAAATCAAAGTTCAGAGTAAATTTATTAACAAAGAACATCTCTTCTCTTCTTTGGTTGTCCATCGGAATCCAATAACAACGTCCACTCCTTTAATGATGAGATGTTTGATGACTATACAGTCCTATCCTGGACCCACAAGTTCTATTGCAGGAGGGACATGTATATGTGGTGGTGGTGGTAGTGATGGCAACCATGGCTGCATTTCTCCTGGCTCTCTTCTGCTGTCTCCTGGTTGTTCTTTCCATCTCCAGAGTATGAACCCCGTCCCTACACAGCTGTCGCCAAGTGTTAAAGTCAGCAGCAACATCCTCCAGGTCCTCGGGTCTGATCTTGCACTTCCTTAAACCATTCTTCATCTGATCCTTATAGCGCTTCTTCGGCCCTCCAGCTGAGCGTCGACCATGATGTAGCTGGCTGTATAACACTCAGCGGGGTAGCCGACATAGGGGCATCCTTATCACGTGCCCCAGCTACTGCAGCTGACACTGGGTGATCATGGCCTCAATAATTCTGCAGTTAGTCTTTACAAGTATTTCAGTGTGAGGCACCCACTCACGTCAAGTAATTCCCAGGATACGCTGAAGGCAGCTTATGAGGAAGCACTCCAAGGACTTGATGTGACGGTTGTAGGTTACCCAAGCTTCACAGCCATAAAGGAGGATGGTGACACAGACCGCTTGGTATACAGTGACCTTTGTGGAACGATGAAGGCTTCTGTTTTGAAAGAACATATACATCCTGTATACTACCTTGAGATTTCTTTTACTTGTGGGCATTCACAGTGAATACAATGAATCAGAGTCAGAATTAGGTTTACTATCACCAGCACGTGATGTGAAATTTGTTAACTTAGCAACAGCAGTTCAATGCAATACATAATATAGAAGAAGAAAGTTTTTTAAAATAAATAAATAAATTACAGTATATGTATAATGATTAGATTAAAAATCATGCAAAAACAAATAATATATATTAAAATGGTGAGGTAGTGTTCATGGGATCAATGTCCATTTAGGAATCAGATGGCCGAGGGGAAGAAGTTGATCCTGAATCACTGAGTGTGTGTCTTCCGGCTTCTGTATCTCCTACCTGATGGTAACAGTGAGTAAAGGGCATCACCTGGGTGCTGAGGACCCTTAATAATAGACACTTCCTTTCTGAGACACCGCTCCTTGAAGAGTGGTTGGTGCGAGGAATGCACTGCCTGAGTCAATGGTGCAGGCAGGTACACTAGTGAAATTTAAGAGACTACCTGTCAGGTATATGGAGGAATTTAAGGTGGCGGCTATATGGGAGGCAGGGTTTAAGGGTCGGCACAACATTGTGGGCCGAAGGGCCTGTACTGTGCTGTACTATTCTATGTTCTAAGATGTGCTGGGAACTTTTTAGGCTAGTACCCAAGATGGAGCAGATTAAATTTACGGATCCCTGCAGCTTCTTTTGGTCCTGTGCAGTAGCCTCCCCCCACCCCCCCGCCGTCCCCATACCAGACAGTGATGCAGCCTGTCAGAATGCTCTCCACTGTACATCTATAGAAGTTTTTGAGTGTTTTTGGTGACATACCAAATCTCATCAAACTCCTAATGAAGTATAGACGCTGTCTTGCCTTCTTTGTAGCTGCATTGATACATTGGGACCAGGTTAGGTTGTCAGAGATCTTGACACTCAGGAACTTGAAGCTGCTCACTCTCTCCAGTTCTGATCCCTCTATGAGGATTGGTAAGTGTTCCTTCGTCTTACCCTTCCTGAAGTCCACAATTAGCTCTTTCATCTTACTGACTACTCCATTAGTTGGCATATCTCCTGTACACCTTCTCGTCTCCATCTGAGATTCTACCAACAATGGTAACATCATCAGCTAATTTATAGATGCTATTTGAGCTATGCCTAGCCATACACTCATGGGTATAGAGAGAGTAGAGCAGTGGCTAAGCACACACTCCTGAGGTTCAACAGTGTTATCGTCAGCAAGGAGAAAGTATTATTACCAATCCGCACAGATTGTGGTCTTCCAATTAGGAAGTCAAGGATCCAATTGCAGAGGGAGGTACAGAGGCCCAGGTTCTGTAACTTCTCAATCAGGATTGTGGGAATGATGGTGTTAAATGCTGAGCTATAGTCAATAAACAGCATCCTGACATAGAAACATAAAAAACCTACCGCACGATGCAGGCCCTTCAGCCCACAATGCTGTGCCAAACAAGTACTTACTTTCGAAATTACCTAGGTTACCCATAGCCCTCTATTTTTCTAAGCTCCATGTACCTATCCAGGAGCCTCTTAAAAAGCCCTATTATATCTGCCTCCACCGCAGTTGCTGGCAGCCTATTCCACACACTCACCACTTTCTGTGTAAAAAACTTACCCCTGACATCTCCTCTGTGCCTACTTCCAAGCATCTTAAAACTCTGTCCTCTCCTGTTAGCCATTTCAGCCCTGTGAAAAAGCCTCTGACTATCTACATGATCAATGCCTGTCATCATCTTATACACCTCTATCAGGTCACCTCTCACCCTCTGTCACTCCAAGGAGAAAAGGCCGAGTTCACTCAACTTATTCTCATAAGGCATGCTCCCCAATCCAGGCAACATCCTTGTAAATCTCCTCTGCATCCTTTCTATAGTTTCCACATCCTTCCTGTAGTGAGGTGACCAGAACTGAGCACAGTACTCCAAATTAGGTATTTGTTTTGTCCAGGTGGTGTAAGGCCATATGAAGAGCCATTAAGATTGTGTCTGCCGTTGACCTATTGTGGAAATAGGCAAATTGCAATGGGTCCAGGTCCTTGCTGAGACAGGAATTCAGTCTAGTCATGACCAACCTCTCAAAGCATTTCATCACCATAGATGTGAGTACTGCCGGGCGATAATCATTAAGGCAGCTCACATTATTCTTCTTAGGCACTGATATAATTGTTGCCTTTTTGAAGCAAGTGGGAACTTCTGCCTGTAGCAGTGAGAGGTTGAAAATGTCCTTGAACACTCCTGCTAGTTGGTTGACACAAGTTTTCAGAGCCTTACCAGGTACTCCATCAGGCCCTTCCACCTTGTGAGGGTTCATGCTCTTTAAAGACAGTGTCACATCGGCCTCTGAGACAGAGGTCACAGGGTCACCGGGTGCAGCAGGGATCTTCACAGCTGTAGTTATATTCTCCCCTTCAAAGTGAGCAGCTAAGGCATTGAGTTCATCTGGTAGTGAAGCAGCGTTGCCGTTCTTGCTATTGGGTTTTGCTTTGTAGGAAGTAGTCTCTCGCAAACCCCACCAGAGTTGTCTGATGTCTCCTCCAAATTCGTTCATTCGAAAACATAATAGAATCAATGAAAAACTGCACAAGACAGATATGGACAAACAACCTATGTGGGAAAAAAAGACAGACTGTGCAAATACAAAAAGAAAATATAATAATAACAAATAAATAACTAATAAATATCTATCAAGGGCACAAGATGAGTCCATAGGTTGTGTAATCAGTTCAGTGTTGGGGAGTATGAAGTTAAGAGCCTGATGTTTGAAAGATAATAACTGTTCCTGCACATGGTGGTGTGGGACTTGAGGGTACTCAGCAGGAAGAGAACATGGCCTGGATGGTGGGGGTCCTTGATGATGGATGCTGCTTTCCTGAAACAGTGCACATTTTAAATTACAGGTATTTCTGCATATTCATTCCTGAAAATAATAATTCAGTTTATTCAAATTCCTAAGCTTTCAGTCCATAGCCTTGAAATTTCCTGCTATGTATCAAATGTGATGAGGAGATCTGCCTCTACTTTCTTCGTAGACTTGCTCTCCAATTTGATTTAAGACAGTTGCTTCAATCCTCCTTTAATCCCTCTTTTAAATTCAAGTTCTCACTTTCTTAAATCCTTTCTAATGTACATTATAATTAAACCTCACATAATAGTATGCTCATTTAAATCTCCTCTTCATTTGGGTGAACCAGCAGCAGAGATGGGCAGAGCGAAGGAGCATCTAAGCAAGGAATGTGCAACAGTAATTGGCTGCAGGAGGTGGCGACAGAGGAGCGACTGGATATAAACAAGGCAATGTGAAGATGTTCAGGGTGGTGGTCCGGTAGGTTGAAGGATGCATCGAAGGCAGAGTGAAGCAAGCGAACTACAAGGGCAAAGCGGTGGTGGGCAGGAGGGGAAAGCAAGATAATCCTGACAGGAAGTGGTAAACCGGGAGACACAAACAAGATTTGAGACTTCAAAGCTCTCCCCATCTTTCTGGATAGTACACCCAACCAGCTCCCCTCCACCGCCACCCTTTACTACTTAGCAGAACGGGTACGCACCCGGAACAACTTCTCTTTTATCTCCTCCCACTTTCTCCAAACCAAACGTGTAGCCATGGACATTTGCACGGGTCCCAGCTATGCCTGCCTTAGCAGGCCCGGCAGCGTGGTAGGTGAGGTTACCCTAAAGGGTGAAGGCAAGGAGGAGTTCAAGTGCACCTGAAAGGAAGATGTCAGGATGGATTTCAAATGTAGCTAAAAGAGTGAAGGCCCAGCAGACCGTGCATGGTGAACCAGGAGCAAGGACGGACAGAGAATTGGGACAGCTAACCAAGGAAAGCACAACAGAGTTTCTGCAGCTAAATGTGTGCTTTGTTTCAGGCCAGGCCCACTGTTATCCAGTCCTGACAATGTCCTTAGCAGTCATTCCTGTACATTCTGGAGTACAATCACTGTTAAGATGATATTTTTGACATGGATAATTAGCAAAAGCTAGAGCACTTTGGGAAGGTTGCTAATGGAGTAGGTTAGAACATGATGAGTTTCTGAAATAAACTTAATGTACAACTGTGTAGCCACTGGTTTGAGGACATAGTTACCATGGTAAAGTTCATATTGCTAATTTCTATTATGGGGTTAATGCGAGTATTCAAATTAGGAAAGATGTTATAAGATTTTAATATATTTGAGATATGCTAATGCATAGAGTGCAATATTCAACTATCTACCAGAGATTGAGTTTTCTTTTTCACCCAGTCAGGGGTAGAGATTATGCTGTTATCCCCAGTTAGCAGTACTGTTTTAACATATATTGACATTTTGTTAATCAGCCCCAGGTTTTTATTTGGGGCAATGGGAATACTGCGCATTTACAAAGGTCTTTTTGAAAATATTTCCTGCATACATTTGTGTATTATCAGAGCAGAAGTCCAGTGCTGATGTATCTGTCATTCAATGCAATCCATCCTTCTTAATTATCATGATAAGTAGTGTAAGCTGACTCTTCAGTAAACGGATGTTGTACCCAATAATGTCGAACGTGATTACGTTATATCAATGCTCCTGCTGCCCTTAAGTGTTTAAGCACAACAAAGTTGATTTGAAAGTAAAATCATACCCCCATTATGCTGCACAGATGGTTTCAAGAGCAAATACATCAGTGACAGCAGCACTGTAATAATTATCAGCCAAAATTCAGATGAGCTTTATTTGTCACATGTATATCGCAACACACAATGCAATACATCGCTTGTATCAAATCAAATCAGCAAAGATTGTGCTGCAAACACTTCTGGTGCCAACATCACGAGCCTACATCTCACTAATACTAATGGTATGTCTTTGAATGTGGGAGGAAACCAGGGCATCTCGAGGAAACCCACACGGCCACCGGTAAAATGTATGAACTCTCTACAGCCAAAGGCAGGAATTGAACCCTGATCTTACAGCTGGTTCTGTAAAGCATGATGCTCACTGTTGCAGCAAAGGGTCATTTAGGAAACAATATCCATGCGGCAGAGTTGGTAAACCCCAATGTAGCTGACAGCAATGGTTTATCAACTGACCTGCTTATGGCATTGGCTTTGAATAAACTGACCTCAAGGTCAGAGATTATTACCATATGTGCATGTATACACAGGTATAATGGAAAGGGTCATTGCAGAAAATCATGGGCATATAGCATCAGAGACAGAACAATTCACAAGAAAAGCATAAACTAAACAAGAAATAACACAATTAAACAAAGAAAACAAAACACCACAATCAGGAAGTCAAATGTCATACAAAGTGGTCATAAAATTGCTCTGCTGAGGTAGTGTTGAGGGTTACACAGACTGGTTTAAGAACTGAATAGTTGAAGGGAAGTAGCTATTCTGGATCTTGGTGATTTTGGGACTTCAGGATGTTGTTACCTCTTACCCAATGGTAGCTGCAAAAAGATGGGTGTTGTGACTGTGGACAAAGTCATCAGAGAGGCACTGAAGCTAGTGAATAGAGAAGCCTTTATTCAGCAAAATGAACAGCAGGCATCATGTTTGAGACACTCTTGGAAGAAGAGTGCCTGACCCAATACCACATGACATTTTTATATGCTGAAGGTCGAAGGTAACAGCAGGACAATTCTATAGTTATAATGTATCTACAATGCTTCCTTTGAATTACATAAAATTTTCAACACCTCCATCATCACACCCGCACTGCAGACACCTTAAATAAATGTTAAAATCCCACTGACTGGGCCACCTTCATGCATGTGCAGTCAAATGGAGCATTCTTTTGTTTGCAATCAACCCCAAAATGCAGCTCCAGGAAGACCATTGTTCAGAATTTCAATCTACAATCCACATTCAGGTCTGAAGATTAGCTGCTGCTGAAATTAGTAATTGCTATACATCATAACTCCAGAATACACCTGAATAGGCATGGTCTACCAACTGTCCAGAAACTAGAAACCTTAGTGAGACTAAACCAAGAAGCACTTTCCTTTAGGCAGGAGGAATTTAGTAGAGGGGTTCAAACTGAAGAGCCAGGTTTGTTGAAATAAATGATGAGAAATTGCTTCCAGTGACAGAAAGAATGGTGACCGTGAAGATAACTGCATAAAAAAGATTCTTCTTCCTCTTCTTCTTCTATTTCCGGCAGTTTAGACGTATCTAGGCGTATTACTGCCCTCCACAGGATGTACAATTAATTACAGATTTTCAAGAAACTCAAATTCTCAAATATAAACTAGTCGTGCGTAGAAACAGAATAATAAACTTTTCAATCAGATGGTGGTTCTCTTGGTGGCCAAACGAAGATCTAATAGAAAAACAAAATACATTTAAGTCAGACAGCCTCTTGAACAATATTCTTCTTTCAATTTTATATCGATTAAAACTTGGCAAAACATGCTGAACTGTCTCTGGACTACCACAGTCACATAATCCAGTTGGATGTTTTCCTATTATCTTTAAGTAATAGTTTAGCCCACAATGCCCCAACCTAAGTCTTTTTAATTTCATCATATCTCTATGATTTAAAGAGTAACAGTCTGAGACATTGTTAACTAGAGGGTGACTAGAAAAGAAATGCCTTCCCTTTAATTCATTTTTCCAATCCTCTTGCCATTTCTTCCCCATGCCTTTTTTTTATTCTCAATTCTGCTCTGCCTAGGGGTATTCTAATTCCTACTTGCCCACTCTGTAAGGAGGACTTTGCAATGCCATCCACAATTTCATTTCCCTCCACCCCTGCATGCCCAGGTATCCATGTAAATCTGACTTCACAACCCATCTTCCCTACTCTAAACAAAACTAAGAGAATCTCAATAACTATGTCAGGATGAGCTTTTGATTTATTCCCTTTTATAGCCTCTAAGGCAGCAGCAGAATCTGAACAGATGATAACCCTGCATGGTCGAGAGTCTTCTATACGCCATAAGGCCCAGAGGATTGCTAATAATTCTGTTGCAAAGACAGAAACACCATCTGAAACCCGGTGACCAATCTCAGCTCCATGTTGAGACACATACGTCCCAAATCCTGCCTTACTGCTCTCTGGGTCCATGGAGCCATCTGCAAAAATCTTCAGATAAGATCCCCATTCATTATTTAAACGTTCATTTACGATCTGAAATAGATTCTAATTTGTTTCTTTTTTTAACCAGTACCCTGGAATCCAAGATATTCCTGAAATCAAAAGATATTTAAAATGCTGAAGTCAATTATTAGTTTCAAACACTGGCAAAGCGGTTCCCTCAGCTGTCTGTGGAAGTACTTGAGCTTCTGGCTGAGACCTCTGCTGATTGCAGGGTGTCCCTGTATTTGACCCAGGTGAATGCAGGCTTGTACTGTAGGCAGTGATTGGATCCAGCAAGATTCAACATGATAATTATGTTTGAAATTGGCATTTCTTGTGCCAGTGATAAGAATTTCAACATGTTACAACTTAAAATAGGGCAAGACAAAATGTTTTGTTGCCAAACAAGATAACGTTATTTGGTGAAAGAAACATGTCTTCTATTTCAATATAAATATGAAGTAAAGTGGTTTCTTTGAAACCAGGTTTTTTTTGTTATTTAATGCCAGATTATCAAGGCTTCACATTTCACAATATTTAGCAAGAGAGAATAAACATTTTGGGTCTTATTCCTTAGAGTCTAGGAAAATGAGGGTTAGCCTTACTCAAACATCGCAGACAATAAGGGTACTTGACAGGGCAAATGGTGAGATTTTTTTCATTAGTGGGGATGTCCTAAATGAGGAGCTAGAGTAACAAGATAAGGGGTTGGATGTTTAATGGCTCAGTAGGAAACTCATTGGAGGGAAAAAGAAAAATGTAAAACAAAACTGCAAATAATATTCTAAACATAGTCTAACCATTACAATTTATGCAAACGCAACATGATGTCCCAACTCAGATATTCAATACCCCTGTCTATGAAGGGAGGCAAGCTAAATGCTTTATCTTATTACCTTCGTTATCTTATCCATCTGTAAGTATCTTATCCAGATATGAATGCAGCCGAAAGTGCCTCTGTACATCACTGCTTCCCTTTACTGAATATGCCTGCCACTATTCAAAATCTGTCTAATATCTCATGTTCATCCAGATTAAATTCCATTTGCCTCTGCTCCACACAACTTTGATCTATGTCCCTCTGTATCCTTAGGAAACAACTTCACCAATGTTTGTGTCAGCAGTATACTTACATTCTACTGACCAATGACCTATTTATCCAAGTCAGTTAATATATAACACACAGCTATGACAAGCACCAATCCCTCTGGTGAGAATCAGAATCAGAATTAAGTTTAATGTCACTAGCATACATAGTGAAATGTGTTGTTTTGTGGTGGTAGCATCCGTCGGTCTCGAGAGACCATGGATCTGCGCCTGGAGTTTCCAGGGCGCAGGCCTGGGCAGGGTTGTATGGGAGACCGGCAGTTGCCCAAGCTGCAGGCCTTCCCCTCTCCAAGCCACCGATGATGTCCAAGGGAAGGGCACTAGGACCCCTGCAGCTTGGCACCGGTGACGTCGCAGAGCAATGTGTTGCTAAGTGCCTTGCTCAAGGACACAACACGCTGCCTCAGCTGAGGCTCGAACCAGTGAGCTTCAGGTTACTAGTCTGATGCCTTGCCCACTAGGCCACGCGCCAACACTGCTTTGTGCAATGCCTGATAATAAGTACAATGTACTGCTGCCACAAACAACAAATTACAACAAGAAATTCTGCATTTATTAGAAACTTTAATTAAATAAGTAATTCAAAAAAAAAGAAAAGAAATAGTAACATAGTATCGTTGGGTTCTCTGTCCATTCAGAAATCCGATGGCAGAGGTAAAAAAGCTGTTACTAAAACAGTGAGATTATGTCTTCAGGCTCCTGCATCTCCTCCTTGATGGCTGCAATGAGAAGAGGGCACACCACTAGTTCCAGTCGGAAAACATCCCTCCACTACTTCTCTCTGTCTTCTATCACCATACCAATTCTGTGCACAGCTGAAATGGCTGGTTGTTACATTGAGCCTGGTTCAGATTTATTACACTAGTATATGGAAAAATGAGTAGGTAATTTAGCCTCTTGGATCCTACCCACACATTAATTAGAACATAATTGAGCTATTTTTAACCCCATTTATTGCCATGTTTCTGCAAGTGTTCTTTTCTAATGAAAAATGTTCTGTTTCAGGTTTGGAGTTTTCAGTTAACAAAACTTCAAAAACTTTTTGGACGTGAGAGTCCTGACCCCTTCATTTTGCATGAAGAACCAATTTTGTCATCACTGCTAAATGTTCTATTTTTGAGTTTCCATCCTTATTCCAGGCTCCTTCACCAGAAGATATTGTTTCTGTTTTATTACCATGTTCTTCAATCATTTTAAGCATCTTGGTTATTACAACCTTAATCCTTTAGAACATTTAATATTAATTAGGGTTGGAGGTATTGTTATAATGTTGAGTTGATAGAAGGCCTTAGTCCTGGAGATGTTGAGTCCATCCCCTCACATAATTTAGCAAACAAGTCAACGATGGATTGAAGCTCAGCCTCTGAATGTGCACATGTGTGTGCACACAGTTTAGCTACTGAGATTGGGATAACCTTGTTTCTGGAACCATAGCTTGAATGGTTTCCCATTAGTTGTTTTAAATATTTACCACCCTTTGTGTGTAGAATCATTAACAAGCTTCACTGTTGAAAGTCTTTGGTCCAATTCCATTCCTGATAGCTGCTGGTTATAGAGCACATATTCAGGTAGAAAGTAGTTTATTTTTAACTAATCTATTAATTTTTCTTAATATTTTGTGAAGTAAACCCTTCCCCCTTCTTAAATCCATGTACCAGAAAATACAAATCTAGTTGGTATAAATTATACCCGTTTTAATGTCACTTTGGTGAACTTACATTCCTTCTAAGATCAGAATAGTCTTCCAAACGTGTGATGCTCACAGAAATCCAGATGAGATTGAATGGTATGGGCACGAAGTCAAACTGAAGGTCGCCTTTCCACACAGGTAAACACAAAAGATGCCCTAACACTTTGCAAAGAAGAAGAGTTGTCCTGACCTATTTATTTATCAATCACTTCTAACAGATGTCCTGGTCATTAATCCCATTACAGTCATTGGCACCTTAGAGCTCAAACCTGCCCTATGATTTTCCTATTTTACATCTGCCATTACACTTCAAAAATTAGCTGAATAACATTTGGATAATCTTATAGAGCAAACATTGCTAGACTAATGCAGATACTTGCTGCATATATAATGTCAAAAAGGTTCTTCTCGCATGAAAAGTTGACCAAGGTACAGAATAGCTCCCATTGTAGTGAAGCTAAGAACACTCAAGTTATTCTTGGTCACTTCTGTACCAGGAGAGGGGAGAACAAAGGAGCCAAATGACTTTGGTCACAGTTCAAAACCTACAATTATTAAATCTGAGAAGAGGTCAACTTTGAATGGGGAATTCTGCAAAATGTAGACCTTTTCTAACATATGAAAATACTCATGATTTCTATTGTTTGAAATGGATGGTGTTTCACACACACTTCAATTTTATAGTCTATTTACACCCAAAAAATACATCGGTAAATGGAATTTATCCACTCTCCTAAACTATATAATTCCTGAGGCTCCCTATAAAACTTGATCCTTCCTGTTTATACTTGCACTTCACATTTCTCCACTGCCTTCTTTCAGGCATAAAATGTTCTGTTATATTTCAGACAGGTTGTCATTTGCTTTCAGGTATCATGAAGCATTTGGAAATGCATCAAATATTGTTATTAAACATTGTATGTATGTGCACATTTCATAAATCTGTGCACAATGAAAGCTAAAGAATCTGCATTTTAAAAAATGGTGCAGGGGTGTACTTGAATTCTCCTTCATCCAGCTAAATCATGCAATAAAGAGTAAGGGGGAAAATTACCTAGAACATGATGAATATTGTGGGACAGGGCAGAAGAAATGTCCCTTCAGACCCCCTTGAATAGTGGTGAGTGGCACTTTGCAACATGAACAAACCCCTTGGGCTTTATGCAGTCTCTTGTTCTCCTTTAAGACTGATAGACCTGCCTGAATGCCAGGATGACCCGCGGATTATTAAATGTAGTTCTAGCTCAAGGCCGGCTTAGGATGTGCAGCGTTGCAGGGTATTGTAGGTGTGTGCATCTGTGAGTTTGTATCTATGTGCTTGTGCCCATGCACACATGCTTGTGTATGTGTATGTGTAGAATGAGTCCTATTGAGGAATAATGCTCCAACTAGCTTGTTTCATTTCTGTGGTTTAATTAAGTGAGACTGCCAGTTCAGTGCATTCACACGTCATCTGTCTAGCTGGGCTTTCTTGGCTGTCAGTCAGCCACCACCCCACCAGAGCTGTGGAAAATTAGGGGCTATCAGATAATGACTGGAAATTTCACAAAAAGAATGTCTCCGGCCACCTCCCTTAACCTTCACCTCCTCAGGCCTATTGCCACCTCTGCAAATCCGTTTGTGAAATGAACTGTGAAAATGAGGAGCAGGAGAGACAGGGAGGTGAAAATAAGATGGCCTTTTCAATTTCTGTTTCTATTCTAAGACACAGTCTGGATGCTCTGCTTCCATTAGGCTTGTCAGCCTCTACTCTCTATCTGCTCATCTGTCTATCCGTTCCAATTGCTTCGTGCTCTCTGTGAATGCTCTGTCTGTCTTCAATCTGAAGTATTTGCAATAATTACTTACTCACAGCAGGCCTCCAGTGGTTTTTGTAATTAGTCGGCATTTTTTTGAAATGATATGTGATGGGGAGTTTTGAGATATAGAGTTGGTGCTCAAAATAATTTATCACCATAGGTTATCAAGTCAAGGTCACTGTGAATCTCTAACCCATGATGATCCATTGTGCATTTTTTGCACCACAGGAAATAATAACACTGTTTTAAATGACCCGTAGCTTCAGCCAGACAAGAAAACTGCGCCTGGATGTATACAGAAGTACTGTAGTTCGTGGCAAAAGGAAACCATGGCTTCAGAAGCCCAGGAAAATTAACAACTCATATATGTTTGGAAAGCTCCTCTGCCATGGGCAGAAGAAGCCAAAGTTCCGTTTCAAATATATATGTTTTATAATTTCACAGATAATGTTAAATAAAATCTTCAGCTGCCCACTGTTCTGAGTGTTTTCCTGGAGGCTGAGTACGTAGGAGTGAGTATGGGCCAGATTCATAGGATGTTATGGGGTGTTAATGAAATGAGAGGTTTTCCGACAAAGATGCAATTTGCGTTCTCTTGCACCGAGGAGGTCAAGGGATGAGCAAGTCCTATTAAAGGATACAACAGGGCAAATCTGAGAAACTAATTACCTCCCAAAGTTGATAGGGAAAAGGTTTCATAATGGGATGTAACTTTAATTTAAAATTTGGCTGCTCAGAAGCAAAATTTGGAAGCACTCAGGATGGTAAAAATTTGGGACTCTCTGCTCCAAAAACCTGTGAATTCTGGGGCAATTGCAAGTTTCATGTACATTTTGTTAGGTGAAGGACTCAATGAATTTGAAGCAGCCTTGATTAAATGTCATTTCAGGTAGAAATTTGTTACCGCCTGATGGAATGATGCAGAGAATTGAAAGGCTCCTGTTTCTGCATTCTAGTAGACGGCTTCCACACTTATTGCATTGATGACACCTGTTCTCCCTTCAAAGTCCCTTTCTCATTGTGGTTGGTCCTCCTCCTGTAGGTTCTCGTGTTATTTTCAGACAAATTTTTAACTGAGACCCAATCCACTTTTGCTTCAGCTTTCAACAGATCCCATGATCAAGTTCCTCACATTTGAATTCCCCCATCCAGCACTGTCACAAGGCAGACCCTTGACCACTATCACAACGCTGTTTGTGGAGCACACAGTGCACAAATTGGCTGACGCATTTACAACTGTGCCTAGATTTCTAAAGTACTTCATCGGCTATAAAGTCAGTCTAGAGCATCTCAGATATGGTTTTCAAATACTGCTCCTTCTTGCATGAGGTACCAGAGAGAATGGATCTATGTCTAACAAAACTTAATACTTTGAGAAGTGTAAGGGAATATCCTATTCCAGCCATTTAAGCATTTTCACTCATTGTTCCAAACAAAAACTGAATACAGTGTGCAGTCTGCCCACATTCTCCATTGTGAAGTTGAAAACCTTCAAAGACAGAGAGAGGGTTAACAGAAGAGAGACAGCCATCCACTTTGCCTTGCGCAATATAGTTTGAGTTGATTGGATATTTAGATTTCCAAACTGTAGGAGAAATGTTAATAATCAGCTAATTACAATACCAAGGTGAGTGCTCTGCTTAAGTTTCACGCTCCCTTAGACCGGCCATTCAGGCCATTTATTCTTAGAATCCATCTTCTAAGAGAGCGAGTTACAAATGAGCTGGAAGAAGTGATGAGCTCAGGAAGTCAAGGTAATAGCAGCTGAGGTTTGGGGGGGGGGGGGGTCAGAGAAAATGAAGAAAGAGGGAGGGGTGAATAACAGCATATCACTGTGGGTAGACTATACATCTGTGTTTCTCAGATATCTGCACCCGGTTTTACTATGATTCAAACATTTGATTAATCATGGCACTTATTGTATATGCAGTTAAATGCTCCATGGTCTCCCAGATTCTGCTCTTTTCTACCCTTTTAGTGTTATAATTTATGATTCATTGATTTTAAAAATACAAAGCTCATTTTGCCAATGAGCGATAAGCAAAAGAAAATATTGGTGCATGTTTATAATCATTAAAAATACCTTTTGTGGTTACAGACCTTAACAGCTCTGCTCCATACCACCAATTACAAAGATGTTTGTTTCACAGCAACTTACCAAAAAAAATTTAAGAAGTCCTGAAGAAGGGTCTCAGCTTGAAACGTGAACTGCTTATTAATTTCCATAGATGCTGCCTGACCCACTGAATTCCTCCAGCACCTACAAAATCTCTTGTGTTTAAGATGAACTAAGAAAGCCCAGTCCTCGCTAAAAGCTGTGTGCGTATTTATCACAGAATGCCAATGTATAATGTATAACAGCATTAATGATTCTGCATTATGAAAAGATTTAAAAGGTATATGTGAATAATGTTGCCATGTGGGGGAGACTAACAAAAGCTCATAAATATTAGATAGTCATAGTATTTTCAGATCCAAGTGACAATTTAGGAGAAACTGTTTTATTGAGAGAACGCTTAGGTAGTGAACTTGACTATAACAGGGAGCACTTTAAGCAAACAGCACAGATATATTTAAGGGAAAGATAGTCAAGTATATGAGGATAAAATAGGATAATCATATAGGATTAGATAGAAGTGCATAGGAAGAGTTTCCTATGGATAGGAAGAACCAACATAAGACTTCTATGCTGAGTGCTGTGCTTTTGGAGCAATTTCAGTGCAGTGCTGTGTAACCAGAGTATTCAGGGATCTATTTTGTGAAATGTATACATTTCTTTTATCTAAAATTCCTGATGTAAAAGCCTTCAAAGACCTAATATTATCATGTGTGTGAGAAATACTCCGGGCACTAACAGGTTGGCACAGCGAGTGCTACTTTAAATAATTTACAGTGGCATATAGAACCTGTGGTCTCCAGCTCAGACCTAATCAATCTGGATCTGTTATCCTATAATTAAAGGAATCACCTTTTGCCCTATTTCTGATTGATTTTTTTCCCCAAAGACATACACGTACTGACAATTCCCTAAACGATTTCCTCCATGACTGTGTAAAACTGAGTGAGACAGGCCGTGTGTAATATAAAGCAAATGATTCCAGAAGACTGCCAAACTGCCCGTGGCTGAGTGAGGGCCTATGGTTATATGAGGGGTGGGTAGCCAAACACTCTGGGACCAAGAGTACTCAGGATTCTCTTCTGGATCTATTTGGACCTGTTTGACGGGTATTGTTGTGAACAATGTGGATGAAAAAGCATTTAGTTTCCAAAACATTTTTTTTTCCTTCTCACTCTCACATATATGAATATTATAGGAGGGGTTAACGGCTGTTTGGCTGAGTGATGTATTCAACCTCCAGCAACATTTGAAACCAAATTTGGCAACCTATGTAGGGGGATGCTTTTCATAACTGCATTTGGCAAGATTCAATCCTATACTCACATTCCAATTACTGGTTACCAGAAGGAGACAGTCCTGGTGTTCAATCAGAAAAACTGTGCTTTAAATCCATCCCAGTGATAACAAAACCTTTCAGCAATGAGTAAGGAGGTAATTTTTACCAAAATACAATCCATTTCCGATGTACCTAGGGCAGCTGAAAACACATGGAAGCAGAATGGAAAAGAAAACATGACAACATTACTGCAATTAAGCTCCAAATTCCAGTCAGATTTTATCACTCTACCAGAGCCAATGGTGGGGAAAGCTTCATCCCAATCCCTTAGCAACAAGATTCAGCGTATCAGTGCATTCTACTGCTTTCACCAAGTCAGCTGAACTTCAAGTAGGTCAGCCTGCTTTCTAACGTTCCACGGCTGACTGACCCCATCAGTTGCGTCTGTCTGCCTTTCCCCCCGAAGTGACCTCAATTGCCTGGTGACACAATGACGTACTGCTCTGTTAGAGCACAGTCAAACCGCAGCTACATTATTCCACCTCAGGCATCACTTGCTAGACCTTAGTCCCTCTGGAGGGGCCGCATCAATCAGCCTGCTATTCACATGCAGAAGCAGCTCCCGCACAAGAGACTGCCTTCATTAGTGACCAGCTGCTTGAGCTAATATCCAAACAAAATAATGTCTTCTACCTTGTCTGACATTGCATGTCACTCACATCTGCCAGGTTATGCTCATTGACTTAATGGTGAGCTGCAAATTAAAAGCAATTCAGCACATCAACTGCAGTTTGGCATTTATCTTGTAGTGAAAGAGACTCACATTTATACGCTGCCTTTCATGACCCTATGTGGCCCCCAAGCATCCTGCAACCTATGAAGAAAAGCCACTGCTGTGCCTTGGGACTTCTAATAGTCAGTTTGCACACTGCACAGAGTCATATAACACAGAAACAGACCCTTTGGCCCATCTATACCATGCTCTCCATCAAGCACCTATTTACATCAATACTACATGACTCTTATCTTATAGAAACATAGAAAACCTACAGCACCATACAGGCCCTTTGGCCCACAAAGCTGTGCTGAATATGTCCCTACCTTAGAAATTACTAGGGTTACCCATAGCCCATTATTTTTCTAAGCTCCATGTACCTATACAAAAGTCTCGTAAAAGATACTATCGTATCTGCCTCCACCACCATTGCCAGCAGCCCATTCCACGCATTCACCACTCTCTGAGTAAAAAACTTACCCCTGACATCTCCTCTGCACCTTAAAAGGTTCTCCTAAGCACCTTAAACCTATGTCCTCTTGTGGCAGCCATTTCAGCCCTGGGAAAAAGTCTCTGACTAACCATACAATCAATGCCTCTCATCACTTTATACACCTCTATCAGGACACCTCTCATCCTTCATCGCTCCGAAGAACCTGAACTACACTCAACCTATTCTCGTAAGGCATGCTCCCCAATCCAGGCAACATCCTTGTAAATCTCCTCTGCACCCTTTCTTTGGTTTCCACATCCTTCCTGTAGTGAGGTGACCAGAACTGAGCACAGTGCTCTAAGTGGGGTCTGACCAGGGTCCTATAAAGCTGTAACATTACCTCTCGGCTCCTAAATTCAATTCCACGATTGAGGAAGGTCAATACACTGTATGCCTTCCATTTTCCAACCAATTCTCTCCAGATTTTACCACCTACCCACACACTAGGGGGAAACTTACAGCGATCAGTCAATCTACTAACATGATACACTTTTTGAACATAGGAGTAAAGGGGAGCACCTGGAGGAAACCCATTCAGTTACAGAGGGAACATGCAAAGTCCACATAGACAACACCAGAAGTCAGGATTAAAGCCAGGCCTGCGGTGCTGTGAGACAACAACTCTACGAGCCCTGCTATTGTGTCTTGTTGTCTATTGCATGTGGCTCTTTAACAAGCTCAGCACTCTCATAAACACCAGAGAGGTTGTTTCCTCCTTTTGGGTTTGTGGCGTGAACTGGTTATAGAGTCTGTCCATAGGAAAACCTGAACTACACTTCGGAAAACAGAACCACACCACATAGGCCTGCCTTTGTGCCGACGACTCAGAGGTCCTTTTGAGCAAGGCCCACCCACATAGCAGCTCACCAGTTAACACACCCTGAAGTTTAGAAAGTCCCATTGGAAAATGCCAGGGTAGACTTGGTCTGAGTGAAAAGGTGAGAAACAAGGAGACACAGTAGCACAGCTATTGGCGCTTTCTACCCTGCTGCTCCAGAGACCTGGGTTCAATTCCGACCTGGGGTGCTACCTGCGTGGAGTTTGCACCGTTATCCAGTGACTGAGCTGGTTTCCTCCAGGTGACTTGGTTATCTCTCAAAGTCAAAGTAAATTGATTATCAAAATATATATATGTCTCCATATATAACCTCGAGATTCATTTTGTTGTGGGCATACGATCTATCATAGAATAATAACCATTATAGAAACAGCCCCACATTCCAAGAATACGTGGGTTGTTAGTTTATTTGCTTATTGCATATTGTCCTGAGGATGTCAGTGAGTGGCAGAATCTGGGAGCAGTTGATGAGAGCATTTCTTTAGCCAGAGAGTGGCGAATCTCTGGAATTCATCACCACAGGCAGAAATGGAGGTCAAGTCATTAGGTATATTTAATGCAGAAGTTGATAGATTCTTGATTAGTCAGGGTTTCAGGGAGAAGGCAGGCAATTGGGGCTGAGAGGGAAAATGGATCAGTCATGATAAAATGGTGGAGCAGACTTGATGGGCCAAATGTTTTAATTCTGCCCTTCTATCTTATAGAATATGGGGAGAATAACATGAGGTTAATATAAGATTGGTAGTAGATGGACCAAATGGACTTATTTCCCTGCTGTGGTACCCTAAGACAATGCCACTAAAAAAAGCCAATAGGTGAAATTACGACCTAGAATAGAAATGGTTTGAAAGCTCAGCTGTGCACCAAATCTGCTGACAATAGTTACTGCGGCAAGCAAATCTCATTTACACTTTAGATTCTCTAAAGGCAGATATTTCACAATAGTTTAATAGTGCCTCTTTCTTACTTGACCATTTGTTCAGCCATAATGTTTCCTTTCAAAGGCAACTGTATTAGAAACTTAACACTTTTTGCCAAGTTTTCCATCAGGCCCCTCATGTGTGCCACAACAACATCATGCATACATCACTCATTTCACAATAACATCCAATCCAACTTCTTCCCAGGATAAATAACTCATTTCGACAAGTTATAATAGGAGATCAGGTGAAGTCAGTGAAAGCTTGGACAAAGGTAGGATCTTAATGAACATTTTGAGGCCTGCGATTGTTTAGCAGGAGCATTTCAGAGGTTACAACCTTGGTAGCTGAATGTACTGTCGCTGTGGACAGAAGCTCCGTATGTAACGTATGCTCATCCAGTGATTCTGTGACAGGACATGACTACCCGTGGAGCCCCTTATTGTGCAGTCTGCACAGAACAGTGCTGTTACTGAAGTTTATGGCCACCTTTGAATGCATTGAAGTTCCCTGCAGATTACAGTACTCTGTTCCTGGTGTTCTCTCTAGATTTCATTGCTGCCTGACGTTCCCTGTAGATTCCGGTGCTTCTTGTTGCTGCTGGCATTCTGATTCCAGTGCCGCCTGTCTTTTTCTCTCTGCAGCTTCCAGTACTCACAGCAAATATTGATACTCTTTTTGTACCACCGTGCTCCCTGTAGATTCGTGGAGTGTCGTAAAAGCTCCGAGGTAAAGAAACAAAAGCAATCATTTAGTTGTACTGACCTTGAAATTTTCTACTCCAAAGTCAGGTTATAGCACAGACACCTCATCAATCCACAATCAGTGGACAGCACTGTGCCATTTCCATGAATTCTCCGCACCTCCTTCATCATTGATGATGTCTGCCTCTCTCTCGGTGCCACTTTTGCCGTGTTTAATTTCTCAGTGCTTTTGCCATTGCCTGATGCTGCCAGCTGACTGGAGAAGAGCATACCTGCTATTGAATCGGAGCTGTCAGCCCGGCAGATAACGGAAGCAGAGGGTGGAAGAGAAACACAGAATAAGACTCTTACATTTTCACCAGGCAAAGAAGGAATTAAAAACAGAGAAGATGCTTTCACATCCCCGATGGCAAAAGGCACGCACGGCGTTTAGTGATCTTGCCCGGCACCTTGCTGGAGTCCTGAGCGGTATTGCTGTGATTGACGATCACCAGGCATTCTCTGATCCTGCAGCCAGATGACGATGACAATGATCATAAGGTCAACTTTTTTGACTGAAAGAGAGGAAGTTTTCCACAGTGATGCTTGCTCTCTCTCTAGTGGCTAGAAAAAAATTCTTTGTGTTTGCTTCCTTTCTTAATCGGCAAAGTCCCAGTGATAGGGTGGATGCTGTTCCTCAGACATGAGCTTGATGGCAGCAATATTATTTCAAAGGTGACACGCCAGCACTTCCCGCACACAGGCGAGTCTGGGAGCCACTTATTTGTTCACCTGTGGATGGTCTGACCTCACAGTTGCACGACATGATCAGGAAATCATTTTTTTCCACACCCGCTTGGCACCACAAACAAAGTTGCTGCTTCACTGGAGTCCAGATGTTTAAACAAGGTCACAGAAGCAGACTGTGAGAGTGACAATGGGAGCTGCTCACAGTAACGTAGCGACTATTGTGGTGCTATTACAGCTCGGGGTGTCAGAGTTCAGAGTTCAATCCCGGCGTCCTCTGTAGGGAGTCCGTACATACTTCGTGCGGAATGTGGGTGTTTTTGCCGGGAGATTCCAGTTTCCATATACCGGTTAATTGATCACTGTAAGTTGTTCCATGACTAGGTTAGAGTTAATCAGGGTTTGTCAGAGGTTGCTGGGGGGCACGGCTTGAAGGGCAGGAGAGGCCTATTCTGTGTTGTATCGATAAGTAAATAAATAAACGATTTTTACGTCTCCCTGTGTTAAACCTCAGACATTGAGCAAGTGCTGTGATATTACTCAGCTCATCCCTGCTTTGATCGGAAGGTTGGTGTGAACAATCAGAGGCAGAAACCCTGACACTGAGCCAAGCCTGTCTGTGCCTACACTACACCGACTGCCGAGGACACACAAGCTAAGTGGGTCCCACAGACAATTTCAGTGAAGTGAGTGGAGCTTTCCGTCCTGCTGCTTAATATAGATTTGTGAATTAACTGCTTGCAAGCCAAGCGCTCTCGGCAGCTTGCACGTACTTCACACAGCTCAGCAGTTCCTTCTCAGATCGTCAGGGAATCCACAGCGAAATCCACAGGCTTTTTCTCCCTCTTCCTGAGATTTTCTTCCCCCTCCCCACAGGGACGCTGATCACAGTATGTTACATTTTAAGCATGAGCACATTTCCTGCCATTCCAAGGACCATGGTGGAGCTTTCTTAACTGATTTGCTAATTTAAGAGAAATATATCACAAGCAACCTAGCCTTTTAATTTTAACCCAAAATCAGGCTTCAAGTGAGTCTCAGTTTTACATCTATAAACAGTCCACTGTTGAAGATGACAACAGCGATAATGGAGTTTGCTATTCTGACAGAGTCTCAAGACTGAAATATTAACTCCTTTTTCAGAATCAGAATCAGGTTTATTTTCACTGACATTTGTCATGAAGTGTGTTTGTTTGTGGAGTAGTACAGTGCAAGACATGAGAAGTTAATATAAGTTACAATAATAAACAAATACAGTAAATAAACAGAGCAAAAGAAGAAAAGCAACATTGTGGTAAGGAACTAGTCCTCACTCAGCTTTGGCTGCTCCCGCTTCCTCCAAACCCATGGGCACCCACAAGGGCCCAAGTTATTCCTGTCTTTTCCTTGAATAGACAGAACAGTCTGTCTCAAGCCTTCCCTCATAACGCTCCCCAACTCTTTCTGCGTTACAGTGACATCGACATTGGTGCTGCTTTATGCATCCATGCTGAGCTCGTCAATTTCATCAACTTCACCTCCAACTTCCACCCTGCCCTTAAATTCACCAGGTCCATTTCTGACACCTCTCTTCCCTTTCTTGATCTCTTTGTCTCAATCTCTGGCAATGAACTGTCTACCTTCATCTTTTTTGAACCTAACAATTCCCATGGCTGATATGTCCCATTCCCATTCTGATATGTCTGTCCATGGTCTCCTCTACTGTAAAGATGAAGCCACACTCAGGCTGGAGGAACAACACCTTATATACCGGCTGGGTAGCCTCCAACCTGATGGCATGAACATTGACTTCTCTAACTTCTGTTAATGCCCCTCCTCCCTTTCTTACCCCATCCCTGACATATTTTGTTGTTTTCTTTTTTTTCTCTCTCTCTGCCCATCACCCTGCCTGTTCCCCATCTCACTCTGGTGCTCCCCTCCCCTTTCTTTCTCCCAACCTCCCGTCCCATGATCCTTTGCCTTCTCCAGCTCTGTATCACTTTCGCCAATCACCTTTCCAGCTCTCAGCTTCATCCCACCCCCTCCGGTCTTCTCCTATCATTTCACATTTCCCCCTCCCCCCACTACTTTCAAATCCCTTAGTATCTTTCCTTTCCGTTAGTCCTGACGAAGGGTCTCGGCCCAAAACATCGACAGTGCTTCTCCCTATAGTTGCTGCCTGGCCTGCTGCGTTCCACCAGCATTTTGAGTGTGTTGTTTGAATTCCCATGGCTATTTTGACAATACATTTTCCCACCTCGTCTTTCCCTTTTTTCAGTTTCTTTGTCTCCACCACATCTGCTCCCAGGATGAGGCTATCCTTTCCAGGACATCAGAGATATCCCCTTCTTCAAAGAACGGGATTTCCCTTCCTCCAACATTGATGCTGCCCTCACCCTCATCTCCTCCATTCCCTGGACATCCGAGCTCTCCCCATCTTCCAGCTGATTCAACACTGATAGAGCTCATTTTGTCCTCACCTATATTACCAGCCCATGAGCCACCGCAGTGAACACATCCTTCTATACAGTTTCTGCCATCTTCAATGGGATCCTACAACTAAACACGTCTTTACTTACCCCCTCTGTCACCAATCTTAAGTTTCAGCACGGATTGCTCCCTCTGTGATTCCCTTGTCCATTCACCCCTCCCCACTAAACTCCCAAAATAAAATGCTACACCTGCCCATTCGCCTCCTCCCTTAGGGCCCTAAACAGTCCTTCCAGGAGAGGCAACACTTCACCTGCAAATCTGCTGGGGTCGTTTAAAGTATCCAGTGCACCCAATGCGGCCTCCCGCTACACCAACTTAAATTGGAGGACTGCTTTGTTGAGCACTTCAGCACCATCTGCCAAAAGTAGAATTTTCTTCTGGCAAACCATTTTTAATTCCTATCCCCATTCCTTTCTAACAGGTTGGTCCATGACATATCTTTTGCCATGATGAGGCCACTCTCAGAGAGAAGGAGCAACACCTCATATTTCCATCTAGGTAGCCTCCAACCTGATTGCCTGAACATCGGTTTCTCCTTCCGGTAATTTTTTTTCCCTCCTCCTTCCTTTTTCACCACTTTGACCTCTTATCTCTTCTTCTTACCCGCCCATCACCTCCCTTCCTTCCCTTTCTCCCATGGTCCTCTCTCTGATCCTATCAGATTCTCTCTTCTCCACCCACCTGGCTTCAGCTATCATCTAGTTAACCTCCTTCTCCACCATCCACCTTTTTATTCCAGCACCTTCCTCCTTTTTTTCCCAATCCTGAAGAAGGGTCTCGGCCCAAAATATTGACTGCTTATTCATTTCCATCGATGCTGCCTGACCTGCTGAGTTCCGCCAGCATTTTTTGTGTGTGTTGCTCTGGATTTCCGGCATCTGCAGAATCTCTTGTGTTAGTGAGATAGCCTTCAAGGGTTCATGGACCATTTAGAAATCAGGTGGCAACATGGAAGAAGCTGTTTTTAAAGTCTTCAGGCTCCTGTTCATCCTCCCCAATGACAGCCATGAGAAGACAGCATGTCCTGGGCTGACAGGATTTTTTATTGTAGAAATTCACTGGACTCCTTCGTGACAGGAAGCATGACCCGACTGATGGACTTAACACAAGAGAATTCAGTAAGGTAGATTTGGAGATAATGTTTCCATTTGTGTTGTAAACACTATTAAAGTCAGTGAGTATTTCAATAAAATCTTTCTCTGAATAACTGTAATAATGTAGAACACATGAAAAAGAAATGAACAGGAGTGAGTGATAGGTTTGGATAAAGATGGGTAGGATGCTTATTTGCACCATTAAGGAAATGTGAGCCTAATTCTGTCCTATATATTGAGATGTAATTTGATATCATTTCAGTCCATCATTTGTGCTTCAGTTGGAAACAGTCTCATTTCCAAGACAGAAGGGTAAAAACCATTTAAACCTGTGCTGCAAAGAAGGAGTACTGCACAATCAGGATAAGAGGTCAAGTTAAGCCTTATTAAGGTGACAACAACCTTAGTAAGTGTACCAGTGAATTTTGTAAATGCCATATATTGTTGCTGGAGTCAACTATCGTTGGAGGGAGTGGATAATTAAATGCAAGCAGATCAAATTCTATCATGAAAATGCCTATTACATAGTACTCCTAAAATCCAGAAATAACCAATATTGTGAAACATTTTGGACAAGTTGCTGTTTACAAGAAGATATCACTGATTCAGACACATGTGATTTGCTGACTTGTTTTCTTCTGTGGTCTACATACTAGCTCCAGTAAATGCTCTACCACAGGGTCAGTTGTTTAGTAAACGTTTTGTATTATCGGAAAAAAAAACACCATAAAGAAACCAGCTTAATGTTGCTTGTAAGAAAACAGAGAATAACCATGTACAATTGATGAGAAATGTCCAGTGAGGATTCATATTCCTCATTACATTTACCCCGTGCCAGAACAGCTGGCAGGCAGTCGCTGGAGGAAACTGAAGGAGGGTGTGCACTGTTCACACTCTTCTGGATGGGAAGGGTTTGCCTTCCATATTTGGAAAGAGATACTGTTGAAATTTCCAATTTGCATTTCAACACATCAAGAATAAATCAGTTTTGGAGAAATGCATCAAAATAGTGTGTGCACTGGTAGAGGAAGAGATATCGTATGTGTCAGCCTGGTCGACTTGACTGTATTCAACATCTTGGTCAGAACTTTATAGTTTGACCTACTCCTATACACGACACACAGTGCAAATATACACTGTAATTTAGTACTAAAGGAGTGGTTAAAATTCTAAATTTGCATGGATGTTAAACCAAAGCCTCAACTTCCTGCTCAAATGGCCATGAAGATCTCGATGACACCATCTGGAAAAGAATAAAGCAGTTTCTGGTCTCCAGGACAACATCCCTCCATCAGCCATTATGACATCACGTTGCCCATTCTATCTGTAGGAAATGGTTTTCATGTCACATTGATCCTTCAGTAAAATAAATCTCTGCCATTAATGTGTTCTTGAACGTCCTGGAGGTGTGGCCAAGTTTTATATAACTGCAAATTCCTTATACTGATTAAAAAAAATTGATAAGTGATTCTAGAAGGCCATGCTTCAGACAGGTTTACATTAATGGAATAGAGCAGAAGATGCCAGTCAGATTTCATGAAGAGTTTAATGCACAATTCTGGGCACAATGGTGACAGATGTAGTGATCAAAAGATTAGTAAACATGCAAAGATGATGTGAAATCAACATTGGAAGTATAAACCTTCCTCGCAGCTGACAAGGATGATCATGTCCAGAGTTTTTGTGTACATTTTCCTCTGCCGCTATCAAGACCTGTTTCTAGTATTTTCTCTTTTATTTTTGTTTTGGATGTCCAGCAGCTTCTGTTTTATCATTTCTTTATCAGCGGGTGGTGAAAACTGCCCAGCGGATTATAGGGATCCAAATTGCCCACCATTGAGAACATTTACCATAAACGCTGCCTGGGCAGGGCAAAAATCATTATCAAGGATGCATCTCACCCTAACTATGGGCTTTTTACTCTCCTCCCAACCAGTAGTCACTTCAGGAGCCTCTGTTCCCACACCAGCAGGCACAGGAAGAGCTTCTTCCCTGAGGCTATGACCCTGCTGAACCTCACATCACAGCGCTAAACAGTATTGCACCCATATTGTACTGTCTCAGTAGCACTTATTATTCACAGTTATTTTGTAAATAGCACTATTCTTTTGTATTTCTGGATAGATGCCAATTGCATTTCATTGGCACTTGGCACAATGACAATAAAGTTGAATCTAATCTAATCTTTTGTGGAGGAATTGTGCCAGGTTTGTTCCAGCATGGATATTATGGTGGCTATGGGATGCCTGATTTTCTTTGAAGCTTGTTGCCCGGAAGTAGCCATCTCCTGGAGAACTGCCTTCCTGGGCCGCATTTGAGTAGTCAATTAGACCTCACTGGCTCACTCCATCACACACCTCTTCATTTCTTCAGCTCCTACATCAGCTCTTATTCCTGTCACTTTCACCGAATCACCCTTCATCTTGCTTCTGCCTCCCCTACCACAACCCTCAGTACTGCCACTCCTGCCCTATGTTCTCCCTCATGCCCCAGACTCACCAACTTCCATTGTTTCCTCTGATTCTCCTGAAAGCCTCCAACACACTCTGCTGTCGCAGCTCTCACCATTGTCCCAAGTCTCACCACAACCCCCAAAATCTCACCAGCTCTCACCACTGCCACCAGACCTCTCTGGTAACTCCCACCTCCCCCTGCCCCCACCACTCCCCTCTGCATCTAACTGCTGCACTGATTCTTCTTGCATTGCAGAAAGAAGGAAATGGGGCAAGGAGGAAGACAGAAGGATAAAAAGGGGAAGGGAGCGAGAGTGGAAGAGGAAAGTGAAGCAGGAGAGGAGGGGAGAGACTTGCTCTCCAGCCTGTGGACACAACACTGCTTCCCACCTTTCCATCCTATCCTCTGTTCCCCTTCCATTCTCTCTCTCCCTCCTCCTTCTCATTCTTTCTCACCCCTCTTTAGTTCTACTTTAATACCATCGTCTGTCTCCATTGCTCCTTCAAGCTCTCTCACTTTCTTTCATACCAGTCTGTCACCCTACCCAATTTTCCTCTTCCTATTCTCTCACCCCACACACTCCCTCTCTCCTTTGCCTACTCCCTCCCTGCTCATACTGAAGCCATTTACTTACGCATTGTTCAAAATTCTGATGTTCAATTATCGCCCATTATTGTTGGATCATGTGATTAAAACCACATTTTTCAGCCACAATTAATTAAGATAATTCTTTTAATCACTCAACATCCTAATTGTAATGCAATAATGTTAAAAATGGTGATAATGTTGTGCTACATTATGTTCAAGATATAATGTAAAATATGCTAATTTGCAGACAGCAGATGATGAAACTTCACAGTGTGAATTTCAATTAATAAACTGGCTAAAATTCCAATTACTTTCCTTCATATTAATTGTTCTACTTGAAGCAGATTTTTCCTAACATTTAGAAACGTTCTGTTATGGATTGAAAGCTCCTATAAATTTTGCTCACAAAATCTGGCTTCGAGCAAGCTAAGGTAGGGAAATCTACAATGATGGGGCTAGATAAAAGAAAACATGAGGTGAAAAGCAGCAGGGTTTTTATTTACACCAAGGTCATGATCTGGGAATTTCAAAGTAGATGTGTAATACACATGAATATTAACATGAGACTGCATCCAAAACATCAATTGTTTATTAACTTCCATAGATGCTGCCTGACCCATTGAGTTCCTCCAGCATTTTGTGTCCGTTTCAATGGTAAAAACCTCTTTCGTGACGAAACGAGCAAGCAGTTGTATTATGGACACTAACCTCCCCAGCATTCAGGACATTTCGAAGAAATGGCACATTAAAAAGGTGGCATCCATCATTTAGGACCCAGGACATGCCCTCTTCTCATTGCTACTATGAGGGAGGAGGTACAGGAGCCTGATGTCACACACTCACTGATTCAGAAACAGCTTATTTCACTCTGCCATCAGTTTTCTGAATAGACGTTGAACCCATGAACACTACCTCTCTACCTTGTGGACTACTTATTTAATTTATATATAAATTTAATATTAAAGAGTTGCGATGGGTACAGGATCAAGAGTGGAGTGACCATCAGCCATCTCCTGTACATGAATGACATGAAGCTGTATGCCAGAAATTAAAGAGACATTGACTCACCAATTCCAATTCACCTGACAAGGATCTGCAGCAGAGGCATAGGATGTCATTTGGACAGGGAAAGTGCAGCCGGATGGTAGTGAAAAGAGGCAAACTCATCAAGACTGAAGGAGTCGAGTTACATGAAGGCCACATACCAGATGTACAGGACAGCTACAGATACCTGGGGATCCTGCAGGCACATGGAAGCCACGATGAGGACACAAGGAAGGCTGCAACATCCAAGTACCTCCAAAGAGAGAGACAGGTCCTAAAAAGCCAGATGAATGGGAAAGCAAGATCAAAGCCATCAACACATTGGCCCTATTAGTCATCAAATAACACACACAACAAATGCTGGTGGAACGCAGCAGGCCAGGCAGCATCTATAGGGAGAAGCACTGTCGACGTTTCAGGCCGAGACCTTTCGTCACCAAATACCCACTGACTTGAAGACCCGGAAACTACTTAAAAAACATGAAGGTTTCCATCCAAAGTTCAACTTTGAGTGACTGTACACTGTCCAGAATGAAGGATAACGGGGGCTTGGAAGAGTCACGACAACAGTCCTGGAAGATGTGCAAAACATCCATGAATATCTCAAGAAGATGGCCCCTCAGGAAGACCTGCTAGGAGAACACCTCAGACAGCAGGCAGGAGATATGGAAATGGAAGTGGGTGAAGCAGAGCCAGAGGACCAGAGGCCATGGCAGGACAGGCGACTGCAGGGGATGTACCATCGCCAGACATCTGAGGTGGCTGACATAAGAAAGTCCTACCAATGACTGGAAATGGCAGGACTAAGAGACAGCACAGAGGCACTGCTCGTGGCTGCACAAGAACAGGCACTGAGCACCACAACAATAGAAGCAGGGGTCTATCACACCAGACAAGACCCAGGATGAAGACTGCGTAATGAATCTGCTGAAACCATCCAGCACCTAGTAGAAGGGTGCAAGGTGCAGGCAGGGACAGCGTACACTGAACAGAATATGGATTGGACACTCCCAAGTCCAAATGGGAAACACCCGCGAGGCTAGTGGAGAATGACAGGGTTAAGATCCTGTGGGACTTCCAAATACAGAGTGATAAGCAGTTACTGGCCAACCAACTAGACATAGTAATACTGGACAAGGAACAGAGGAAAGCAATAGTAATAGATGTGGCAATCCCGAATGACAGTAATACCAGGAAGAAAGAATATGAGAAGCTGGAGAAGTACCAGGACTTGAAAGAGCAGATGGAAAGGATGTGGAAAGTTAAAGCCAGTGTAATCCTGGTAGTGTTAAACTCAGTTGGAGCTGTGACACCTGGACTGGGAGAGTGGCTCCAACAAATCCTGGGAACAACATCTGAGATCTCAGTCCAGAAGAGCACATTACAGTAACAGCAAGGATACTGTATGGAACCCTCAAGCTCCAGTAGAGGACCTGACAATGAGGGACAAAATACATGTACACACCTCCCATAATTTTTATTATTATGTATTGGATTGTGCTGCTGCTGCATAACAACAAATTTCACAGCATTTGCCGGCGATTCTGACTGTGATCTGAAACAGAAATGCCATTTTCTTACTATGTTTCATTTCTCCACACAACATATTTAAACAGCCTGTTAAAGATCTTCCTGACCTTCCAATATTTTAAAGGAGCCAACCAACTCACTGCAAGATCATCATTAATCATTCTGAATTAAATTCCTCATAAACCTTGACTGCAAATTACCAAATAGTACGTGCAATATTCGATATTTATATTTTCTATAATGTACTACCTAACAATTTGTGGGAAAAGGATGGTCCTGTTAAATTCCTAAATAATACTGCATTTCGTTGTTGCTTTTTCCACTGAACTGATGTGATAAAATAATTAGTGTATATGTGTCAATGCCAAACCAAGTTACCAAATGATTCATATGCAATGAAGTGGAAATACTGTTGATTCCTTGGTAAGGGACAACCAATTTGCTCCTGAAATGATTCCACACTTAGCAATGTGAAAATCACAATTTGGTGTTGTTGATTGATGGGTGGATAATGGGAAAGGGCAGATCTCCACTGCTTACCTTCAAAATAGTGCTATGGGATTTTTTACATCCATTTTGGATGAGGGCTAACATAATGATTGAAACAACAGTATCTACAAAAGATCCACTGTGGTTTCAATTCCATAAATAACATTTTTGTCTGTATCTATCCCATTCATTGTAACAAAATGTAGAAAGATATTTATAGTGCCATCACAGTTAGGACTGTACTACAAAACCCAATAGCCACCAGGACATTGAGGAATCGATATGCAGGCAGTTTAAGGAAAGGTGTAAAAACAACAGGATTGTTGTCATAGTGGAGTTCAACTTCTGGAAGCTATTAGCTGAGAGCTTCCTAGTGCAAGAGGTTTAGATGGGGCAGAATTTGTTAGGTACAACAAGAAGGGTTTTTTTTTTACAAATCAATATGTAGATAGTTCAGCAAGAGGTACTGGACCTAGTGTTGGGTAATGAGCCTGGCCAGGTGACTGACCTTCCAGTGCGTGAGCAGTTAGAGAACAGTAACCACAAATATGGACTTGGTTGGAGAGTATTAAAATGGAACAGGTCAAATTGCAAGCACATCGGGCAGGAACTCGGGAGAGATAATTGGGAACAGCTGGTCTTTGGGTAAGTCCACATCTGAAATGTGGAGAGAGTTTAAAGATCAACCACACAGAGTATGGGACAGGTATGTTTCAGAAGGAAGGACAAGGAAAGGCATTGTAAGAGAACCTTCGGTGTCGACAGATGTGAGGAATTTAGTCAAGAAGAAAAAGAAAAGAATGTAAAGCTGAAATTAAACAGAGCCTTTGAGGATTAAAAGAAGTCAGAAAAAATCTCAAGAAGGGAATTAGGAAAGCCAGGCCGGGCCATGAAAAGTCTTAGGTAAGGAGGATTCCAGGGAAATCCAAGACATTCTGTACATACACCAAGAGCAAGGAGAGATCTAGGGAGACCATTCAAGGATAAAGTGAGGAGGGAGCATTTGCTTGGTTGCAGAGGATGTGGGTGATGTCCTGAATGAATACTTTACATCAATATTTCCCAAGGAGAAGGAGATGGCGGATAGGGAGATCAGTGACAAGTGTATTTATATGTTAGGGAATTTCAAGGTAAAGGAGAAGGTAGTGTTGGTCTCTTAGAGAGCACTAAGATGGATAAGTACCCGGGGCCTATTGGAATATACTCCAGGCTATTGAGAGAGGCAAGTGAAGATATTGCTGGTGCCTTGACCAATATCTTCATATTCTCTATAGCCACAGGCAAGGTCCTGAGGACTGGTGTATGACTAATGGTGTTCCACTATTCAAGAAGAGAACAAGAGAGAATCTTGGAAACTACAGACCAGTGAGTCTCACATCAATGGTGGCAAAATTACTGGAGAGAATTCTTAGGGATAGGATTTGTGGGTATTTGGAAAGCCATGGCCTAATTAGGGACAGCCAGGATGGCTTTGTGCAGGGCAAGGCATGTCTTACTAACTTGATTGAGTTTTTTCACAAGGTAATGAGGGGGATAGATGAAGGTAGAGCTGTGGATGTTACCCAAATGGATTTTAGTAAGACATATGACAAGGTCCCTCATGGGAAGCACATTCAAAAAATTAAGATGCATGGGATCCATGGTAAATAGGCTGCTTGGATTCAGAACTGGCTTGTCCGTTGAAACAGAGGTTAGTCATCAAAAGGACTTATTCTAGCTGGAGGTTTGTGATCAATGGTCTTTGGCAAGGATCTGTACTGGATCTCTGCTGTTTGTGATGTGTGTAAATCACCTGGATGAAAACATAGATAGGTGGGATACTAAGTCTGCAGATGATACCAAGATTGGTGGTGTTGTGGATAGTGTAGAAGACTAGCAAAGTATACAGTAGGATGTAGTTCAGTTACATATATGGGTGGAGAAATGGTAGATGGAGTTCACCCAAACAAATATGAAATGTTGCACTTTGGTGGGTTAATGTAAAGAGAGAGTACACTATTAAAGTCAAGACTCTTAACAGTGTTGATGAGTCAAGGGATCAAAGATTCCAAGTTCATAACTCCCTAAAAGTGGCACATAGGTTGATAGGGTGGTTAGGAAGGCATGTGGTACATTTGCTTTTATTAGTTGAGGATTTCAGTTCAACAGTCAGGAAGTTATCTTGCAGATTTATAAAACTCTAATTAGGCTACATCTGGAGTATTGCATACAGTTCAGGACACCCCATTATAGGAAGGCTGTCGAGGCTTTAGAGAGGATGCAGGAGAGGTTTACCTGGATACTACTTGGATTCGAGAGCTTATGCTGTAATGAGAGGTTGGATAATCTTGGGTTGTTTTCTCCAGAGCAGGGGTTCCCTACATGGATCCATGGCGTAAATAAGTTTGGGAACCCATGGTCTAGGACAAAGTTAGGCTTCATGTGATGCCCATTAAACTTATTATTTATGGACTCACCTTTCAGTCTCTCTCATACATACTCATAATGAATCATACCATTATAATCGAATGCTGCAAAATTGTTACAGTTCAGAAACAACCCAGTCTGCCCAAAGGTCCATGTTAGAATGGTCCAAGTGTAGTCTTCATGCTCCTTGTCATCGAACTCATCAACATATCCTCATATTCCTTTCACCTCCCAGGCTGACAACATCCTCTTATTAGCCAGTGCTATTCTCATCACCTACACTTTTTATTGTATCATTTTGGAATTTTAATAACTGCAAAAGACCTTCCTTACATATAAACATTTAAACATATTTTTTAACCTTCATGTTATATATCTAGTTATGTTCAAGTTAGTTCTTAAACAAATTCTTAAGGGCACTGATCAGCATTACTTTTTCTGGGCGTGTTTGTCATGTCCATTCTTCTGTGATAAAAGATTTAATTTCTAGTCTAAGCTTGGTCACATACTGAAATTGGCACAAAACCACACAAGGAGATGTAAGAAAAGCTGACCAAAAGGCTTGTTTTTCTTTTGCATGTTCCTGGAGCAGAGGAAACAGGAGGATTTAGGGAGGGAGTTCTGTAGCATATCATGCCCACCAGTAGTAGAGCACTGAAAGTCAGTGATGCATGGGAGCCAGAACTGGAGAAGCAAACAGTACTAAGAATGCTGAAGAGCTGGATGAGACTACAAAAGTAGCAGGAGATGAGGTCGCAGGGATATTTGAAAACTACCCTGAAAGCCTTGTGCAGATCTCACTCTGTGTAAAAGGGAAATCTCTAAGAAAGCTTTAGGTACCACTAACCTATTAAAGTGAGTATTAGCAATGTGAACACACAAATTTGCGTCAGAAATGTATAACAGAAAGCCTGACTGATTGTGCTCCTGATTCTTTCCTGCCCAAATGCTAAAGGTTAGCCAATGTTGGATGTCACACTTGGGTGAGGAGCATTAATCACTTGCTTATTTGCTCAGACTTCCCACTGAGGGCACAACATGTCATGACTGAATTTCTCAGTGTAGTCGGGAGCTATTGACACAGGTGTGGTCCCTGGAAAATTTCTCCCCAAAAACTCCTGCATGTTTAAGAAATAGTGGCACTGTGGACAGCAGTGCAATAATAACACCAGGGCTGCTTCTAGGACAAGAAGAATCCAAGTGCCTATCTGTTCAGATGCAAAGTTGCTCATTAATTGGAAGTGGCTGCATCTAGTTCAATAAGATTGTAGACTATATGAAAAGCTCCAAAATCCACCCCCATCCTGCCACACTTCAGTGACCGTCTTTGATTCTCTTTATTCAAGAGTATAAAGAGTATGAACCCAGACTGCCAGTTTAAAGTTTTACACCTCATTTATTTGATCCCTCAAATTCACTAGAATGTGTTGAAATGAGTTGTCCTTTACAAAGTGTTCAGAAGCATGCGCCCTGGGATGCTCAATGTGGCAGATATCATTGGCCCTGGAAAGATTTGATCATGACAACTTTATATTGCACTAGTTTTCATTGGCCTTCACTTTTATGGGATTATTGACTTTGGTTAGAAACTCCTATTGGCTGAAAGTAAAACTCTCTGACAAGTCCAGGAAAGTTCAACAAAAGTCCTTAAACAGAGGCACTAAGACGCTGAAGAGCCTGAACTAAATGTTGCAGGCATTGCATTTCCATTTACTCTTGTGAATTCTTATTACACCCAAATCGTTAGTAACTTTACTTTTGTTAACAGAGATACCTCAATATATGGATGTTTAACTTCTCTGGTTTCAAAGTTCAAAGTACAGCAGATTTATTATCAAAGCATGTATACATCATACAGCCTTGAGATTCATCTCCTTACAGGCAACCACAAAACAAGAAACTCAAAAGAATCTATTAAAAGAACAACAAATACCCAATGAGAGAGAAAAAATAAAACTAATTGTGCAAACAATAAAAGTAAGCAAATAGCATTCAGTATGAAAGCAAGTCCTTAGACACTAAACCCGGAGCAGCTGGAGCAGAGTTTTAAGATGCAGACAATGCCAGAACATTGGCAAATCAGAGCTCTGTGAAAACTGTGGGTCCCAGTTACCGGGGTCATCTACTGTTCAGTTCAGACACCCTTTCAGAGTGACGCTTCCTGTGTGACATGGATGCTCAAGTGAATGTGCTGCCTCTTGATGAGAAGGCAAAGAGCGAAAACACTTAATTGCAAGCTACCAACAGGATGTGACGGGCGATACTCTGCTTCAGTGGGTGATGTTACACATGGGGCTCATCGTAGCTAAAGTGGCTAGACCTCTGCTCAGTGCAGAGGACTGTTAGTTGATCTTAAGAACTGCTGGCTTGTGGATGTCAGGGATTTTGGGTTGTTACCTTGCTCCCCCAGTAACTTCCAATAAACAACTCTGACAAGCAAGTGCACCACCTCATGCGAGTTTACTCGACTGCTGGGCGAATTCTCAAACTTCACCAAGACCATATTCTCCACTACAGTCACAAAACATGGGGTTGAGCGCCACATTTCTATAGTTGGCCCACCAGTCCATACTCCTGCACCTAGACTAGATCCAGAAAATCTAGTAACTGCAAAGGCTGATATTGCCAACATGAAAGACTTGTATGTCAGTCCAATAGCCCATGGGCTTTGCTCCTCTCTATGGTCTCTAAGTCTGATGGTGGCTTCCACCCATGTAGAGATTACCAACAAGGTTACCACCCTCAATCGTTACTCGATCCCACACATCCAAGACTTTTCGGCATGTTTAGTCAGTAAGTTAACTTCTTCCAATGTTAATTTAGTTAGGGGCAACCATCAGGTGCCTGTGTGCTCAGAGGACATTCCCAAAACAGCTTTGATAACTCAATTTGTCTTCTGGGCTTCTGTGCACGCCAGTTAGACTGGAAGATACAGCACAGACTTTCCAATGGCTGATGGACTTAGGTGTTCCTTTTGTTTACCTGGATGACATACTTGTCATCAGTGCATCCAAATACAAACATATATCTTATTTCCACACAATTTTTGAGTGCTTAAGCCAACACGGGCTGATTATTAACCCTGCCAACTGCCAGTTCGAGCCATCAACCATTGACTTTCTCGCTTATTGCATCTCTGCAGAAGGTGTGAAACATTTCCTATCAAAAGTAGGATTTCCCACCGCCCCACACTACAAAGAAGCTACAGGAGCTTTTAGGCATGGTGAATGCCTGCAGACAAAAATTAACCATTATGTTGTGAGGTCCCTGGATGACAGTTTGACCATGTCAATATGGACCTTATTGGTCCTCTTACCCCACTTCGGCAGTTTCACATACCTCCTTACCATGGTGGACCATACTACCAGTTGGCCAGAGGCTGTTCCCCTAGCATTGACAATGGCTGCAGACATGGTTCAAGTGTTTATCAGCACCTACGTAACTTGGTTTAGCACCCCATCTGATATTTCCTCTGACTGCAGTCCCCAATTCAGACCTCTGGGCTGTGATGGCTATATCACACCATGGTGTATCATCTGCAGTCAGATGGTCTATGTGAGTGGTTTCACCACTCCTTAAAGGCTGTTCTGAGGGCATCCCTGGCCAATGAGTGGTGGCATGATCATTTCCCGTGGGTCCTTCTGAGGCCAAAAGAGGACCTGCAGTCCTCTGCAGCTGAGTTGGTATACGTTATGAGTGCCATGTCATTTCACTCCTGACACCATGATCGTCTGGTTGGCCTTTTAACAGTGTTCCACCCTGCTCAGTAAATACAATTCCTTTTCTCCTGTTCCTACCTCTCAGCACTCTTGGGTTCCTGTTGACCTACATTCTGCCTTGTTAGTTTTCATCCGCCATGATGCACACCATCGTGCCCTTAGTCCCCCTTATGATGGCTCGTTTTGTGTTTTGGAATGGGGAGAGAAGTCATAAGATTTTTGATAGGTAAGACTTTTAAGATAGATAAGAGGGATAAACCTGAAGGTATTTTGGTAGATCACCTTGAACCTACCCATCGAGATCTGAGGTATTCTGCTACCATGCCTCTGGTACCACAACGTGACCATGAGCATGTCATCACAACTCTGGATGAGCCAGAGGCACCTGCGGTTCCTCCACCCATGGAACACAGGACCCGAGCCAGGAGGCCGTCTGTGCTCCAGACAGGCTCATAAAACCGGTTTTAGTGAATTATGGGGGTGCCAGTGTAGAGCAATGTAACTGATGGAAGTATACATAATTCACAATCACTGATATTGAGCTGGCGTTTCAGTTTAAGAGGCTGGTCTGACGTGATGACGCAATTACGCAAAAGGTTTATAACGCACTTTGAGTTCAGTTTTTTTTTGGTGCTCAATAAATGAGTTGCTATGGCTTTTATAACCATGTAACAATTACAGCATGGAAACAGGCCATCTCGGCCCTTCCAGTCCATGCCGACGCTTACACTCACCTAGTCCCACTGGCCCGCACTCTGCCTTTTCTTTTCTAAAAGATAAAATGCCTCTGCCATTTTATTGGTGAATATCTATAAATATTAGACAACTGGTGATTGATAAGTTTGTGGCCTACAGTAGAAGGAGTCAATTTTAGAGAACCTAGCACATTTATTTTTCAACATAGTCCCCTCCTACATTTACACACAGTCCAGCGGTCATGGAGCATATGGATCTTGGACCTCCAGAAAGTGTCTGCAGCATGGGTGATTGATAATTTTGTTGCCTAAGGTAGAAGGAGATGAGGTATACAGTTCTCATTACATGCACGTTCAACTCTTTGAGTGATTATGCAGAAAGTTTGAAGTTAATAACTCATCTCCTTCTAACTTAGGCCACAAATTTATCAATCACCCTGATTGGTTATTAACTGATAAGTTATTAATTTCAAGCTTTCTGCATAATCACTCAAAGAGTGAATTGCATTTGCATGTAATGAGAGCTGTATAACTCATCTCCTTCTACCTTAGGCCACAAATTTATCAATCACCCCTGCTGTGGACCACTTCGACAAAGAAGGGATCCGTATGCTCCACGACCGCTGGACTAAGTGTGTAAATGCAGGAGGGAACTAAGTTGAAAAATAAATGTGTTAGGATTTCTAAAATTGACTCCTTCTACCTTAGGCCACAAACTTATCAATCACCCCTTGTATACCTCCAGTTTACTCTATTTAATACACTGTGGTTAAATTTACAATAAGTGATATTTTGCCTTACCAAATGACACTCTAGAAAGATTTTCAAAGCTACAAAGGTGCAAAGTAAATTTATTTTCACTACATAGAACCCTGAGATTCATTTCCTTGCAGATATACTCAATAAATCCAAGAACCATAATAGAATCAATGAAAGGGCTTACCGAAAGGACAGGCAAGCAACCAATGTGCAAAAGACAATAAACTGCAAACACAGAAGAAAATTAATTAAATAAATAAATAAATAAATAAATAAATAAATGGGTAGATAGATAGATAACAATTGAATATCCAGAACCTGACATGAAGGGTCCTTGAAAGGTTGTGGGAACAGTTTAATGATGAGATGAGTGAAGTTGAGTGAAGTGAACTCCTCTGGTTCAAGAGCCTGACGGTTAAGGGATAATAACTTCCTAAAACTGGTGGTGTGAGTGTTGAGGCTCCCGTACCTTCCTGTGATGGCAGCAGTGAGAAGAGAACATGAACTGGGTGGTGGGGATCCCCGGTGCTGGATGCTGCTTTTCTGCGACTGTGTTTGGTGTCAATGTGCTCAATGGTGTGGAGGACTTTACTCATGTTGGACTGGGCCTTATCCACTATTTTTTGTAGAATTATCCATTCAAGGGCATTCGTGTTTCCATACCAGGCTGTGATGCAACCAGTCAACATACTCTCCACCACACATCTATAGAAGTTTAGATGTCATGCCAGATGTTCGCAAACTTCTAAGGAAGTTTGAGTGGACTGAGTTCGAATGGGACGGCTTTGGACTCGTTAGAGTGAATTGAGTCGGAGTGGGACGGCTTTGGCTCAATCAGGCAGAGGCGAGGGTAGGTTCCGGTAAGTTTCTGTTTTTCTTCTTTTTTTTTGTTCAGACTAGAGAATATGCCAGGCAGGATGTTGGAATGCTCCTCTAGCAGGATGTGGGAAGTCAGGGAGACCTCCGGTGCCCCTGACAACGACACCTGCAAGAAGTGCATCCAGCTGCAGCTCCTAACAAACCGCGTTAAGGAACTGGAGCAGGAGCTGGATGACCTCCGGATCATTCGGGAGAATGAGAAGTTTATAGATAGTAGCTTCCAGGAGGTAGTTACACCTAAGGAACAAGGCAAAGGTACCGTTAGGCGAGGGAAGGGTAGTGCAGGGTTCCCCTGTGGCCATTCCCCTCCAGAACAGGTATACCTGGGACAGGCTGCGGCAGCCAGATCTCTGGCACTGAGTCAAGTTCTGCAGTGCAGAAGGGAGGGGGGAAGAAGAGGAGAGTGGTAGTGATAGGGGACTCCATAGTCAGGGTACAGACAGGAGATTCTGTGGTAGTGACTGAGACTCCCGGAAGGTTTGTTGCCTTCTGGATGCCAGGGTCAGGGATGTTTCTGATCGCATTCTGAAGTGGGAGGGTGATCAGCCAGATGCCATAGTACACATCAGTACCAATGACATAGCTAGAAAGAGTCAGGAGGTCCTGAAGAGTGAATACAGAGAGCTTAGTAGGAAGTTGAAAAACAGGACCTCGAGGGTAGTAATCTCTGGATTGCTGCCTGTGCCATGTGCTAGTGAGGTTAAGAGTAGGATGCTCTGGCAGATGAACTCATGGCTGAGAAACTGGTGTAGGGGGCAGGGTTTCAGATTTCTAGATCATTGGGACTGCTTCTGGGGCAGGTGGGACCTGTACAAGAGAGACGGGTTACACTTGAACTACAAAGGGACTAATATACTTGCAGGGAGGTTTGCTAGTGTTATTGGGGAGGGTTTAAACTAGATTTGCAGGGGGATGGGAACCAGAGTGCCAGAGTAGATAGTGGAACGGGGGTAAAAATAAATTATGTTAGTAGTTAATGCAAAGTCATAAATAGTAAGGTTGTGTGTGGTGGTAACAATCTTCTGAGGTGTGTATATTTCAATGTGAGGAGTATTGTGGAAAAGGCAGATGAGCTGAGGGCCTGGATTGACACGTGGAATTATGACATCATAGTCATTACTGAAACTTGGCTGCAGGAGGGGCAGGACTGGCAGCTCAATGTTCCAGAGTTCCGATGTTTCAGACGTGATGGAGGCAGAGGGATGAAGGGTGGGGGGGGGGGGTGGCATTGCTAGCCAGGGAAAATGTTACAGCAGTGCTTCGGCAGGACAGATTAGAGGGCTTGTCTACTGAGGCCATATGGATGGAGCTGAGAAACAGGAAAGGTATAACCACATTAATAGGGTTGTATTATAGATCATCCAATAGTCAGCGAGAATTGGAGGAGCAAATCTGCAGAGAGATAACAGACAACTGCAGGAGACAGAAAGGTGTGATTGTAGGGGATTTTGGTTCAGCACAGCCAAGAATGACCAAAAGGCCTGTTTCTGTGCTGTAATGTTCTATGGTTCTATGGGTCTAAGTAGAGGCACTGCCACACTTACTTTGTAATTACACTTAAGTGCTGGGCCCAGGAAAGCTCCTCTGAAATGATTACACTGAGGAATTTGAAGTTGCTGACCCTCTCCACCTCTCCTCATGGACCTCCAACTTCAAAAGACAATAGACAATAGGTGCAGAAGTAGACCACTCGGCCCTTCGAGCCTGCACCGCCATTCTGAGATCATGGCTGATCATCTACTATCAATACCCGGTTCCTGCCTTGTCCCCATATCCCTTGATTCCCTTATCCATAAGATACCTATCTAGCTCCTTCTTGAAAGCATCCAGAGAATTGGCCTCCACTGCATTCCAAGGCAGTGCATTCCGGACCCCCACAACTATCTGGGAGAAGAAGTTTTTCCTTAACTGTCCTAAATGACCTATCCCTTATTCTCAAACCATGCCCTCTGGTACTGGACTCACCCAGCATCTGGAACATATTTCCTGCCTCTATCTTGTCTAATCCCTTAATAATCTTATATGTTGCAATCAGATCCCCTCTCAATCTCCTTAATTCCAGCGTGTACAAGCCCAGTCTCTCTAACCTCTCTGCGTAAGACAGTCCGGACATCCCAGGAATTAACCTTGTGAATCTACGCTGCACTTCCTCTACAGCCAGGATGTCCTTCCTTAACCCTGGAGACCAAAACTGTACACAATACTCCAGGTGTGGTCTCACCAGGGCCCTGTACAAATGCAAGAGGATTTCTTTGCTCTTGTACTCAATTCCCTTTGTATTAAAGGCCAACATTCCACTAGCCTTCTTCACTGCCTGCTGCACTTGCTCATTCACCTTCAGTGACTGATGAACAAGGACTCCTAGATCTCTTTGTATTTCTCCCTTACCTAACTTTACACCATTCAGATAATAATCTGCCTTCCTGTTCTTACTCCCAAAGTGGATAACCTCACACTTATTCACATTAAACGTCATCTGCCAAGTATCTGCCCACTCACCCAGCCTATCCAAGTCACCCTGAATTCTCCTAACATCCTCATCACATGTCACACTGCCACCCAGCTTAGTATCATCAGCAAACTTGCTGATGTTATTCTCAATGCCTTCATCTAAATAGTTGACGTAAATCGTAAACAGCTGTGGTCCCAATACTGAGCCCTGTGGCACCCCACTAGTCACCACCAGCCATTCTGAGAAACACCCATTCACCGCTACCCTTTGCTTTCTATCTGCCAACCAGTTTTCTATCCATGTCATGTCTTCCCCCCAATGCCATGAGCTTTGATTTTACCCACCAATCTCCTATGTAGGACCTTATCAAACTTCCTCCTCTTGAAGCCAACAGTCAGCTCCTTGGACTTGCAGACATTGTGAGAGGTTGTTGTTGTGGCACTACTCAGCCAGGTTTTCAACCCCCCACTCCCCCCCCAATGCTGATTGGGCTAATGACAGTGATGTCATCAGCAAACTTAAATATAACTTTGGAGTTGTGCTTAGCCACACAGTCATAAGTGTAAAGCAAGTAGAGCAGGTGGGGGTGGGGAGGACGTGGGAGAGCAGGGTAAGCACACAGCCTTGTGGTACACCTGTGCTGACGGAGACTACGGAGAAGATGTTGCTGCCAATCTGAACAGACTGGTGTCTGCAAGTGAAGAAATCGAGGATTGCACAAGGAGGAATTGAGGCCAAGGTCTGAAGTTTATTGATTAGAATTGAGGGGAATATGGTACAGAATGCAGACTGTAGTCGATAAAGAGCATCTTTGCAGTCCAGATTTTCCAGGGTTGAGTGAATATATATAGATTTGTATAAAAAAGCAAAAAGCACACAATCCCTTTCAGATCCAATTTTTCATGATTGAGAGAAATAAATTCACGCTTTATTTGCAAAAAATAGCCAGACTTTTTTTAAACCTGTAAGCAACGTGGAGACATATATTCTTTTTCTCACGTAGAAATGTCATATAATTGAGGAAAACTTTGAGGTGAGTGAGGATAAATTGAACAGAGATATACGAGGCAATTTTTTTTCCTGCAGAGATTGGTAGTTGGCTGGAACATGCTGCCAGGGGAAATGGTGGAAACAAATAAGATAGCATTTAAGAGGCATTTAGACAGACAAATGAACAGGAAGAGAATGAAAGGATATAGTTTCTGAGGAAATTAAATTCAAGATAGTATATGGCAACATAAATGTTCTTTGATAATAAAATTTACTTTGATATTGACATTGACTTTGAGCATGTGCAGGCTTATCCCTGTGTTGTATTGCTCCATGCTTTTATGTTCTAACATGGGCAAGGATTTGTGGCCCCAAAGATAATAAGAGGGTGGGACTGAAATCACATATGTCCAGACTGAGTAGGAGTGGAAACTGTCTGCCAAAAGCATATTTCTGAACCAGCTGGAGAGTATGACAATGTGCCAGCTTTTAGGGATATTATTTCCTGATGCCAGATTAGCTGGGTTTCTGGTTCTGTACTGTATCAAGGTGACAATATAGCCTCAAACAATGTAAAAAATAAAAAGCTAATTAGCTAATCCTGGAAATATCATTCATTGCCTTATAAATAACCCGACTGACCTTAACATTGCCACTCATTGTTGACGATTCTATTGTAATTGGACTGTGTGGTAGAACAGTAATATTTTGGGAAGGAAAATATTCTTAAGCAATCATCCATTCAATCACCAGTTCTTCTCTGTATATTTTGAATCATTGTCCGAAATTTCCTGTGTTTACTCATTGTGGGGAAATTGTGAAGATGTTTTTTATCTAGGGTTAGGGAATCAAAAACTAGAGAACATAGTTTTAAGATTAGAGGTGAAAGGTGATTACAACTTTCTTTGTACAGGAGGGGTGGCAGATACTTGGACAATGCCCAGTATAGGCTATATAGCTGTGATGTTGTGCCAACCTTTTAACCCACTCTAAAATCATTCTAACACTCCTCTCCTGCAAACCCCTCTGTTTGTTATGATCCATATCTTTATTTAAGAGTTTCTTAAATGCCTCTAATGAATCTGTCTCTACCACCCCTGGCAGGGCATTCCACACACTCGACACTCTCTGTGTAAGGACCAGCTACTAGGAGGGGAAGTGGTTGAGATGGGACACACAGTGTATAAGCTATGCTGAAGTATTTGGCAGGTAGATTATACAGTAAGCATATTTTAGAAGTATTTGGACAGGTGTATGGATGATGAGAGTTTAGAGGGATATGGGCCAAGTGCTGGGAATTTTAGTTAAATATATCCATCTTGATTCCACATCTATCAAAATCATGGTGTACTAAAAACCTAATAATTTCAGTTTAAAATATTCATTTGACCTGGCAGGTTGGTTTTTGGGGAAGATGTTACAAATCCTAAATATTGCCCTGGACTCCTCTAGAGCAAGAAATTGTTATTCTTCATCCTTCATAGCACTTCCATGATCCTTGTGTAAGCTTCCTAATTCTCTTTGGACTTAACAGTTCCTTATAAATTTAAATTTAAATGTTTCAGATATTTCTTATATTCAAAACAAATAGCCTCTTCCTTGCTTGCTATTCTTAACTTGTTGTTGAGCTGAAATGTTAATTCTGTTTCACAGGTGCTGTGTGACTTGCTAAGTATTTCCTGTTTTTATTGCATTCTTGCCCATGTTAACTTTATATTTTTTCCTTGGTTTGCTTTATGTTCATCTTTGTTTTAAGGTAGTCCTATGTAATAAAACAAAGATACTTTTCCTGAGAGGGGCAAGCATTGATATAATTTTCACCAGTAAGTAAACAGCCAGGGCTGGACTGAATGTACAAGCTAGGCACAGTCTACCACCGAATGTGTCAAAGGACTTTGAGCTTGAAGGGATTCTGACAGCAGTTTGCCAGCAATAAAATTAACTGTGCAACAATTTCCTTTTTTTTGGTGCTTATAAATTTACATTCGATCCTTGCATCAGACAAAAAATAAATAAAATGCCCAAGGCTCTATCAGTTTAATGTGCAGGGTAATTCTCAGAGGCCTTCAGGACCTGTCCAATTATGATGAGGTGGAAATTTTTGATTTGTTATTCAGAGCATGGAATGGAGCTCACTGTGATCCTTGATTACTTTGGTTGCACTGAATTCAGATCTGATGCCTGGGGATCAGATCAGTGCCATGTCCCATTTTGTAAACTTCATCCTGACTTTAAAAATTAATACATCCACTAAAGAGCTGTAGTCTGTAATAGAATCATGACATTACATTCTTGCATCCAGGTTGAGTTCAAGATAAAGGGTCAGCATCAAACCTGGGTCACTGGAAAGGAGAAGGAATGGCACTACCTACTGTATTACTGTGAGATTAGATGTAAACACCCTGCCAGTCAACAAATGTAGCAAAGCCTCATCTCATCTTCACCCAAAGGTTCCTCCAATGGCTTATCACTTCTGCAGTGGTCATATTGCTAGAGAAACAAGTACCCTTAAAAACTTTAAAGACTGGAACCTTTTCAACTATATCAGCATCTTCGTAACTGCATTTAAAATGAAAGAATGGCTTGAGACATAATAGTGCTGTGCCCCACTGACAGTTATTTGCCATCTGCTCCTTCCAGACAGACAGATACTTCAGCTGCCTGGAGCACACCCCAAAATAATCAGACAGAAAATAGAGGCACAAAGTATCAGTACCTGGCAGGTACAGTATATTTATATAGTTAGACTGTACCCAATCAGTGAACAGGAACACGAGAAGAAACAGCCATTTCACTTAGGTCAGCAATTGAATATTAAAAAAAGGCGATGCTTCGCAACAATTTTTGGATTTGGCCTGCGCCCAATCAATGAACGGGATTCATGAGAAGGGGGGAGTAAAAGTAAGGGAGGTGCAAGTGGAGCAGCCATTGTTCTGGAGTGGTTTTGGCTCACGAGGCTTTGGCAAGGTCAAGCTTGAGCAAGATATTTGGGAGCTTCCTTCTTCTTCTTCTTCTTCTTCTTCTTCTTCTTCTTCTTCTTCTTCTTCTTCCTCCTCTTGATTCTTTATTCCTTGTCTGTGAGGGCACAGTTAGAGCAGTGAGAATGGCTCCATTCTGTATGTGAGATGTAGGAACTCTGTGAGACCTCCAGCCTCCTGCATAACCACATCTGCACCAGGTGCACCGAGCTGCAGCTCCTCAGAGAATGTGTCAGGAACTGCAGTTGCAACTTGGTGACCTTCAGTTCATATGGGTGAATGACAAAGTGAAATATCCACCACTACGTCCCCTTCCTCACAACCATTCAGGGTCCCAATTATCCCTTCTAAGTGAGGAGACACTTCATCTGTGTGAGTTGTTGGAGACATCTACTGTATCCGGCTCCAGTATGGCATCCTGTATATCTGTGAAACCTGACATAGATTGGGAGACCACTTTGCCAAGCACCTATGCTCCATCCATCAGGAAAATCAGGATCTCCTGGTAGCCACCCATTTCAATTCTACTTCCCACTCCAGCATGTCTGTCCATGGCCTCCTCTTCTGTAGCACTAAGACTACACTCAGGTTGGAGGAGCAACGTCTTGTATTCCATCTGGGTTTCCTCCAACCTGATGGCATGAACATCAGTTTCTCAAACTTCCCGCCTTTACCATTCTGCATTATCATTTTCCTCTTATCTCCTTGCCTGCCCATCACCTCCCTCTGGCGCTCCTCCCCCTTCCCTTTCTTCCATGGCCTTCTGTCCTCTCCTATCAGATTCCCCCTTCTCCAGCCCTGTATCCCTTTCACCAATCGACTTCCCAGCTCTTTACTTCACCCCTTCCCGTCTCCGGGTTTCACCTATCACCTACCACCTTCTACTTCTTCCTCCCCTCCCCCACCTTCTTACTCTGACTTCTCATTCTTTCCCCCAGTCCTGATGAAGGGTCTTGGCCTGAAATGTTGACTGTTTATTCTTTTGCATAGATGCTGCCTGGCCTGCTGAGTTCCTCCATCATTTTGTATGCGTTGCAAGTGATAAATAGGAGCTACAGGGAGGTAGTCACCCCAATGTTTCAGAAGGCAGGTAACTGGGTGAGTAAAGAGAGGAGTGCAAAGTACCCCTGGAGCCATTTCCCTCAACAGTAAGTATACCAGATTGGATATTGTTCAGGGGGACATCCTACCAAGGGGGAATCTGCAAGGAGCTGGTCTCTGGCACTGAGTACGGTGCTATGGCTTAGAAAGGAAGAGAAGTGAAGAGGATTGCAGTAGTGATAGCAGATTCCATAGAGGAATAGAGATGACGTTCTGTGGACACAATCGAGATACCCAGATGTTAGTTCCCAGGTGCCGGGATTATGGATGTCTTGGATTGGGAACATGACATTCTAAAGGAGGAGGGTGAATAGCAAGAAGTCTTAATACAATTTGGCACCAATGAGATAGGTAGGAAAAGTGAGGAGGTCCTGAAGAATGATTTTTAAGGAGCTAGGTAGAAAGCTGAACAGCAGGACCTCTAGGATAGTAATCTCTGGATTACTGCCTGTGCCACATGGCATTGAAAATAAGATGATTTGGCAGATGAATGTGTGGTTCAGGAACTGGAGCAGGGGGTAGGGATTCACATTCTTGGATCATTGGGGTCTCTTCTGGGGAAGGTATAACCTGTACAAAAGGGATGGGTTACACCTGAACCCTAGGGGGAACCAATATCCTTATGGGCAGGTTCTCTAGAGCTGTTCATGAGGATTTAAACTAATTTGGCTGGGGGATGGGAACTGAAGTGATAGGGCTGAGAGTGGGGTAGTTTGTTTATAAACAAAGGCAGGGAGTACTGAGACTGTGAGCACGGAGAAGCTGATTATAGGGCAAAATTGCTGTCAATGGGATAAGTTGCAATGTAAAAAGGAGACAAAATAGAAAAGGGTACTGAATAGGACTGAATGTTTTATATTTGAATGCACATAGTATATAGAATAACATCAATGAACTTGCAGCACAATTACAGATTGGCATGTATGATGTTGTGGGCATTATTGAACCATGACTGAAAGAAGATTTTACTAAGGTTACCCTTTGAATCAAAAGGACAGGCAGGTAGGCAATGGGGGGTGGGGGGCTCTGTTGGTAAAAACTGCAAACAAATAAGCAGAAAAAGTTGACATTGAATCAGAAGGTGTAGAATCGTTAATGAGTAGAGCTAAGGAACTGCAAGGGCAAAAAGACCCTGAAGGGTCTACAGTAATAAAGATGTGGTTTGTGAATTGGAGGTAGAAAATGCATGTAAAAAGGGCAATGTTACAATAGTCATGGGGGATTTCAATAGGCAGGTAGATTGGAAAAATTAGGTTGGTACTGGATCCCAAGAGGGGAAAATTGTAGAATTCCTATGAGATGGCTTTTTAGAGCAGTTCATGATTGAGCCCACTAGGGGATCAGCTGACCTGGATTTGACTAGAGAGGTTAAGGTAAAGGAACCCATAGGAAACTGTGATTATAATATGATAGAATTCACCCTGAAATTTCAGGAGAAGCTAAAGTCAGGTGCATCAGTACTACAGTACATTTATGGGAATTAGAGAGGCATGAGACAGGAGCTGGCCAAAATTGATTGGAAGGGAACACTGCCAGGGACGATGGTAGAACAGGAATGGCTGGAGTGTCTGGGAGCAATTCGGAAGGCACAGGATAGATACATCCCAGAGAAGAAGTAGTGTTCTAAAAGGAGAATGATGCAATCGATGCAGACAAGAAAAGTCAAAAACAACATAAAAACCAAAGAGAGAGAGCATATAATAGAGTAAACATTACTGAGAAGATAGAGGATAGGGAAGATTTTAGCAACCTACATAAGGGAACCGAAAATTCATAAAGAAGGAAAATATGGAATATGAAGGCAAGCTAGCCAATAATATTAGAGGTTATAAAAAATTTCTTCAGATTTATGAAATGTAAAAGAGAGGTGAGTATAGATATTGAACTGCTGGAAAATGATGCTGGACAGGTAGTAATGGGGGAGAAGAAATTGGTGCATGAACTGAATAAATAGTTTGCATCAGTCTTCACTGTGGAAGACACTAGAGCATGCCAGACATTCTAGAGAGTCAGGGAGTAGAAGTGAGTGAATTTACCATCACTGGTGTGAAGGTGCTTAGGAAATTGAAAAGTCTGAAGGTAGATAAGTCACATGGGGTCTACACCACAGGGTTCTGAAAGAGGTGGTGAAAGAGATTATGAAAACATTCGTAATGATCAGTAGAGTCTGGCATGATTCCGGAGGACCGGAAATTGAAATTTTCAATCTCTTCAAGAAGGGAGAGAGGCAGAAGGAAATTACAGGCCAGTTACTCTGACCTCACAGACTGGAAATATGTTGCAGTTGATTGTTAAGAATATTTTTTCAGAATACTTGGAGGCACATGTTAAAATACGCTGAAGTCAGCATGGTTTCCTTAAGGAAAAATATTGCCTAAAATATCTACTGGATTTCTTTGAAGAAATAACAAACAGGATGGACAAAAGAGAATCGGTGGAAGTCATGTACTTGGATTTTCAGAAGGACTTTGAAGGTGCTATACATGAGGCTGCTTATCAAGTTAAGACCCCATAGTACTATAGGAAAGATACTAGCATGGATAAAGCATTAGCAGAATGGCAAGAGGCTAAGAATAGAGATAAAGGGAGCCTTTTCTGGATGGGTGCCAGTGACTAGTGGTAGAGAACAGGTGTCTGTGTTGGGACCACTTCTTTTTACATATTTTTGGGTAATGGATTGATAGATTTGTGGCCATGATTGTGGTCAATATGAATATAGGTAGAGTGTCAGGTAGTGTTGAAGAAACAGAGGGGCTACAGAAGGACTTAAACAGATTAAGAGAATAGGTATAGAAATTCCAGATGGAATAGTGTCAGTAAATGTATGGTCATGTACTTTGGTGGAAGCAATAAAAGCATGGACTATTGTTTAAATGGAGAAAAAATTCAGAAATCTGAGGTGCAAAAGGACTTGGGAGTCCTCGACCAGAATTCTCTGAAGAGTAATTTGCAGGTTGAGTTGGTGATAAGGAAAGCAAATGCAATGTTTGCATTTATTTTGAGAGGGCTAGAATATACAAGCAATGTAATGCTGAGGCTTTCTAAGGCACTGGTGAGGCCTCACTTTGAGTATTGTGAGCAATACCGGGTCCCTTATTTAAGGAAGGGTATGCTAACATTGGAGCAGGTTCAAATTAGGTTCACAAAAATGACGCCAGGATTGAAAGGCTTATCATATGAAGAGCATTTGATGGCTCTAGGCCTGTATCCAATGGAATTCAGAAGATGATGGGGCATCTTATTAAAACCTATTGAATGTTGAAAGACCTCAGTAGAATGGATATGGAGAAAATGTTTCCATTGGTGGGGGAAGTCTAAGACCAGAGGACCCAGCCTCAGTAGAGAGAGATCTATTTATGCATTATGGGTGAGGAGGAAATCATGTTGCGATGTAAATGAGGAGATAGACTAGACTAAAGGATTAATATCCAAATCAGGTGCATTTCCATCTTGGCTATGAATTAGTTCCTTTCATTGTCCAATGGCAAAATTCAGACTGAGAACAGTCAAGGATCACAAAAACCACAGTAGTTTCAGAGTCTGAGGAACAGGGGCTGTCATCAGAGAAATTGAGTTTTTGACCTGAAGTGTTAACTCTGCTTTTTATTCCCTTGGATTCTGCCTGTTGCAGCACTTTTTGCCTTTCTTTTTGGTATCCAATGTTTTGTAATTTTCAAGGATGCTCAGCGTCACCTGCTTTGTCATTGATGGCAACTAAAGCTGGCTAATAATTGCTAGCCTTGACCCCCTGACTTGAGAAAGAATTGCTTTAAACCCCCTCTGCCCTCTGCCAGGTTCCCTTAGCTCCAAAGGATAGATGATGTGTAGGAAATGGGTTATTCTTCCACATCAAGACCAAATGGATCATATTATCAGAGGCCAGATTTAGGCAGCAGATGATATTTCAGACCAGATAGGACCCATGGAACCTATATTGTTCTAGCCAATGGCATAGAAGAGGGAAAACTGAGGATAAACAAATACCTACTAGATTGATACAGCTGGAAACAAAATGTTCTTATACTTAGCATTCTTATCTGCTAATCCCTTATTTGGCCCACAAAGAATGCTAAAGAAATGTTATTTTAAGAGAATCTTCAGGTTCAACAGATTTGATTGTTATATCAATATTTGCACTAGATAAGTCAACTGCAAAAGACATTTACTTAAAACAGACTCTCTTATCGTACCCATGCATCAAGTCTGAATATTAAAATGAAATTGCTTCATTTTCCTCTCGTTCTTTTGCGTAAATTATTTGAAGGAACTAATTAGATTTCAAGTGGCACTTCTATTTCTTAATGTGAGTATATAATTGAATGCATTTAAATTGGTGACAGTTTTGATGCAAAAAAATTAACCAAACTCACACTAATAACGTAAACTCTAATAAATGATTTATCATAGCACAGCCAATGTATTGGGTCAAAAAATATCTCCGATACTAAAGTACAAAGGTACATAGTCCAATCTATTTTATCAGAGAGCCATTAAATAAACTATAACGCTGAGCTACATGAAGGTATTTTTTGTTATATATTTACATGAACTTGAGCCCAAAAACTTGATGAAAAAGATAGGCTTGAAGGAATATGTGCCTTTACATTTTAGTATCGGAGATATCTCAATGAATTTAGGACATGAATTTCAAAACTTAAGGGCAAAGCAGATTGTGGCATGGCTGTCAATCTGCATCAGAATCAAGTTTAATATCACCGGCAAATGTCATGAAATTTGTTAACTTTGTGGCACCAGTACATTGTAATACATAATAATACTGGGGGAGAAAGCCTATGAATTATAATAATATATATAGGGATATCAAGTATTTAAATTAAATATGTAGTTCAAAAACAAAAATTGTAATGCTCATGGTTTCAATGTCCATTCAGAAATTGGATGGCAGAGGGGAAGAAGCTGTTCTTAAGTTGCTGAGTGTGTGCCTTCAGGCTTCTGTACCCTCTTCCTGATGGTAGCAGTGAGAAGAGGGCATGTCCTAGGCGATGAGGGTCCATAATGATGGATGCTGTCTTTTTACAGCACCGCTCCTTCAAGACATCTTGGATACTATGGAGGCTAGTACCTATGATGAAGCTGACTAATTTTACAACTCTCTGCAGCTTAATTTGATCCTGCGCAGTTGCAGCCCTCTTCCCCATACCAGACAGTGGTGCACCCAGTCAGAATGCTCTCCATAGTACATCTGTGGAAATTTGAGTGTTTTGAGTGACATTCCGAATCTCCTCAAACCCATAATGAAATAGAGTCACTATCCTACCTTCTTTTTAGCTGCATCGATATGCTGACCAAGTTAGGTCCTCAAAGATATTAACACCCAGAAACTTGAAATTGCTCATTCTCTCCACTTCTGCTCCATCTATGAAGATTGGTGTGTTCCCTCACCTTACTCTTTGCAAAGCCCACGATCAGCTCTTTAGTCTTACTGACATTGAATGCAGGGTTGCTGCTGCGACACCACTCAACTAGCCGGTATATCTCACTCCTGAATGCCCTGTCGTCACCAATTAAGATTCTGCCAGCAATGTTTGATAGATCCATCAAAAATTAGCTGCTCTGAAGGCAAGTTACAGAACAAGTGGGAGAGGGACTGAGAAGACAAAAGAAATACCCCTGATAGGATAGGGCCAGGACTGCCACAGGGCTTGTTGAAGAAGATATTTGGTTGATTGATGAGGGAGTGGGAAAAAGTGAGAAGCTTTTCCTTCCTTCAGGCAGAAGGAAACAGGGGAAAGTTGGTGGGTAGGGAAGGAGAAGGGAGTGATGCAAGAAGCTGGGATGTGATAGGTAAAAGAGGTAAAGGACCAAAGAAGAAAGAATCTGATAGGAGAGAAAAGTGGACCATAGGAGAAGGCTATGTAAGAGAGACAAGTAAGGAGAAATGAAGGAGTAAGAGGGAGAGAGAATGGGGAATGGAAGATATGAGAATGGGGGAATGGGTAGAAATTACTGGAAGAAAACTCAATGTTCAGGTTGCAGGATACCCAGATGAAAATGAGGTGTTGCTCCTTCAACCTGATAGTGGCCTCACGTGGGAGTAGAGGATGCTATAGACTGACATGTTGGAATATGAATGGGAAGTAGAATTAAAAATGGATGGCCACTGGGAAAACCCACATTTTGTGGCAGGTGGGGTGAAGGTGCTCAATGAAAATTATTTCTTACACCATTGTTGTGTTAACTTCGCATACCATTGTAATTTTAATTCTGGTATTAGTACTAAATGTACGCCAATAAAATGCCTGAAGTCTCAGTTTTAGAGAAACAATCCTTACATTGGGAGAGCTTCAGCACTTAGAATCATTTAATGCTAATAAGGTATTTTGTTTTGAAGTGCATTCACTTTTATAATGAAGGGGTCTGGATTTGTTTTGAAACCGCCCATAAATAAAGCCTTGCATTTCCATACAAGGTACACGTCAGCTTTATTCTTGTTCACAGAATTTATCAATACTTGCAACTGAACCAAGCTCCTTACAATATTACCACATTATTCCAGTCCAGAACTGAGTCAATTGTTCGTTGTCTATTAATCATGGCATTCAGAGGCTGATTTTCCATGCTAATAAGGTGTGCTATGCAGATGAACCACTGCAGGCAAGAGAATTAAAAACAGATGGACCTTTATTTATGACAAGGGTTTCAAACAGCTGGGCAATATTTCAAGCACAAATTTATAGAGCAACGACAGTGATGACCAAAGCTAAATAAAGCATTTGAAGCTTGACGATTAGCATCCATCAGTGTGTCAGCACTGTGGCATCTCTATAAGTCAGGGAGCCTGCAAATGAATGCATGTAACATCAAGTGAACTTCCCCTCTCACTGATATGCTAAAATTAACCTGCCTGGGAAACATAGTTTTCAGTAACTGCTCACAGTTTCCATTACATCGTTTGCAGCTAAGTTTTGTGGTGCTTTTTAATCTGTAATTAATTCCAAGTGCAGCATTTTGCTTGATGTTGTATTTGAGTATCTGAGGAGAGATGGAGCTGAGTTGAGCTGATTACATAATCCTTTAAAGTCAGACTACACACACAGGATGACATCTAGATGTAGGAGGGTTAAGAAGATTTTTGACCCATTTATATTGGAAAATTGGCTTTCCAAGTTCTTGCATTTAATGCGACAGCATGTGTAATGTCAATACATGTGGCCAAAGGTCCAAGATTTTTCTGCAAGTCTGTAGGAATTGAGGAGTAATTTAAAAGATGCTGCTGCAAATAAGTAAGTCATGCTTTATTTTTCATTGTGTTTGGACATCTTTCTTTAAAAGTCATAAAAGGAAGGTTCCTTGGAGTTCCATCTGAGTGACAAACAATTGCTAATTGTGGAATGATCTAAGTGTCAGGTAAATAATTGCTGTGAGGGCAGGGCAGGGACTAATGAGGATACAGTGACATGAAGTTAAAGGTTAAATCTAGTCCAAGTCAGGTAACAGGGGCCTACGAGATACTGAAGGTGCTGGCAATCTACTGGAGGAACTCAATGGGTCAAAATGGCATCTGCGTATGAAAGGAATTGTCAATATTTTGGGTTGAGTCTCTGCATGGGGACTGAAAGAATGGAACTGTTGATATTTTGGGTCAAAAAGACTCAAAATATCATAAATTCCTTCCCCTCCCCCCACCCCCGAGATACTATTCAACTGATTGACTTCTTCCTACATACTGCTTGTTGCTGTGGTTTAGTCCACACAGGCCAGAAGATTGTGGTAAAGTGGCTAAATCTATCTTCATCTGTAAGTATTTTCTATGTATACTCACCCAAGTATAACCATATAATAACTATTAGTGTGTTTGTCATTGACAGTGATTAAGATATGTTTCTTGTGACTAACAGTTCTTCACTTTGAGTTAAAGCCCCTTTCAACTCCGCATTGACATAAAGAGGTAAAATGAAATGATTAATTGGGTGCACGATAATGTTTACACACACACACACACACACACACACACACTTGAATTTGGAGTTTCCTTTAAAGGATACTGACAATAAAAGCTAGGCAAGAAACAGAAGTGGTTGTTCCTTTACATTTTTAAAAAATTAGACTTCCAACCAGAACGAGTTTATCATTATACATTGAGTGCTTATGTAATGGACAGTCTACACCCCACATCAACAATCCTCCCATTAATAACCTCAGTTAATGGATAGGAGCACACCCTCAGTGAGTTCTGGGATTGCATCAGTTTCAAACATAGTCAGCCTTTGATTCATCACAGGCACATATTAATAGTGCAGCATAAAATCTTAATGAACTTTCAAAAAAACAAGCTCAGTTCCATTTTAATTGAAATTAAAATATCAGTAGTTAAAGTAGCACACATACTGGTGCAATTACATCACTGAATGCCTTATTGCATCCCCAACAGTTTTATAAAGAAGATAAAAAGATTTGTACTTTGTGCTCATGACCTGCCCTTTCTGAAGTGCCAATTATATGAGCACTCTTGCTGAGGCTCATCCTGAAAGCTGTCAAATGGCTGGATTTAATTCGCTGAGCCCATTTTTCATCCGTTCTGAGATCTCAATCGGTGACTTAAATTGCCTAGGCTAGTGTGCCCTTCTAAAGGACAATAGAGCATACAATGACCATGAAGGTGCAGGGTTCAATGCTTTGGGACAGCCCCTGGTTGTGAAAGGGAAAAATGTCTTTTCCCTCCCCTTCTCTTCATTAAAATTCAAGGAGAAGGAAAACAAAATTCTTCATTCATGAGTCAACAGGCATGAATAAAGATAACTAAAACAGAGCAGTGGAAACAAAACTTCTTGCATTCATGGCTCAGAATTAAAGTGTTTATGATCACTGACATGTTGCAATATTTATTATTTTGTGGCAGCAGTACAATTCAATTATTATAGGTGTTATAAAAATTACTATAGGTTACAATATGGAATGGAAAATTTAAAAAAAAGATAGATAGTGCAAAAAGAGATCAAAATATTGTTCATGGAACATTCAGAAATAAGACGGAAAAGGAAAAGAAGCTACCTGGAAAGCATTGAGTGTGCATCTTTAGACTCCTGTACCTTTTTGATGATGGTAGTAATGAGAAGAGGGCATGTCTTGGATGGTGAGGGACCTTAACGGTGGAGGCTGTCTTCCTGGGGCAGTGCCTCAGTAAGGCTTTGGGCATCGTTATTTGCAAATAATCTGAGTATTCTCTCCATCAAGCAGCCATTTACACTAATCCTACATTTTTCCAGTTTTATTTTCCCCAGATTCCCATCAATATCATCTTTTCCTTCCAGATTCTAACCTGCATTAGGCAACTTACCATGGTCAATTAACATTTGCTGTTTGGAAAACCATGTGATCAAAGGAGAACTCCAACGGGTAAACTCCATACAGTTTGTTCGACCTCTGATGAAGCCTCATTTACTAGTTGAGGTATGGATCTGAATGTTCTGACTTGAACTTTCTGGTTGCAGTAGAACCAAGTCAAGTTCAAGGTCTCTTTGGAAACCCTGAAGGAACAATCCAAGATTGCAAGGCACAGCAATAAAAAAGCTATAACCAGGCGAGCAAAGAAAATAGTTGAGGTGACTGATTGGGGAAACTCGGGTGCAACAGGTATCAGTGCCTGGACTTTGATATTGTAACTATACCTTTCCAGAACTCCTCTTTTGTCCCACATATCGCTTGAATCAGACACACACTGAATGTCATCATTCCTTTTGCAGTGTTCCTTCTTGCAATTAAATTAATTCACTTTATCCTCAAACTATTGCTATCTTGGGTGTCTATGTAATACACTATCATTAATATCCCACTAACATATGGCTCAGGTTTACTTAGTTTTGGGATTCCCTACCTTTAGGATAATAACATCCCAACAAATCCCCACTGTTAGTAGACATAGATTCCCACCATTTAAGGCCCAGGATCTCAATTCCCATAACTCCAAGCTCCCAGATGCCACAATTTTTTTTAGGCTCCAATTATTCCTCAAGTTCTGATCTTTCAGAATTTCATGTCCCTTGCCCCACAACCACCCAGGGGCACCAATGGATGTCTCCAATCCCTTCTGAGCTCACACCTTCGGCTGTGGTCCTGACTGTGCACCCCAACCCATCATCAATCCAGACCTCCTCTCACCAGCTTGAATCCAATCTCAACCTGAACAAGCCCACAGACCACAACTCATCTCTATCTTCAAACCTCAGACTTGGCCTTTGTCTCATGTATCACATTTTTGAAAAAAAAACACACCATATCAGGTACCTGTGACTAGTGGTCCTCAGTGACTAACGTATGGCACCCAGGTATCATTGCACTTGAACTCAGTAACCAGGACAAGTTGAAAGATCCAGTGCAGTGCTGTCACTCAGCGTCCCTGCAGGAAGGGTAAGGAAAAATATTAGTCACTAGCAACCAATTTCCAGAGATCCTTAATGAAAGCAGAATTCAACTATTCAAGCAACAACTGTGGAAAGAGAAAGCAGTTAATGTTTTGGGTCGGGAACCCCTCCACAGAAACGGGGAAGAGGAGCGGCTTTATAATTTCCATAACAGAGCTGGTGGGACCAAGGTATGGGGCAAAAATGGAGATAGGTTAAGATAAGATGCACAAGTACCCTGCTGCACAACCTACTGTCAGAAAGGGCAAGCTCCTTTTTGATTTTGATTTAAAATAGTTTGTTGATGTTTGTTCAATTAGATTTATTGAAAGGAAAAGTATCAGAGGCAATTAGAACCAAACCTCATTTGCAGCCACATATTCGGTGCAGGAGAAGGAACGGTAGAGGCATTACAAGCCCCAAGTGAGTTCGGGAGCAATTCTCAATGACTCACATATTGTTTCTGGTCAGACATCAGAAGGACCAATGTAGAAGTTTTTTTTCTAGCAGCTAACCTCACAATGTATTCAATTAATCAGTCAATTATTCATTAATTAATTGAAGTTTAAATAGCAAAGCTAACCTCTAATTGTTTCCTGCCTCTTTTCTGCTTTTATTTACCCCTACACCTTAATTATAAATGGCCTTCATACTGCTCTCAGTTGTGTTTAGATAGGTGCAGTTAATTAACCCTCTTTGCCATCTGGAGATGCAGTAGTACTTGTACTTTGGCCTTGGGGCATAACATCTTTTATGTCTTCTTGCCCTATACAAAAGGTCCTTTTCCTGCACATATTTATTCAGGAAAAACCTTCCTTCCCTTAATTGCTCATTAATAATACTGCTTATTTGTGCATCTTTGATTTTCAACTGTCTACAAATGGCAGCTAAGGTGCCCTTGCCCCAAACTCCAGACTTCTGCAGCCCTCTCTGCTCCCCAGGCTCTCTCCTACTGGCTTTTAAGATGATCTGTAAAATCTGACTATTTCTATAAACTTTGGATCACTCATCTTAATTTTTCCTTGTGTTATTAAAATTAATTTGATGATGCTTCTGTGAAGAACTTTTGGCCATTTAATCATATTATAGGAGTTATACAAATGTGAGTTGCTGTAATTAATTTTTGGCTGAAATCTAGACGACTTGCAACTCATTTTAAAGCTTCATTCCCAAAGTTGATAGCAGCCTTGTTTACCCTATTGCAATGAAACTGCAGATAAATTATGGCCCAAGAGTAATTCTATCAAAACAGAAGGCATTATCTGAATGTCTGAGCTGGAACAGAAATGGATTAGTGGTTTGAATTGGTTCCATAACTCTTGTAAAGTTAGCTTGTGCCAAAACACAAAAGATGACTGGTTGAATAAAGTAAAATGCTGACTCTTTTCTTGTGGCCATTCCTTTGAAGCTTTACTGTAGTGATTATATCATTATTCCCATACTTGGAAGCACAAGCAGTTCCCATAATACCAGAGATTGCAGGGAAATGCCCACATTGATTAAAAGGAAACAATTCTCAGTGCTCGGTGAAATTCAAGACAGACTGGGACAACCTTAAATAAAAAAGGATCTGTCAGCCCATTAATTGAAGCTATTCATCTAAATGGCCTCTTTAAAATTATTGCCACGTCTTTCGAAATGAACAGACTAAATGCAAGCTAACAGTGATCTTGTGCGTTTATATAATTTATTATGGGTTATATGTATAAAAACGTGAATTGCATATACCATCATGCTACCATGTGATACGTGTTGCACCTCACTTAAAATAAGCTCAAAGTTAGATCAGCATTTCAGACTCGGTGTCTTCCTTTGAATTAGTTTAATGTTTTGAAGGTACAAAACATCACAGCTTGATTTTTAATCTGCTTAGCCTGTAAACAGAAAGATGAGCTGAATGGATAATAGATTTCACATGGAAGGTGAAAGAGTAGGTTGTGGGTTGAGATAGGTTGCAGATGGAGAGGACAACAAGTTGTGGAATATCACGCAGTTCATATGTTTCAGGTTGCTACCCTACCAAAAGAAAAAAAGAGATAACTACTTAGCTGGCCTTTAAAAAATGCCGCTGGCATTACTCTAACAATATTGCAATACATTTCCTGGTCATTCAACTGAACACCATCCTACATACAGAGAAGCAATGCATCACTTGTTAGTTAGGAAGAGGGAAGATTGTGTGAGGAATTGACCTTGAACATTTTGTTCTAGTATTGGCTTACTAAGCAACGAATCATTGTACTCCCATATTCAGCTTCCTCAAGTGCTATAGATGGGACACTCACTACTTGGAAGTGGATACACGCATAGCAGTCCCAGACGTAAACAACTTGTACACAGGAAATGATATAATTGTTACAATGATGGCATGATGAGTCAGCCCCATAGTCTATGGAATTAAATAAGGAAGCCAAATCTAGTAGGTTTGGCTTAGAATGGTTTTGGTGGAATTGATAGTGGGAAACTGTTTCAAGGGGTGGAGGGGTCAGTAGTTCATTAACTAGAGGACAATGATTTAAGGTATCAGGCATGGGAACCACATGGATAATGAGGAACTTTGATTCTGGAATTAGTTGGCTGATGGGTACTATAGCAACTTCCACTACTTGGATAGATACATGAAAGGAAACTTTTTAAAACAGAAAAGAGGTAGAGACAGAGGTATGATTGATAGAATGGCTTCTTCAAAAGAAGAGTGATTAAGGATTAGCAATCAAGTGAAATGCTTTCAGACTTTATTGGGTCTTATCTATGTTCTGAGTAGGTGTCCTGGCTGTAATTTCTGATTCATAGGAAGCAGTTTCTGCATTCCATCATGGTATAAGTTAAAAGAACAAATGTCTACATCACAGTCATTCAAGACTGGTCAAGCTTTGAGATTAACATGTAGATCTAAAGTGCCCAGATAAACACGACTATATACTAATTTAATTGATCAAGGCTACATTATATTCCTTTTATACACATTTATATCAATAAGTGCCTAAAAGGGATAATTGCCATCACAATGCAATATGTCAGCAAGATTTCTAATGTCCAACCAAAAATGGGTTGATGGCTCACTAGGGCCCTCAAAGTCTAAACCAATTAACATACACTACATACGCCCAAGCCAGCTGTGTGCCTTTTAATATACTTCTGATTACTAATAAAATTAATTTTAGAAAAGTCAGTTTCGATTAGATTCTCTCAATCGCTTTTCCCACAAACTGAAACTTAGAATTACCTAGGGTGGGTACAGGATGGAGAGAGGTCTTGGGTGTGAGCCACCAGGAATAATGATATCCACCCCATTCTTTGTAAAAAAAAGTTGTGTGGCTGCATTCAGCCCCCCAATATTTTTAAGCTACAAAATTGGTCAAATTGAAATTCCTGTAAATGTCCATGCATATTACCATTAACCAAAGCTACTAATTTCCATTTTTCTTTGAGGAAAATTGGATAGAATTAAGGAATACAATCCTCAAAACCCAACTAAAGCTCCTGGAATGTTTTATAATCCTGTGCAATAAAAACAGGATTTGGTATGTTCATCACAAACCAATGACCTTGACTGTAAAAATACAGAACAGCAAGCAGCATGCGGTCCACAAAGCATCAATAAAAAGCTTAGGATCCCATGAAAGATGGTGGCCATAGCAATACTTTGGCAGATAGTTTTATTTGTCTCTATATTGTACGTTCTTCACAGCTCTCCTCCTTCTTAAATAAACCATTGATCACATATTTAAAAAGGCAGTGAGTGGGCTTTGTTCATTCTTGCAATAAAAGTTATATATTTGGTAGAGATTATTATGAACTGGCAGTCAAAGGAAAAATGATATATTTATGCAAATGTACAAGAGCTGATTTGCAGTTATTTTGCTTTAAAGTAATAGGAACATTTGTAAAGTGGTGTACAATAACATGCACAACTTTATTCTACAACTTTATGTCATTCATTTTGATATTTCAATTTATAATTCTGAATCAGGATCACTATGGCCCCCAATTCTTACTGTGGTTTTTTGTTTCCCGTCACATGAATCTGCTGGGTTCAAATTCTTCTTCAATTTAGATGTCCTTAGTTGAGAGAAGGACAGAAATGGATGATTAACATACCAGGTTTTCAAAGTTATAGAAAAGATAGAGTAGGAGGAAAGGGGGGAGTTGCACTACTAATCAGGGACAATACCACAGCTGCACTGAGGGGGAGACATAATGGAGGTTTCAGTCACAGAATCCATTTGGGTGGAACTCAAGAATAGGGAGGGTGCAATCCCACTGATGGGATTGTACTACAGATCCCAATAGCCACCGGGACATTGAGGAACAGGTTAAGGAAATGATAGGGTTGTTTTCATGGGGATTTCAACATCTCTAATATAAACTGGGACCCTCAGTGTGAGGGGTTTAGATGGAGGAGACTGTGTTAAGTGTATCCAGGAGGGTTCGTTAAATCAGTATGTAGAGAGTACAATGAGAGGAGGGGTCGTTCTGGACCTGGTAACGACTGGCTATTTACTTTTTAGCTGGTTTTACACAACACTGCAAGCTGAAGGGTCTGCTCCTGTGCTGTATTGTCCTATGCTCCATGCACAAAAGTAAATGAAAGTAAGCAGGTACCAGAGCTTTCCCCCTCCCTCCACCCCACTCACAGGGCGCACTCTTGCCAATCGATGCCCATCTTGTCAAAGTATCAGAAGGGTTTGAGAGCCTATGGATAGTTTGTAACTTTCCCATCTATTATTGTTCCCATTCATTACTATTTTCATCTTACAGTCACACATGACATGAATGATTAACAGAGGTTTAAGGGCTGTGGGAACATGTGAACTATCATTTGAATCGAACAAGTGTGAGGATGTGATGTTAAGAGAATGATGCCAGTAGAAAATTCCACAGGAGCACAACGTATTCTCTGCAGCTGAGAAGTTCCAGCACGTAAGAGTTCAGAGTAAGTATTACCTTCTGACACTACAATATTTCCCACACCAACACGAGTTACAGCATTGCTAATCTTCAAGCCCATTTTGATTACCCGTTTTTAGAACCAACGAGTTCCCCTCCAGCACCACCCTCCTCCATCTGGCAGAACTGGTGTGCACCCTCAACAATTTTTCTTTTAGCTCCTCCCACTTTCTCCAGACTTGAACGTCATCCATAGGCTCCTGCATAAGACACAGCTATGCCTGCCTCTTCATTGACGTAGAACCACCTATATTCCAAGCCTTCCCCAGTAACCCTTTGTTTACTACATTGGCAACTGCTTTATACACCCATGCTGAGTTCCTCAATTGCATCAACTTTGCCACTAAATTCCCTGTCCACCAACAACTTTTATAAACTGCCGATTCCACGGTTATCTTGAAAAAACCTCTTCCCATCCTGTCTCCTGTAAAATGCTATTCTCTTTTCTCCACCTTGTCTCCACCTCATTGGTTCCCAGGATGTGTTTTTCCTGTCCAGGACATCAGAGATCTCCTCCTGCTTCAAAGACCGGGGTTTCTCTTCCTCTAGCATGGAGGCTGAACCTCATCTGCATCTTCTCCATTTCCTGAACATTCATGCCCACCCCATCTTCCCTTGCGTTAACAGAGATAGAGATCCTCTTGTCCTTGCCTACCTCCCCATAAGACTCTACATCCAACAAATCATCTTCCACAACTTCCACCATCTTCAAAAGGGATCCTACCTTCCCCACTCTGTGTTCCCTCCATAATTCTCTTGTCCATTCATCCCTCCCCAAAAATCTTCTTCTCAGCACTTGAAGTTTTACACCTGCCCATTCACCTCCTCGTTGACCTCCATTCAGGATGCCAAACAGTCCTTCCAGGTGAGGTAACACTTCAGCTGCGAATCTGTTGCATCAAGACGAGGCCTCCTCTATATTGGTGAGACTAGTCGTAAATTGGGAGGTGCCGCTTCATCAAGCACCTCCACTCCATCTGCCGAAACCAGAACTTCTAGAGGACAAACATGTTAATTCCCATTCTCATTCCCACTGCAACATGTCGGTCTATGGTCTCCTCTTGTGCAAAGATGAGGCCACCCTCAGGATGGAGGAGCAACACCTTATATTCCATATGGCGAGCTTCCAACCTGTTGGCATGAATATTGATTTCTCCTTCCAATAAAAAATTCCCTTCCTCTCCCCTCTTTCTATTTCCCACTCTGGCCTCTTACGTCTTCTCACCTTCCCCTACACACAAATAAAGAATGAAAATCATATTTTGCTCAAGAATGAAAATTAATATACTTCTGGGTCAAAGGTGAGAGTTTTACCTCTGAGGTGCATCTGGCATTGAAGGCCATCTGGTGCAGGTGCAATAGGGGCTTCAGCAAAGTGAATGGCTAGCAAAACCACCTACAGAACTCTCAGTATAAACATGCCTGACTTTAGTGAACCATCAGTTGCTCTTCTGACTCATAACGTGAAATATTTAATCATGGCTTAAGGTCGTCAATATTTATGTGTACAGTCAGCTTCTACATCACCAACAGCAAAACTGTTTGGCGTTACGCACAAATTCCTGTGAGCAGCACATGCAACGTTGAGAAAGAGAAAGAAATAAACACAATCCAAATTTTCCATGAGACAGGATGCTGAGACAATTGTAGAACATAATGGAACAGCAGTTTGTTAATAAACAATTACTCATTCAACTTCTGTTGAGTTAGAAAACTAAATCTTGACCTTGCAGCTTTAAAAAAAAATAAGCCATGAAGGTAGAATTGTGGGGTATGGGTGGGATTGAATCCTTTTCCTTCTGTCTAACTGCTGGACACAAGTCCAACATAGTTCTCCTAGCAATTTGTTCACGTATCATTTTTCCAAAGTCTCTTCCAGCTGTTAGTGAGATCCACAAACACTTCTGGTGAATTTACATCAGACCCAGTATCTGAAATGGTCAAAGAACAAGTTATATATCAATTCAGCACAGAAACGGCCCTTTAACCCAACTGGTCCATGCCGACCACAGCATCCCCCCTGCTAGTTCTAGTCGCCCACGTTCAGCCCACAATCCTGCAGGCCCTTCCCCTTCATGTACCTACTCAAATGCCTCTTATATGTTGCATTCGTATCCACTTTGATCTCTTCATCTGGCAGCTCAGTCCAGTACTCACTAGCCTTCATGTAAAGTTGTTAACTGAGGTATCTTCTAAATCTCTTCCCTTCCCTAGGGAAAAGACTAGGGAAAAAAGACTAGGACTAGGGAAAAAACTTCTCCCTGTACCTCAGGCCCTCTAGTCTGGACAGGATTCTCATAAATCTCTTCTACACCCTCTCCAGCTTGACAATGTTGTTCCTATAACAGGGTGAGCAAAACTGTACAGAATACTGCAAGTGTGGACTCACCAATGACTTGCATAACTGCCACTTAAAGTTCCTAAACTCTGCCGTGGGTGATCCCAAGCCAGGCTAAAAGGAAGGTTGGGCACAGGACTAGCAACCCCATCTGTAAAAACCCCAGAGTTACAGAAATGCCAACAGAAGCTCCAAAGACCTCATCCCTGGGAGAGGAAGGATATTCACATAGATGGGCTACACCTGGGGACAAAGACTGGCTCAGGACAGAGGGCTCTGGCGAGCTGCTGTTGGAAGCCTATGGCCCAGTAGGAGTGATGAGCTTAAGTAAACTTTCTACTCCTGAATTTGATGCCTGACTGAAGGCCCGCATGCTAAGTGCCTTCTTCACCACCTTGTCTACTTACACAAATGCTTTCAGTAAACTCTTATTTGTACTCCCCAGTTCCTTTGTTCTGCAACACTTGTCAGTTCAGTGCCCTGCCATTCATTGTATAGGACCCACCCTTGTTTGAGTGTCTAAAATGCATCACCTCACACTTACCTTAGTTGAAAACCATTTTCCATTTCTCAGAATTGGTACTTGTGTATCACCATGAAATAACCCACTGTGACATAAGAACCAGAAAACTTCTTCTGTAACATAGTCACCATCAGTTAGATATGAAAATATGTCTTTGTTGCAATACTGCACCTCACCTCTAACAAGCTGTCCACTTGAGCAGAGTTAATCTCTACAGGACGGGTGATAAACTTTGCAACCTTCATTGAATCAAGTCCAGAACCAAGATCACCTCATCCTTGGTCATCCAATCACAGTGCAAATAATTCTTGTGCATGTGCATGCTAGAAGACCAAATCAGTCACTGTCAACTCTTCCTTGAATTGTATGGAACACAAGCTTTACACCATAGGAACCAGAGGCCATGGTCTACAACCTGCCCCTCCGCACAACTCTGCCATTGACAATCAAAAACTACAGTAGGGATCTTGGAAAACACAAACTTTTACAGCATCATTGATGATAAATTCACCTGTGACTCTAGTGCATCCGAGTCAAAGATCCAGAACTCAAACTTCATACTAAGCTGCAGTTGCCTCCACAGTCCCATATGCATTGAAATATAGGAAATCTACAGCAGCCATATTAAAGTACAGGATCAATTCTACCCTAGTTGTTTCTGCTAAGTTCTCCAAATCCTTAAGCAGGATAGGTGAACCAAAATGTCATCTCACAGACCATTAGCCCCCATCATCAGGATTCTGGTCATACTCAACCAGCTCCAATGGGTAGGTTTTCTTTAATGTTTAACTTTCATAAACATATGTAAATTTTGTTGTTCTGAACTTACAACACCTGGAGAGCAGCAGCTCCTACCCACCTACCTTTCCCCATTGAGCATTTGTGCCCCACCTGTGACAGAGTCTGCAGGTGTCACACCAATAACCTCGGAGCTGGACTGGAAGCCCTCAAAGCAATTGGAATGCCCAAAAGGTGGACAAGGTAAAAATTCAGCATTCACTTCGAGCATGAAAAGATTTCATACATATAGTTCAATAACTACCAGATAATTTATTTGTTTCGGCATTAGTTGATTGAATATCTTACAGCAGACATTGTGAACCAAGTTCCAAGACTCACTAAAGCAATTTGCTAAGTGTTGAATCTTTCGTTCTGACAATTCTCACCCATAATCATCTTCTCTGTTCCTACTCCTTCTCCAAGCCCTGGCACTAGGTAGACACATCTTCTGAAATGTCATGTTACAATGTTGAGAAAATCACCCATATGTGATGGCGAATAAATCCCACACACACACACACACACACACACACACACACACACACACACACACACACACACACACACACACACACACACACAAATATATATATATATATATATTTGTATATATTTCTACAAAGAATCGGCAGCTTAACACCAATAACAATATGAATTCATAAAGTACTTTAAGCAAAGGAGCAATATCAGACAGTATCTTTGGTACAATAGATGCTCAGGTAAATGACTAAAAGCTTAGTCAGCAGTAGATGTTGTGTAGCCATGTCTAGGGGTACTTCTAAGTTGAGTATGCTTTGTGATAGGATGATATAATGTCACATCATATGCTGATGTTAATTTCAGAGTTACTCTATTCAACAAAAATGACTTATTTGTAGCTTCATCCATTTCATTACTTGCAATCACAGCAACACAAAAGACAACTGAAGATTTTAATCTGGCCATTAAAATCAGGGAAATACACCAAGAAATGGCAGAATGCCATCACTATCCTCAATAGAAACCCATCATAAAATTAATTTACTTCTTTCCAGTTCTTCAATGGGTTTATTTCTTACTTTTAAACAAAAGCGAGGATCTTCATCTAAGATTGGAGACACCTAAGCTACTCAATCTACTTAGCAATTCAGTATTTTTAGAGTGTTACAGAAGCAATGAAGCATAATCATGACTTGTGCTGGAAAAGAACAGCACATGACAAAGTATTATCTGTGTAGGGCACAAGTCTGAAGACTATTTTGATCTATACAAGCTTTTTACGCACCATGGTTGTCATGTGCACTGACTAATGTGTGTCTCTGTGTCAGTACAAGAAATGAGAGACTGGCTGCAAGGAAACAGGATTAAACAACTCCTGATCTCTACCCTGGACCAACTCCAAAGTGACCACGTTGGCAAGCACTCATTGCTGTTTGCTTCTTTCTGGGAATAGTCCATTTATTTGGCAGATTTTAAAGAACATAGCTGACGAAGGCAGTGACTGCTGACTTTGTTTAACCACAGTCTCCTTCTGAAAGCTAGGAAAAGGATGGCACAGATTCAACCTGAATACTGCTGCATGAAATGGAGACACACTTTTATTTCTCAGATGGAGTTCTGTATAGATGGTCAATCCAAATAAGTTGAAGGTTGAAACAGATTAGTTTGACCAAACCCTAGTACACAGAATTTGATTGAAAACTCTACATTGGAAGTGAGTACAAGAGATTGGAAATCACTTTGTTCTTCAAAAAGCACAAGGCTCAAATTAACAAAATTGCAGAGGCAATCACTGTTATCAATTATTGTTTGGTAGCAAAGTGTCAGGCAGGACCAAATGAGGAGTATAGTTGTCTCTGAATTCAGAATATTAGAGGTTCAATCTGAACATGTGTTCGAGTGCAATATTGAAGGTCTGCTGTAAGGAGGAGGTACCCTCCATCAGAAGAAATATTAACCAACTATCTATATTCTCAGGTGAATGTTAAAGATTACATGATATTATATTGAAGATGAAGAATACTATTCCCACATCTCTGCAAATATTAATTTTCTCAGTTACTAAATTCTATGAAATAGCCATGTTGCCTCTGACTTCGATGTGCCCAAATTGACCTCTGATTTCCTACATTATATCTCAAAAGCACTTTATTTGAGCTCGCAAAAGATGTAAGGAGACTATGCAGACTTAAGTTTGTATTACACTGTTGTATGTATTCTGTATTATAAATACAGTTATTATTCTTAATTGCATGTTGAAAGCACAAAGCCAATCTGAAATCTAATTTTACATTCTGATTTAAGGGTTATTGGAAACCAAATGGGCTGGTGTTGAGATAGGGAGTGGCTGTGCAGGGAATCCACTAACTTTTCAACTGAAGCCATATATAATCATTTTATCATGATCAAGTTTCATAGTGTCATGTCATATATTGAAATTTTTTTGTTAATGACATCGAGCTTGCCCTTTCAAGATCAAACCAGTCTGATCAGTAACAAATATAGTGGATCAGTTGATAGGAGAATAAGTTCAGTTGTAGAAGGAAGGGAGAAGATGCCAGTCTAACAGGGATAGGACAGAACTACTGGCTGTAACCAAAAGCAGGAGTGAAGCAAAACTGCTTCTCCAGGTCCTGTATTTCAAGCAGCAGTGGAGGTGGAATCAAAATTGGATATCTGAAAAACAGTTGTTGTGGATATAGAGTAGGTTTCCTCCACGTTGTTCAAGAGAGGACATGTGCACCCTCTGAGCCAGATGGATAATTTCTTTGTTTGCCTTCATACTTGACCCAGATGAGGGCATATAGGGCCTGCTTGCAGCAATGCCAAACGGCAGGCTTCAGTCCTGCATAACCTATCCACTGATTCTAATCTGCATATTTTAATTTATAAGGCCTAATTTCTCCAAATTGTCTTTGGTGACCACTTTGCATCTTGGAATAAATCATTCATTCAATATCATTACCAATCCTTATTTCGTGTGCCATATTCAAGTCAAACAAATAAATTTAGCTTCAGTGATTTGGTTAGATTTTCAAAATAATATTGAAAAAATCATCTCTGAAGTCCACAGAAATATTGTTCAATCTAGCATACAGGATTTCAGTGATACTAGACAAGTACAGGTTTGGACTTTTGGATGATATTTATATTAATACCCCAATTCAGTTTTAAACTCTTTGCTTAGATTTCACAATATTAATGAGTTTCCTAGTAAGTTTAAGGGGGGGGGGAACAGGACTGTGATGAGTGAAAAGTGAACATGGCAAATGATTCCTTCTGAAGGTCAGTATTTTGTTGAAGTGCTTTTTACTTCATGATGTAGATAGTTTGCTCAGTGTTCTGTGTGATGAGATGGTAAATTCCAAGGATGAGAAATCCTCCCAAAGTACTTGCTATTTAATATATCTCACAAACATGATATCACCAGTAACTTCTTTAAGATTCAAGTTCTCATTTCACTGTGGAATGCTGCATTTCTATTCCACTCTGACATAAGCATGGATACCAACATAATCAACAGCAATGCTATCAAAGCTACATACGTATACCAAAGCAGTGTTATCTAGAATCCTGGGTAGGAAGGGTTTCTATTCTGCTCCAGAATCTGCTATCAGAATGCACCAATTCTGATCTTCATGTCAAAGGTCTGAAAGATTATGCTATTTACCGAAGAAAGTTCGTCTATGCATTATTGCAACTGATCAAGTAGTTAGACAGAAATAACCTATCAACGGCACATCAAGTCTAAGTTCCCTATTGCGCTGGCAAATTAAAACAGATGATGAATGCCATTATGGCTGTACTATGACTTCAGAGCCACTTCAACCTGACTTAAACAGGCTATGATGCATTCAGTTATTACACAGCCCTCTGAAGATTGTTGTACCTATCACAAACAGGCACATCAATCACAGGTCAGGATTCAGAAAGGCTAAAAAAGTGACAACTAATATTGCTTAACCAGCTTAAAAAAAGCATGTGCTGTGTGTTATTTTAAATGCATTCTAATAAGCATTCAAATTGTCTATTTTGCTGCAATAATCTCACTACATGACTGAAATATTGATGGCATTATTAGCTTGACGTGAAATTCTCATCACTCAGCTGATGTGCAACATTATCAACCCAAGCCTAGAACGTAATACAATCCTGTCAATAAGCTAAATTATGCTTCTTTGTTTCTTTCCTCCTCCCCTTTCCTAGCCAAATAACTAAACCTCTCCATAGGACCTCAAGAGAATGAAACAATCAAATTAATAACAGGGAAGTATCACTTATATTAAAGCAAGTTGTTTTTACATCAGGATTCATCATTGAGGACCCAGTACATATCCCCAAAATAACAGGAGGACTAATTTCAAAGATCAGAGAACAAGCATCACAGTGGAAAAGGATTAAATGAAGTTGGACAAATCACTGGGTCACATTGGCTTGCAGCCAAGGATTTTAAAGGAAGTGGCTGCATCAATCGTGGATCCATTGGGTGAATTTTTTCAAAGCACATTAAAATCCAGAAGGGTACTAAAAGACTGGAAAATAAACAATATGACACCTAATTTAAAAAGGGTGGATGACAGAAGTTGAGAAAATCTGGGTCAGTTAGTTTTACGTCCATTTTTTGCAAAATGTGAAAGTCAATAATTAAAGAAGAAATAACCAATAATAATCAAATTAATCAATAAGGTTTCTAAAAAGAAAATCATGTGTGATGGTATTGGATTTGTTGACTGCAAAGTTCTAAACTCAAGTGAAGCCCTTAAGCCCTATTGGATATAGATAGCTAAGGGTGACCTCACTAAAGGGAGGTTATATTGAGCTGCATCTAGGTCTGCTGTGGGGGTGGTGGTGGGGAGCTACTGCACAATATCAAAGAAGGCTGCATTAAATTGTAAAATTAGTCAGCTCCATCATGGGTACTTGCACTGCAGTATCCAAAACATCTTCAAGGAGCAGTGCCTCAGAAAGGCAGCATCCATCAGGACATTCCCTCTTCTCACTGTTACCATCAGGTAGGAGATACAGAAGCCTGAAGGCACACACTCCGCGATTCAGGAACAGCTTCTTCCCCTCTGCCATCCGATTCCTAAATGGACACAAAACCCATGTACACTACCTCACTGCTTTTCAAAATATTTCTGTTATTGCACTACTTATTTTAATTTAACCATTTTATACACACATATATATTCTTACTGTAATTCAGTTTTTATCTATATTCATCATGTATTGCATTGTACCGTCGCTGTAAAGTTAACAAATTTCACAACATATGCAGGTGATATTAAACCTGATTCTGATTCTGAGTTACCTACTCTTCAAAGTCCCTGTTCACTTCCCTGTTTATCCTCCACAGGGACTTTAACTGCCAATGTACACTGTTTAAGTGGTGGGTCCACTCCCCCTACCAAGGAGGAGATACTTCCAACTAGTAAAGTAGTTCATTTAATTTTAGCGATACACATTTAAATGCAGACAAAGAATCTTAAAACTTTTAAAACTCAGATGTTTTCTATCTTAAAAAAGATTACAAGCAATTTCTAAAACACAAAGGATTTCAAAGGCATACAAAAAAATACCATTCCTACAAGATAAAAAGACAAACCAAGAAGTAGCAAACGAATATCTCATCCATCGCTGAAATTTAAGGCAGAGAAATGGATTCACCCCATCTTTCTATCATTCTTCCTGATATTCCGTTATCATTTCTAATACACCTGACTGCTATCTACATTCAAGTTCAAGTTCAAAGTAGATTTATTATCAAACTGCATATATCTCACGACATACAACCCTGAGATTTGTTTTCTTGCAGTGGTTACGCCTGTGCCTGCCCCCTCCTTTTTGAGAATCGCAAGATCGCTATTAAGTCAGGTCAGGAGACCCAGGAAATGAGAGAGAGACGTTTGGAATGTCCTGGCCCCAGCGACACAAAGCCACGGAACAGGTCATTGTCTCTTGGAGACGGAATTGTGTATTGAGTACTGTGCTTCGTGGAAGCCCTCGGGCAATGTGGGCTGGTTGGGGGATGGCATCATTCCACCCTGATTGACATCTGAGACCCTGTGAGTCAGGATAAAAGAGGGTCTGGGGAACAGCCCTTGACACGCACCAGGAGAAACGCCAGAAATCCTGTAACAGCGTAATAGCGAAAGCCGGTGGAAAGCCACGTGCGTCCTTTTCCATTTGCCTTGGAATTGGTGGGCCTTGCCACAGGAGAACGGCTTTAGCTAACAACAAAGGAGAAATCAGCCCCAACGACTCTCGAAGGATCGACATCATAAAAGGAATGGGCAAGTTTTAATCCGTCTTTCTCTCCAACCAAAAGCTGCAGCTTGAATGAACTTGAGTGACTTTTATATTTCCATCGGAAATTATCCCCTAGACAATGATAGAGCTATTTCTTATTGATTATTATTATACCCGTGCTTTTAGATTTAGTATTGACGACGTACATTGTCTGTATGTTTGCGTTGATATTATTTTTGTGTATTTTTATCAATAAATACTGTTAAAAATAGTACCATCAGACTTTAACGGACCTCTCTATCTTTTCTGGTAAGTGACCCAGTTACAGGGTTAGTAACATAGTAAATCTTAACATAATAGGATTGATGGAAGACCACACCCAACAAGATTATATTGTTTTTCTGCCACTTGGATAACTTCACGCACATGGTATTTCTTTTCTAATACGTTTTTACACATATGGTCTAAATCATAGGTGTCAAACTCAAGGCCTACAGGCCATATCCGGCCCGGCGTACATTTATATCCTGCCCGCGAGATCATTTTAGATAGATCTATTATTTTAATTATTAATGGCCCGGCGATATGAAGCCTATGATTATAAGTTAATACCAATCATAAAAATAATGCTTGCTCAGCAGTCTTCTTCATAAGAAACGGAATTTGTGAAGTGAAACACTTTGTAGTTATAGCAGAGACTGAGACATATGAGAACAGGCTGAAAAAACGGAGGCAATGAAAGCTGCGTTCGCACGCGCCCAACTGATCCAGCCGGCATGAAGCTGCATTTTGCCCAAACTGGCCCGTGACCTAAAATGAGTTTGACACCCCTGGTCTAAATGCTTCTGGAGATAGAGTTCCCAAGTATCCACAATTAATGTTGTGAAGATGATTCCATAAGTACACAAAAAGTCCAACACCAGCTATGTCATGTATTAAGTCATAATATCAATCCTGTCTGCAAGCTTGAAATAATAACTTAGTTGAAATAATAACTTAGCCATGTTGTCTCACTTGAAAAAAATTAAATAAACCCATTGTCTTACACTGCAACTGTTGAGAAACTAGCGTCCTGTGTTCTATTGACAGTGCATTTATTTGCAAAGCTGTCCTTCCAATATCAGACTGATTATTGCTTGAGATTCATATTAAGAACTGAAGACTGGCTTCTATTTATAACAAGATATTGGTTGGGAATTTATCTTATTCAAAAACAACCCGTTGTTTCTAAATGAGACGGGGTTGCAAGCTCCATACCCAACCTTCCTCCTTTTGCACCTATGCTTGGCACTGTCCATGGCTGAATTTTGGGCTTTGTAAGAATTAAAATAAAACTGGTCACTAAGACTACAACATCAACATGACTTACATTTAATCTCCAAGTGAACAAAAGAATGTTTCAATGAGATGGTATCATTGACATTAGTAAGGAGACAATATTAACACAACTTGCATCCGTATCTTCTAAAAGACACATCATGTAACTTGGCTTTCCTAAATGTTCGTTATCAACCAGTTTGCTTTCAACAAGATCAGAAGAATACAGTGCTATATATGGGAGGTCATTCAGCCAATTGAGTCTAAGCTCATTCCCTCATTCCCTATATAAAAAAAACTAATTTCCTCCCATTCCCTGAAACTTTCCTCATACTTTTTCAATTCCCCTTTGAAATCCTTGATTTGCTCATGAATTACAAAATTTTCTCTAGTTAGATAAAAAAAATGGTATTTCCCATTAGTCATCAATTCCCAGTCTTTCAAAAGGCATCTCAATCCACATAATGAATAGACAGCTCAGCCCATTGCAGTCTTACAGTAGTCAGCACCACTAATCCTAGTCATTCCGTACAGACTTGAACCAACTGTAGACCTTCAAAAGACATGTCCACTATTCCAGCAATCCAACCAATACCTCAATTAACCCCAGTCTTTCCACAGACAGAGCAACCAATACTAGTCTTTCAAACAATTATAATTAATCCCCACTAGCTACACCAATCTTGTTGGTTCAACAGACACCTCAGCTTTTCTGACATCTGTCTAGGAGTTTCATAAGCATCTTTTCAACCTCTAATGTACTTTCACGCAATATTATATTATTTGTTATTATTACTCATTTTCTAGTTATGAAAACCATAATGTAAATTTGCTTGCAGTTATCTTTATATCTACACTAACTGTTACTTTTCTGGCATGTTATTGCAGAATGCTGCACCTGGGTTGCTCAAAGAGAGTGGGCCTCAGGGAGCTGAGGGTTGGCACCATATTGAAGTCATGTAGCTGAAGGCAAGGCTGTTAACGGTGAATGAACAGAGAAGACAAGAGGCAATTATTGCAGGTTAATTTGTTAGGTTTGGGATATTTATCACCAATTCTACAATATGTATGTGGAAACAGGGAAATAGAATACACTTAACTGTTGGAAAGACTTCAGAAAGACTTCTGAGAGTTGTTTTTAGCAAGAATGAAGAATTACACATGCATGTGCACATTGTATTAGACGATTGATTTGTAACATATTTCTGATCCAATGTTTAAATTCCTAGTAACTCTTCAATTAACTGAGAAAGCAATTTGCTCTTTTAAAATAAACAACTTTCATAGCCCTTCTGTGAGCGGAGAGAATTGGCAAATGTTAGAGTCTTCAATAGTACTTGACATCTTTCATGTTCACAGACCAGAAGGGAAACCACCAGTGATCCTAGAAATAGTTTAAGGAAGATTCTCACTCTTTCTGCTGTCCGAGGCTTCTTGCAAAATCGATTTTAAGATTATCTTCTGTTTATGATCTTAGATCACACTCAAAATCATAGTCAATGGTGGAGTTTTCTCCATCAAAAGAGAATATCATTTCATGGCCATGATCAACTACCCCGTCACATGACAAATCACAATAGCAAATCAGCTTTAACTAAGCTGTTTAACACAAATCGTTATCACACCAATGTCTTTAACAATGTTAGTTGCACGTATCACAGTGTTAATATACTATTCTAAATTATGTACAAAGTTCTTCCATCTTCTGTTTGGTTACATTCTCTAACTCCAGAAACAAAATAAAAGAAAAACACAGGGGCTGGGGACAAGTTTGTCTACCTTGTTGTACTTTTAGTGAGGTGCAAACGTAATAGTGTATGCTATTCATGTACTTCTACATATACTCCATAATGAATTGTGTAAACCAAAAAGAATCCTTAATCAAATAATATATTTACAATATCATTGAAGTATTAAATACACAGCACTCCTCGCTGCTTAGCTATAAACTCCAACTCAATACAGAATGCATCTCAACTTACACACACACACACACACACACACACACACAAACACACACACACACACACACACACACACACACACACACACACACACACACACACACACACACACACACACACACTTACTAAATAGACATCTACAGACTAGTAAAACCACCAGTCCTTGAGAAGAGACTTCTCAACACATCAACAGTGTGCAACACAGTATTGGAGACTATTGGGAACACTTCTGGCCACTTTGTAACTGCATACACTATTTCCAAGAAATTTGTGCCCATGAATGGTCTAGCAAAATCTACATGAATCTTCTGCCAGGGCAATGCAGACCATTCCCAGTGATGGAGAGGCACTTCTCTTGGGATTTTCTAGATGAGTTAGCATCCTAAGCAATGCGTGGCAGGCTGCTTGATCTGCTGATCTATCCCAGACTATCTGAAAAAGCTTTGAACTAATGCTTTTATTTTGACCATGCCTAGATGAACAGTATGTAGCTCCTCCTACACTTTAGCACTCAGCTTGGATGGTACAACAATTCTCAATCCCCACATAAGGCAACCCCCATGAAGAGCAATTTCATCATGGTGCAAGTAAAAACAATGGGGGAACTGGAATTTCTGCTGCTCATTCCAGCCACTTAGGGTTAGCCTTGTAGAGCTAGGACAGTGTGTGCTCTTTTCTGGTTTCCCTTTGGATCATTTGAACAGTAGTTGCTGATCAGTAATGATGGTAACTTCTCTCATGTACAAGTACTGGTTGAAATGTTTTACATCCCAAATCAGTCCTAAGGCCTCTCTGTCAATCTGTGCATAACTTTTCAATGCAATGGTATGGGAACATGATAGAAATTCTGTGGGGCATTCACACCCATTACTAATAACATGTGACATGACTGCACCTGTACCTTAAGGCAAGGCGTCACAAGCAAGCTTCACTGGACAACTTGGATTATAACATGTGAGTACAGTGTCTGATATCACTATTTTCTTTGCCTTTTAGAAAGTCATATCACTCTGCTTTGCCCATTGCCATTTCTTCCTGATCTGAAGTAATGAGTTCAAAGCATGGACAACAGTAATCAACTTTGATAGGAACCTCTTATAGTAATTGACAAATCCTAAAAAGGACCACAGCTGTGACATGGCCTTTGGCCTTGGGCATCCAATACTGCTTGTATTTTCTTAGCATACTTGTGTAATCTTTGTATATCAATGATGTGACTGTGGCAACCCACTTTCTGCGCAGGCGAACCAGCTCACAAGTAGTCAGCGCGCGGGGGGAGATTTTGGTAATGCACCTCTGATGTCATTTCCACCCAGAGAGGGTGGGCGCTAGGGATTAAATGCCAGCGCCGCGAAGTTTGAATAAACTAGTCTCGAAACGACTTACCGACTGCGTGTCATTATTTCAGCGCTGTGTGTAGCACATTGTTACATGACCACAATAAGTGATGCTTGGTTTAAAGAATTCACATTTGAGGCATCATGTTCTGAGCTCATAATCTTCTCATATTTTTAACACTGTCTTTGGATTTTGGAGATTCTCCTTGTCATTCTTACCAGTATCAATAATGTAATTATGTCATCCAGGGACTCCAAGTGCCTGGGCAGCACCTGATCCATAGATTTTTGCCAGAGTGCAGATACAGATGCCCCTCCAAACACATCCCTATTATAGTGATAAAGTCCTCTGAGTGTGTTTATGGTGATAAACATTTTGGACTCTTCTTCTATCTCCATCTGTAGGTAGGCCTCAGCCAAGTCCAATTTGCTGAAGTCTTTCTCTCCAGAAAAGTTTACAAAGATATCATCTATCATGGGCAAAGGTTATTGATCTACTTTCAGTACTCAGTTGATGGTGACCTAACGTCACCACTGGTCCTGACAGACCCATCCTTCTTGACTACTGGGACCACTGCTGTTGCCCATGGGTTCCACTCAAACTGAATAAATTCCTTTAGCTTCCATGCGATCTAGCTCAATGGCTACCTTATCACAGATGGCATAAGGAATCAGATGGGCTTTTGGTGAGGCATGCAAATATGACATGGAGGCATAATATTGTTATACAATTCACTTACTTTTACATATAACCCATAATGAATTATATAAAGAGCAAAGAATGCTTAATCAAGCCATATATTTAGGATATTATTCAAATATTACTGAGATATTAAATGTAAAATATGTTGCACACCCTTTTGATATTTATGTTCTATTTCATATCGCTGTTGCCTCCTGTAAAGCATAAAACTTGTCATAGAAACATTCTCATTCTACAAAGAGTTTGATACAAAATGAAGTTCTGAAACTAAAGGGCCTGTCTCCATTTTTTGGCTTTGCCTTTCATCTGCCTCCAATGACTGTGTTTTGACCCTTCTTTGAGCAGATTTCATCTCATTTTGTGCAGATTGAAATTCAAATTAAAAGCAGCTTACATCGGTGCCACTTTCCAAAGTTGGACACACTACTTCAGGAATTACTTGACATTTTTTCTTGGAACATCCAACTGAAGCTCTGGTAGCATGAACTGCCTCTAAATCTTACAGGTTCTGACTTAATAAAAGGTTCATCAGCCAATCCATTTGATAATTCCACATCATTTTCTACATGTTAATCTGTTGCAGCCAGCAGGTCATTCTAGATAAGTTCACTATTTTTTAAAATTCAATTTAATTAGTTGTTGGTTTGGCCGTTTCTACAGAAAGCACACTCCACTTCACCTACATGTCAGTAGCCTGCTGAAGACTCAAAATTTCACAGGTAGTGCTCTGTAGCTCACTGATAAATCAAGTCAGTTATTTCTATGCTGGCATTTCCTCATCCTCTGTTTCAATAGCTTCCATGATCTGCAAATTTTCAGCCTTCACATTGATCTCTGAACACCACAGCCTTAAATAGAATCTTCGTCAATTTCTTAATATTTTTAGCAATATCATATAAACCCCTTTTTTCCTGCGCCTCTCAGCAAATGACTCATTAGCCCTCACTGGCGGTCTCCCAACTCAGTGTCGAGAAACTCATCGTTCTTGTATGTCTAGGAAATGCACACTCCGTTCCCAGCAAATCTGTGAGATTGGAATAGCTCTCCCACCCAAGCCCCCTTTTCTGTGAATGCTGTGTGACGTGTTGCCCTGTTACAGCTCGTTGGCAGGAAATAACTGATTGCACACTGCATATAATTTAAGGATGTATATTTATGAATTATTAGCTTAACTAAAGAGTTAGTGAAGAAAAAAAACAGAAAGGGCCCATTATAATTAATTCAGTCAAATCTTCACAGCTTGGAGCTCAACTCTTCCAAAAGTCATATTCACCGATCTTCACTCGACTCCTGCACCTCGCTCCGTCAGCCACGGTACCCACTGGTTCGAATCCCATGACCAGTTCTCTTCAGTGTCTTCTCTCTTCATCTCCCACTAAACAAAGCCCAAGGCTCACATTGGCACAAAAACCCCACTTGCCCAGTCTTCTCTTCTGACTCCTAAGCAGCCATTATCTCTAACAAACACTGCTTCTACAGAGAGACAATTACATGAAATACCCTACAATGATAGCAGAGAAACCTTTACCAGGGTGTTACACATATAAACCACAGGATGCCCTTACACCATTTATAATAGAGCCATTGGGCTCCTTTCATGTTTATGGGAATTACACTCGATATGAAGGCATCTCATCCCATTGAGAAGGACAAGTCAATCAGGTCCCCAAATCCCTACATGGATTGCTTCTTCTCTTAATCATTGTTCTGCTGTCTCAGTTGTGTGGCAGCTGGACTTGCCACCTCCCAGTCCATTAACATCAGAATATCTGTGCATGAAGGCAACAATTATCATTTGAATGGAGGTTCTGCTTGTTTCCTGCCTGCTGCTCACAAAGTCCAAGCCTCTATAGTTCCAGATTTAAAAAAACCAAAGAGTATCCGCTTCTTGGTCTGAGAATCCTGTGAACCATGCCCCTGAGATTTCCATCGGTGGTTGTTTATTTTGATTTGCCTTATCCTGCAACTCTCACTCCGTGAGTAATTGTATATTATCTGTACTTGCTGTGGCTTTTGCCCTGCCATTCACTTAATTAGCAACTATTAAGGGTTCAACTTCTGCTTCCTCCTTCCCTTCCCTCCATTCCCTCTTCCCCAGAGGTGAGGCCCTTGTGTCACCGTCCCATACTATATGTCAGACTCCCAGATTTGTGTTAATAAAAGAAATGAGTCAAGTTTATTATCACTGATGTATGTAGTGAATTTGTTGTTTTGCAGCAGGTCTATAGTGCAACATATAAAACAAAATCTATAGGTTACAATGATATATATTGGAAAAGGGCAAAATGGGAGTGAAATAGTGAGGTAGTCTTCATGAAATGATCAGAGGTCTGATGCAGGGGGATGAAGCTGTTCCTAAGTCACCTCCTCAAGCTCGGGTATCTCCTCCCTGGTGGTAGTAATGAGAAGGGGGCATATCCTGTATAGTGAGGGACTTTCATGAAGGATGTCACCTTTTTGAGGTATTGCCTTGATGGTGGGGGAGCTGGTGCCTATGATAGAACTGGCTGAGTCTACAATCCTCTGTGGTTTTTCTGATTCTGTCATTAGAGCTTCTACTCCACATGGAAGATTTATTATACACCACCTACCACAAACAAAACCATGTTGACTGTCCCTAATCAGTCCCTGTCTATCCAAATATTTATATATTCCGTCCCTTAAAATAGCTTCCAATAACTTACTTACTACTGATGTCAGGTTCACCCGCCTTTTATTTCCTAGCTTATTATAGAGTCCTGGAGTCATTGAGAAGTACAGCACAGAAACAGGCCCTTCAGCCCATCTAGTCTGGACCAGACCATTTAAACTGCCTACACTCATTAATCTGTACTGGGACCATAGCCTTCCATAGTCCTACCATCCATATACAGTACTGATCCAAACTTCCCTTAAGCATTTAAATAGAACTTGCAGGCACTACACACACTGGCATCTTGTTCCACAATCTCATGACCTTCTGAGTAAAGAAGTTTTCCCTCATGTTCCCCTTAAACTTTTCAACTTTCACCCTTAACCCATGACCTCTGGTTGTAGTCCCACCCAGCCTTAGTGGAAAAAGCCTATTTGCATTTATCTTATCTATACCCCTCAAAATTTTGTATACCTTTATCAAATCTCCTCTCAATCTTCTACGTTCCAAGGAATAAAGTTCTAACCTATTCACTCTTTCCATATAACTCAGATCCTTGAAACCCGGCAACATCCTTGTAAATTTTCTCTGTACTCTTTCATACTTATTTATATTTTTCCTTAGATTGGTGTCCAAAAATGCACACAATATCCAAATTAGGCTGCACCAATGTCTTATACAACTTCAACATAACATCCCGTCTCCTGTACTTAGTACTTTGGCTTATGAAGGCTTTCTTTAAGATCCTATCTACTCATGACACTATTTTCAATGAATTATGGACCTGTATTGCCAGATCCTTTTGTTCTACTGTGCTCCTCAGTGCCTTATCATTCACCCTGGTTGGTTCTACAGAAGAGCAAATCCTCACACATGTCTGCATTAAATTCCATCTGCCATTTTTCAGCCCATTTTCCAGTTGGGCCAGATAGTCTGCATCCCAAGGTGCTTAAGGAAGTAGCCCGAGAAATAGTGAATGCATTAGTGATAATTTTTCAAAACTCTTTAGATTCTGGATTAGTTCCAAAGGATTGGAGGGTGGCTAATGTAACCCCATTTTTTAAAAAAGGAGGGAGAGAGAAACCGAGGAATTATGGGAAAATGTTAGAGTCAGTTATCAAAGATGTGATAACAGCACATTTGGAAAGCAGTGAAATCATCGGACAAAGTCAGCGTGGATTTGTGAAAGGAAAATCATGTCTGACGAATCTTATAGAATTTTTTGAGGATGTAACTAGTAGAGTGAATAGGGGAGAGCCAGTGGATGTGGTATATTTGGATTTTCAAAAGGCTTTTGACAAGGTCCCACACAGGAGATTAGTGTGCAAACTTAAAGCACATGGTATTGGGGGTATGGTATTGATGTGGATAGAGAATTGGTTGACAGACAGGAAGCAAAGAGTGGGAATAAATGGGACCTTTTCAGAATGGCAGGCAGTGACTAGTGGGGTACCGCAAGGCTCAGTGCTGGGACCTCAGTTGTTTACAATATATATTAATGATTTAGACAAGGGAATTAAATGCAGCATCTCCAGGTTTACGGATGACATGAAGCTGGGTGGCAGTGTTAGCTGTGAGGAGGATGCTAAGAGGATGCAGGGTGACTTGGATAGGTTAGGTGAGTGGGCAAATTCATGGCAGATGCAATTTAATGTGGATAAATGTGAGGTTATCCACTTTGGTGGCAAGAACAGGAAAACAGATTATTATCTGAATGGTGGCCAATTAGGAAAAGGGGAGGTGCAACGAGACCTGGGTGTCATTGTACACCAGTCATTGAAAGTGGGCATGCAGGTACAGCAGGCAGTGAAAAAGGCAAATGGTATGTTGGCATTCATAGCAGGAGGATTCAAGTACAGGAGCAGGGTGGTTCTACTGCAGTTGTACAAGGCCTTGGTGAGACCACACCTGGAGTATTGTGTGCAGTTTTGGTCCCTAATCTGAGGAAAGACATTCTTGCCATAGAGAGAGTACAAAGAAGGTTCACCAGATTGATTCCTGGGATGGCGGGACTTTTATACGAAGAAAGACTGGATCAACTAGGCTTATACTTGCTGGAATTTAGAAGATTTAGGAGGGATCTTAATGAAACATAAAATCCTAAAGGGATTGGACAGGCTAGATGCAGAAAGATTGTTCCCGATGTTGGGTAAGTCCAGAACGAGGGGTCACAGTTTAAGGATAAAGGGGAAGCCTTTTAGGACCGAGATGAGGAAAAACTTCTTCACACAGAGAGTGGTGAATCTGTGGAATTCTCTGCCACAGGAAACATTTGAGGCCGGTTCATTGGCTATAATTAAGAGGAAGTTAGATATGGCTCTTGTTGCTAAAGGGATATGGAGAGAAAGCAGGTATAGGGTTCTGAGTTGGATGATCAGCCATGATCATACAGAATGGTGGTGCAGGCTTGAAGGGCCGAATGGCCTACTACTGCACCTATTTTCTATGTTTCTATGGGCCAGATCCCGAAGCCTCGATAGTCTTCCTCACTGTCCACTACCCCCACCACCCCGACCAGCCTTGGCATCATCTACAAAATGGCTGATCCAATTAACCACATCGTCATCCAGATCATTGACGAAGATCTCAAACAACAAGCCAACTTCTAATTCAATTTACTACCTCATGCTGAATGCCGAGTGACTGAACCTTCTTGACCAGACTCCAATGAGGGACCTTGCCAAGGGCTTTACTAAAGATTCTAATTCCTTGAGCCTTTCTGAAACAAAGTTAACTATCCTCCACTCCCCTACTCCACATGGCTAAGAAGGTTCTAAATATCGCCGCTCGGGCCCCTGCAATTTCTGCAGTGGCCTCCCACAGGGTCTGACAGAACACCAAGTCAGACCCGGGGGAATCACCCACCCTAATTTGCTTCAAGAGAATGAAGACATCGTCCCCTGTGATCTGTGTACAGTCCATGAGTTCACTGCTGCTTTGCCTCACTATTATAGTCTCTGCGTCCGTCTCCGATGCAAAAAATCCCAGTAAGACCTTCCCCATCTCTTCCAGTTCCTAATGGCGACTCCTTTGCCTGCATCTTCTTAAACAGCTCTATTTCTATCTTTAACATCTCTAATTTCCCTTTCAGGTTTCTTTTGAAGACCCTGACCTGGAGTTACACGCTGACTTCGGTTCTTTGCAGGAATAGGACCCGCTCTTGGGGTCTCACGACTGACTGCTATTCGATATGCCAAGGATGCGATCTTCAGGGTTCCGGGATTTCGTGACGTGGGCAGACTGGGGGTTGGTGCTGCAGCAGGAAACAAGTGTGTCGTGGGAGGTGGAAGGTCGAAAGCAGCAAGCTGGCTGCTGACTGGGTGCCCAGAGACTCAAGTTCTTTGGGCACAGAGCTCGGAAACAGTGATGCAACAGACTTTTCACGTTGTAAGTCAGCGAGTTGTTTGTTATGTCTCCCCTCTTGCTAGGACATACATGGTAAATGGTAGGGCATTGAAGAATGCGGTAGAACAGAGTGATCTAGGAATAATGGTGCTTAGTTCTCTGAAGGTGGAACCTCATGTGGATAGGGTAGTGAAGAAAGCTTTTGGTATGCTGGTCTTTATAAATCGGAGCATTGAGTATAGGAGTGGGGACGTAATGTTAAAATTGTACAAGGCATTGGTGAGGCCAAATTTGGAGTATTGGGTACAGTTCTGGTCACTGAATTATAGGAAAGATGTCAACAAAGTAGAGAGAGTACAGAGGAGATTTACTAGAATGTTACCTGGGTTTCAGCACCTAAGTTACAGAGAGATGTTGAACAAGTTAAGTCTTTATTCTTTGGAGCGTAGAAGGTTGAGGGGGAACTTGATAGAGGTATTTAAAATTATCAGGCGGATAGATAGAGTTGATGTGGATAGGCTTTTTCCATTGAGAGTAGGGGAGATTCAAAAAAGAGGACATGAGTTGAGAGTTAAGGGGCAAAAGTTTAGGGGTAACACGAGGGGGAACTTTACTCAGAGAGTGGTGGCTGTGTGGAACGAGCTTCCAGTGGAAGTGGTAGAGGCAGGTTCGATTTTGTCACTTAAAAAAAAATTGGATAGGTATATGGACAAGAAAGGAATGGAGGGTTATGGGCTGAGTGCAGGTAGGTGGGACTAGGTGAGAGTAAGCGTTCGGCATGGACTAGAAGGGCCGAGATGGCCTGTTTCCGTGCCGTGATTGTTATACGGTTATACAGCACAGAATTGGCTCTTCCTGCCCTTTGCGCTGCGCCACCCAGCGATCCCCCACTGTAACCCTAATCTAATCACAGAACAATTTATAATCACCAATTAACCTACTAATCAGTGCGTCTTTGGACTGTGGGAGAAAACTGGAGCACCAGAGGAAACCCACATGGTCACGGTGAGAACGTATAAATTCCTTACAGGCAGCGGAAGGAAATGAACCCGATCACTGGTACTGTAAAGCACTGTGACCTTCAGTCTCTTATGCATCATTTTCTTTTCAGAAGATCTGAATTGCAGTAAATGATATCCACAAAGCTTGATTTTGCCCTCCAGGATTAAGTGGAAGGTCCCTTTCATCAAACTAGCCTTAATAGCACAGGTTAGATTCTTCACTATGTTTTCTTTGTCCCAGTCCCATTATTTATTGCAGTGGAATGATAAATCGTAAAATTGGGACATAGCAATCTATATGTCCACACTTTTCTATAAGCCAATATGTATATGGAAAACAATGTAGAACGTTTCCATTTTAAAAAAACTTAACTGATCAGTGGACATCCACACCAACATTTTGTTTTCTCTCTGCTTTTCTTAAAACCTTTCCTTTGCACATGTATTGCCTGAATCCTTCCAACCACACCAACATTTTGATCATTATCTAATGCTTGAGAAAATGGTTCTATTGAGCATTTAGTAACAAGTAGTTTAGCCAATTAAAGTAAGCAACTCTCATAGCCCTTCTACTAATGCCAACCTTTAACAGCAGAAAATGCAAGTTTTCAACAGCCTTCGACACCACTCATGACCACAGTTCAAAAGAAAAATCCACTCAGTTGACCTAGGAACAAAATAAGTCTGAAGCATATCATAAACCCATTCTGTAGATGTTGGAAATCTTGAGCAACACACACAAAATGCTGGAGGAATTCTCAAGCAAAACTGTGTTCTCACATTTCTTCTGCTGTTCCCAATCACTAACAACAGATAATTTAAGAGTCCTCGCTATTTATGGCCCTGCCACTACACACAATCCCAGACTATCCGATCAGTGGAAAATCTCTTTCTTTTATATGCATGATCAAACAACTTCCTGTTATGTGACAAGTCCTTCCTGTTCAATGGCAAATCAGTACTGCAAACAGCTTTAAATAATACATAAAATGATGAAGGACATCAACATCTATGGAGTGGAATAAACAGTCGACATTTTGGACCCAGACTCTTCATCAGAACTGGAAAGGAGGGTGGCAGAAGTGGAATATGGGGGCGGGCAGAAGAGGCACAAGTTGACACACATGAGTTCAGTCACCACTGCCCTGAACTGATTCTATGATCCCCAGACTCACTTTCAAGGACTCTTAATAACATGTTCTCAATATTAATTTTTATTTCACAGCCTTTCTTCTTTTGCACATTGGTTGTTTGTTAGTCTTTGTCTGATTATGTATAGTTTTCCATAAAATCTATTGTTATTTCTATTTTTCCCTGTAGATACCTCCCAAAATGCAACTCAGAAGTGGTATATAGTAACATATAGAGACTTCAACGTAAGTTTGAACATATTACAAAGTGTGATAAACACTGTATATTACATTTCTAAACCAATTACAAAATTCATGACAGCTTCTGCATCACACTATATTTTTTAAAGCACATGTAGACGCACACCCACACACAGACACACACACTCACTTAAAGTTTAAAAAGAAGCATTCCTAAATAAGCTGAAAGATCAGTTGCAGCTCATGCTGGATGTTCCCTCAGGCTGGCGGATGCTTGCGCAGTTCCATGTTATCTCAATTTTTCTAGGTTGCTTTAAGGTCAGAGGGAAAAAAAAGCAGGAAATAACTAGGTTCCTTTCAAGTATGTATTTTTAACAGTTGTTCAGTTGAGGCTCGTCAGACTCCAATACAAAGCATGATCTGAACAGTGATGATGGACCAAGGCAGATTCTCAGCATAATGTAGATAATTGAATTGAGTTGACTTTATTTCTTAGATCCTTCACATACATGAGAAGTAAAAATCTTTACGTTATGTCTCTGTCTAAATGTGCAATGTGCAATCATAGTAATTTATAATAATTTATAATAAATAGAACAGTCAATGTAACATAGAAATACACTAAATTCAGCATGAATTAACTAGTTTGATGGCCTGGTGGAAGAAACTGTCGCGAAGACTTTTGGTCCTGGTTTTTATGCTGCGGTACCGTTTCCCAGATGGTAGCAGCTGGAACAGTTTGTGGTTGGGGTGACTTGGGTCCCCAATGATCCTTCAGGCCCTTTTTTTCACACATGTCTTTGTAAATGTCCTGAATCATGGGAAGTTCACAACTACAGATGCGCTGGGCTGTCTGCACCACTCTTTGCAGAATCCTGCGATTAAGGGAGGTACAGTTCCCGTACTAGGCAGTGATGCAGCCAGTCAGGGTGCTCTCAATTGTGCCCCTGTAGAAAGTTCTTAGGATTTTGGGGCCAATACCAAACTTCCTCAACCATCTGAGGTAAAAGACGTGCTGTTGTGTCTTTTTCACCACACGGCTGGTGTGTACAGACCACGTGAGGTCCTCAGTGATGTGGATGCTGAGGAACTTAAAGCTGTTTATCCCCTCAACCCCAGATCCATTGATGTCAATAGGAGTTAGCCTGTCTCCATTTCTCCTGTAATCCACAACCAGCTCCTTTGTTTTTGCAACATTGAGGGAGAGGTTGTTTGCTTGACACCACAGTGTCAGAGAGATGACTTCTTCCCTGTAGGCCACTTTGTTGTTGTTTGACATTAGGCCAATCGGTGTAGTTTCGTCAGTGAATTTAATTAGCAGATTGGCGCTGTGGGTGGTGATGCAGTCATGAGTATACAGGGAGTAAAGGAGGGGGCTCAGTACGCAGCCTTGAGGGACTCCTGTACTGCGAGTCAGAGGGTTGGAGGTGAGGGAGCCCACTCTTACCACCTGCTGGCGATTTGACAGGAAGTCCAGGATCCAGCTGCACAATGCAGGGTCAAGGCCGAGGTCTCTGAACTTCCTGTCAAGCCTGGATGGAATTACTGTGTTGAATGCTGAACTGTAGTCCAAGAACAGCATTCTCACATAAGCATCCTTCTTCTCCAGATGTGTAAGGATGGTATGCAGAGCAGTGGCTATTGCGTCATCTGTCAATCGGTTGTGTTGGTAGGTGAATTGTAGGGGGTCCAGTGTGGGTGGTAGCATGTTGCAAATATAGTCCTTGACCAGCCTCTCAAATCACTTGAGGTGAGCGCCAGTCGTTCAGGCATGTTCGCTTGGTCTTTCTTGGTACAGGGACAATGGTGGATAATTTGAAGCAGGAGGGCACTCTACACTGGGAAAGAGGGAGATTAAAAATGTCTGTAAGCACACCTGCCAGTTGTGCTATGAACATCCTGAATACTCACCCTGGGATACCGTCTGGTCCCACAGCCTTGTGACTGTCCACTCATTGGAAACGTCTGTGTACCTCAGCCTCAGAGATGACCAGGTTGCAGGTTGTAATGCTGGCTTTCCTCGGAGGCTCAGAGTTCAAAGCTTCAAGGATCAAATTTAATGTCAGAGAAATGTATACAATATATGTCCTGAAATGCTTTTTCTTCGCAAGCATCCACGAAAACAGAGAAGTGCCCCAAAGAATGAACGACAGTTAAATGTGAGAACCCCAAAATCTTTCCCCAGCTCGCCCCTCCATGTGTAAGCGGCAACGAGTAATGATCCCCAGTACCCTCACCAGCAAAGAAAACGTGCATTAGTACCATCACCGAGCTCAAGCATGTGTTAGGCAATGGCAAAAACACAGACCAAAGTTACCCCAAAGACCTCGCATTTCATCTGACATTCGACAAACCACAGGTTCTCTCTCTCCCTAGCAAGGGAGAGGGAGATGTCCCCCATTTTCACAGTGAGCGGGAGACATAACAAACCAGCTGGTTTACGATATTATGTCCGTTTAGTTGCTTTTCTCAAGCTCCGTGTCTGAAGATAGCAAAGACCTTGGGTCTTTGGGCCCACAGCGAAAAATTTACAGCCTCCCCAATGACATGAGTCTCCTGCCGTGACACCGACCCTCGATCCGCCCGTCTCCAGAACCCCGAGATCTTAGGCTTCCGAACACGATCGAGTTTCTCAGGCCAAACTCTTGGCACTCTGAATAACGACCAGTCATGAAACCCCGAGAACAGGTCCCATTCCCGCAAAAAAACCAAAGCCTGCATGTAATTCCAGGTCAGGGTCTTCAAAAGAACCCTACAAATGAAAAATCAAGATATTAAAGGTAGAAATAGAGCTGTTTCTGAAGATGCAAGCAAGGCAGTCATCGTTAGGCACCACCATCCCTCCTAAGCTGCCATTGAATCAAGTGTAAAAGCTATTGAGCTCATCTGGGAGAGAGGTCGCGAAGTTGGTGGCACCACTACATTTGGCTTTCAAGTCTGCGATGGTATGCAACCCTCGCCACAAATCACCTGTGCTATTCGTTGTGAATCTTGACTCAGTCTTGTCCCCGTGTTGTTGTTTAGCAGCCTTGGTGGCTTTGCACAGATCATAGCTGCTTTTCTTGAGCTGCTGCTGATTGCCAGCAGCCAATTGCATGGAACTATTGATCCAGGGTTTCTAATAACCAGTCCTCTGTGGGATTCTTCATGGTGACTTAACACTGGGGACTGGATAATGGGGAATGGGTTAGCTGCATGTGAATGTAGGGGAATGAAGCTCCCCTCATTTGGACAATGACCCAACCAATGGCTAATAAAGTGTTAACTCAAGACAACTGAATACTTTAGACTTTACTTACCAACAAGATTATGTTTATGAAATTTCCTTTATGCCTTTTTCTGTGACAGAAGTACCACTTCACTTTTTTAAAAGTTCAAAGTTCAAATTTCAAGTTCAAAGTAAATTTATGATTGAAGTACTTGTACTTTACCATATACTTTCTTGAGATTTCTATTCTTGAAGGCATTTACAAGGAAAAAAAATGGAATAGAATTTTATGAAAACTATACATAAGTGATGACTGACAAACACTAATTTGCAAAAGAAGATAAAAATCTGCAAAAAAAAGTGCTAAGAATATCAGCTTTAAAGAATCCTTGAATGTTGGCCTGTAAGTTGCAGAATCTGTTCAGAATAGTGCTAAATGCAGTTATCCACTGGTTTAGGAGCTTGATGGTTGTAGGGTAATAACTGTTCCTGAACCTGGTGGTGTGGGACCTAAAGTCCTACCTCCTACTCAATGTTAGTAGCAAGAAGAGGGCGGGGGTTTTTGATAATGGATGCTGTGTTCTTGCAGCTGTGTTCCATCTAAATGTACTCTGTGGTGGGGAAGGCTTCATCTGTGAAGGATTGGGCTGTATCCATCATTTCCTTTTGATTTGAGTCAGTGAACTGGATAATATGCAGGGATTCATCTTCAAGTCTGAATGAATATACACCACAGTCATCGCCAACTTTATCAAGACCTGTGTAGATGTGTGTGCGCCTTCAAGAATATACCGGACATACCCAAATAAAAAACCGTGGATGAACCAGGAGATTCTTAGTCTGCTGAGGGCGAAATCTGTGACATTCAAAACCAGTGATTCATAACTATACAAGAAGTCCAGGTACAACCTACGGAAGTCTATTTTAAGAGCGAAGAACCAATTCTGATTGAAGTTAGAGACAGATTTGGATACATGTCACCTTTGGCAGGGTTTGCCGGCAAAATTATTACAAGGCAAAACCTAACATCATGAATGGCTCTGATGCTGTACTCCCAGATGACCCCAACACTTTTTAAGCATGTTGTGAAAGGGAGAATAAAACGACAGCTATGTGAATTTCTGCAGCTTCTACTCACCCTGAGATCTCTGTCTCAGAGGCAGAAATCAGGACATCTTTCAAGAGCGTGAATCCTCTCAAAGCATCAAGCTCTGATGGTGTACTCGGTACAGCTCTGAATAACTGTGCCAACCAACTGGCAGCAATGTTCAAGGGCATCTTCAATCTCTCACTACTGCAGTCAGAAGTTCCTACCTACTTCAAAAGGATGACAATTATACCTCTGCAGCTGGATCCTTGACTTCCTCATCAGACAACCACAGTCTGTGCAGATCGGAAATATCATCTACTCTTTGCTGACAATCAACACTGGCACACTTCATGGATGTGTGCTTAGCCCACTGCTCTACTCTCTCTACACCCATGATTATGTGGTCAGGCACAGATCAAGTGCCAACTATAAATTTGCTGATGGCGCAACAGTTGTGGCAGGATCTCAGATGCAGCTGAGCAGGCGTGCAGGAATGAGATAGGTCAGCTGGTTGAGTAGTGTCATAGCAACAACCTTGCACTGAATGTCAGTAGGACCAAGGAATTAACTGTGGAACTCAGGAAGGGGAAGCTGAGTGAACACATCCCAGTCCTCATAGTGGGATTAGCAGTGGAGAGTCATGTACCTGTACTGATGATGAGAGTGTTGAAGATGTCAATGCCAATCCATACAAACTGTGATGAAATTGAGGATCCAGTTGCATGGGGAGGTACTGAGACTGAACCAATGGAGCTTAGTGATGAGTTTCGAGAGAACAGTAGCGTTGAATGCTGAACTGTAGTCAATGAGGAGCATCATGACATATGAAACTTCATCATGCAGGCATTCCAAAGATGAGTGAAGAGCCAGTGAAATGGCATCTGCTGTTGACCTGCTGTGACTGTAGGCAAATTGGAATGGATCCAGGTCATTCCTCAGGAAGGAGTTGATATGGTTTGTGACCATATCATCAAAGTGGATGTAAGTGCTAATGGACAACTGTCACTGAGGCAGGTTACTACATTCTTCCTGGGCACTGGTCTGATAGGTACCTCAGAATGTCAAAGCGAGAGGTTGAAGATGTCTGTAAACACTCCAGCCAGTTGACTATCACAGTCCTCAGCACCCAGCCAGGTATACTGTCGGGGCCAGATGTGTTCCTAGGACTTATCCTTCTGAAGGATGCTCTCAAAAACTGAGATCACAAGATTTGGGTTTGTCGGGGTTCAAGAAGGTGCCTTCATGTACTGTTGGTCAAAGCAAGCATAAAAAAGCATCGGGCACATCTGGGAGGGAAACCTGGTGCCATTTATGTTGCTTTGTAGGAGACAGCATCCACCCAGTTGTCAAGCGTCCCTCTGTGATTCCTATTTAGCTTGAAATTACCTCTTTGCATGCGAGATAGTCTTCCAGAAGTCACACCTGGACCCTTTGTACTTTCCCATCTATTTCACTTCTTGAGTTTAATCACAATGTAATTGCTGTGTTACTGGTGCACTGGTGGATTGGGTGAGGTGTGTATCATTGTGTTGTGTACTTGTCCAGCTGAAAAACCTGGTTTTCAAACATGAGATGAAAATTCTAGACATAACATTCACAGTTCCTGTGCATTTCTATGTTCGTAACAGTGAAACAATGATGTGGTTTTATTTAATATAGTAGCAGCTGTCATTCATTGAAAAATCAAGAATCCTGTTATTTTATATTGAATCTTTTTATTAATAATCCATATTCATGCAAAGAAACTCACAATCTGGAGGCAATGATATCGCCTCTGAACAGAAAGGAGCAATATACAACATTTGCCTGGATACGGGTAACTATATAATCATAGTGTGTCTCAAGATTAGCAATGATGAAACTGCTAGCTTGAGTGGTAAATTATTTAAATGATCATTCACTCCTTCCACCGCTGATCCCAGAGTGTGTACTATCTTCAGGAAACACTACAGTAAGTTGACAGGAATTCTTTGACAGTGCTTTCCCAGACCATGACCTTCATCCACAAAGACAAGGAAACTGTTGCATTCACAGCCTGTTTAGACCTGAACACTCAGCATTATTCCACCATCATTCTTAAGTCAAAATCCTGAAACCCTTACCATACTTGGCTGTGAGAGCATCTTTGTAGACTAAGCGGTGTCACAATGATGTCTTACTGCCATCACCATCACCATGAGGCCCAGTTTATCAGTCACATGCACTATCTTAGAAATAAGAAACAAGCAAGTTTTAGAGTCAATTCTGCCCATGAATTACTGTGATATTCCTGACTGGAAGTGTGTCTCCTGATGAAATACACTGAAATGAACTAATACTTTCATAAATACTATGTATTGTAAAACAACACATTGAATTCCCATTTAAATTGATTAATCGTTATGTCTGGCTCCAGATATTCTATTTTAGAGATGATCTTTCGAAGGGAATTTACTACAAAGCTGCAAGGAACACCTCTGTTAGCTGAAAATGGGACACTTTCTTGGGAAAAGTCACTTTATGCACATAAGATCATGGCTTTGATAGGACAAACAAGGAAATTACATTTCCACTGAAAGATCTCTAAGCAGAAGATGGAGAGTTAATGTGAAAAGAAATAGAAGCAAGATGGGTTGAATTTCTTTTACATTGCAGTTTATAATGACCTCGCTGAACTGCTAGCAGGTCAATAGTAAAGTTCAGAAGTGAATGGATTGATTACTTGAAGAAGAGTAATTAACAAAGATATGATGAAAAGGCAAGTAAGTGGGACAACTTTGAAAATTCTGCCAAAGATTTGGCAACGATGACAGATCTTATGTAAATTATTCTGTGGCTATTGCTTAAAAAGCTATAATTGCAGTAAAAGAGTACTGCTGTTTTCAATACTTTTCAATCTGATGGAATGGTGAAATACCATTGATATGGGTTATCAAAAACATAACAGAAAACTGACCATTTCAGTTTTTTAGCAGTTCTTCGAGACTGAGTTTGAGAAAAATAATCTGGAGTACATAGGCTCCCACAAGCAAAGAGAGGATGCATTGGTTTCTCTTTCAATATTTTTATTAGCTTCTGCATAGAGACATTCAGAGTACAAGAAGATAAAATAGTACCAAATACATTGTATTAAAAATACAGTTACAATCACAAAACCCTGTATTCATAGAAATTAAATTAAATTGTAATATTGAAATATAATAATTTTGTTATACAGAAAAATATTCTAAACCCACTACCAAAGTCAGAGCTGTTAGGAAAAGCAAGAAAAAAGGGAAAAATAAATCCTTATCATATAATAAAATACATTATAAGCCACCCTTTGTACATTTACAAAAAATCAAAGGTTTTGAAAATAACTCAAAAATGGTCCCCACGATGTATACATGGGCTCCCACAAGCAAAGAGAGGATGCATTGGTTTCTAATCCAACAGTCTGACTGCATGCAAATGGACAAAAATTCCTTTCTTTTTTTCCCCCTGAATAGACTGGCAATCAAATGCAGTAAACTTTTAGAGTTTTATGTTATGTAATTTGCAGTGACTCTATAATATTGCATGTGGTTTCTTTGAATGTTAGAAATTGCCTGATGATTAGGTAGAAGGAGCTCATTACCAATTTCATTCCTTGTATAAAGCCATTCCTAAATAGTGCGGAGCTAATAAAGGCTCTGCCCACTAATGATTGTCCACTAACTCTAGTCTTAGTAGCGTTGGCTGCTTTTTGAATATTGGTAAAAGTATCAGTTATGTTCCCCTGCTCTCCTTCAAATTGGATCTGTATACCTTTCCTGAGGAACCAAGGAGTATTTTGACTTTGTATCTTCATCCTGCTGATGCAATGCCCCCTTAGTAAAGCAGAGAAGCTTCAATCTAGATCATTGTTTTGCTTTTGTAAAATCCGGAGCTTTAATAAAGATGAAAGACAAAAACAATTTGTTATTTATTTACTGTCACCAAGTTTACAGTATACTTTCATCCAAGATTAATTTGATATGCACTGTTCTATAATATTCCCACTGTATGGTCAGGTGCTAAGCAGTAGATTTTGAAGAATTTTGATGGTAGGTGTTGTCATCTCCTGTTGAAAATGTTTTAAAAAGGGGACTGTATTTTATAATTGCAATGAGCGTTTCATTGTAGTAGCCTCAGGTTAGTCCCACTGTCAGATCATCTGTATTTCCTTATTTCTTGGATTTTGAGCCCAATGCAAATGGTTCCTAGCATCTTCCACCTCTACCATATCAGTAAGGTGGTTCTTAGTACTTTCCACCATATCACTGCTTTGTGAGAACAAAACATCACAATGAACGGACAGAGATTCATCAGGTTTTCCTCTTCATTATTAACAAGCTTCACAGGCTAGAAATACAGTTGACATTTTCCCTGGCTGGATGTCTTAAATTAGTTTGAAAAATAAAGTATACGGACATTCAGATCAAGGAGGAGTGAGAAGCACATTTGTTTTCACCCAAAAGAAAGTAGATCTTTACCAAAAAAACTGGTGGATTTCAGTCAAACAGCAACCAGTTGTTATATATTGAGGGAATCAAGTATTGTGATGACGAGAAAATTAACTCTGAGCTAAAAGATCGGCTATTAACTCAACCAATGAGAATCAGGAAGAACACTGCTGCTTCAATTCCTTGTATTTTTCACATCCAGGAACAAAAGAAGTGGGCTTGCCCTCCATTTTAAAGCCATGGTTTGAAACTACTTTTATACATATGTTGCTAAGGAAGGTGGCGTTTATTGCTCATTCTCTTGATCATGGTGCATTTCCAAACAGGTGTCAAGTGAGTCCATAATCATCTTTACTGGGGGGTTTTCTCTGAAGTTCAGATACAGCCCACAGGTTTCACATTTCTTTGAGATGGAGAAGAGCTTAACTGACACTATTGCAAAGCTGGACAAACACTTCAGGACTGGAACATCCCACCCAATGCCAATAAAGTGCTTCTGAATACAATCTATCTCCAACACACTAATGGGATCAAATCATCACAATGAATGGATTAGTTCATTCATTAGTTCATTCAATCTGGACATGCATAGTGCATGTCCAGATTACCTCAACAAATGAAATTCTAATCTGAAGATTAACTGTCGAAAGTCACCTGAAACGGTTGCCAATGAAAGTGAAAGTAGGTGTAAATCATCACCGCATACTAGGAGGCTCCCAGTGTTAAGAAGATGTGACAACCCCTGGGAATTCATACCTGGCCTGCACTAAGCCCACGGTAGAGTACTGTGAGCCAATGAAGTGCTTTACGCCCTAGAAGTCTTGTTTAATTCAATGACGCATTTCGAGGCAGGAACTCTGTAACTAACTTGTGGTGCAGCCAAAATCATCCACCCAACCCTTCTCCCAAATATTAGGAGGAGACTGCAGCAAGCATGCTCCTCAAGAAAGTACATGGCAGCCCCACCTTACCTCTTTTCAATATTCCTTTCATGTTCTTGCCTTGCGTTGCTTTTGAGCTTGAGGTTACCACACCAGGGCATAACAGAGAAAAGCCTCAAGGAAGGACGATTGGTATCTTGCACCAGCCAACAGTAGGCTCTTCATAGATTACCTTGTTCTCTCACCTGAATTCAACCTGCTACTCATCCCCAGATTCTTGGAGACCTTGGAACTGGCAATTGGTGAATTCAGTGCACCCAGAACAATAATCTTAAACATGGCCTCTCAAACCCTTCCAAGCCATTGCTGATTTAGTGAGGTTAAATTTGTAGAGGAGGAACAGAGTGAATGTTCCAGTCAAAGATCATTACTATCCTCTCAGTGAACCTGTCGCTTCTGATTGTTACTTTAAACATATGCATTTGGTGTAAATGTGGTCTTTCAGAAATACCTACACACAGTACAAAGTAAGTTTATTATCAGATTATATCTATGTCACCATATATAACCCTGAGATTGGCTTAATAAATCCAAGACACAAAGTGGAATCAATGAAAGACCACACCCAACAGGAAGGACAAATAACCAATGTGCAAAAGACAATATAATGTGAAAATACAAAAGAAAAATAAGAAATAATAAATAAATAGATAGATAGATAGATAGATAGATAGATAGATAGATAAATAAATAAATAGATAGCTAGATAGATAGATAAATAAATAAATAAACAGACGAATGAATGAATGAATGAATGAACGAATGGATGAATGAATAAATAAATAAATAAATAAATAGATAGATAGATAAATAGATAAATAAATAAATAGATAAATAGATAAATAAGCAATGAACATTGAGAACATGAGATGAAGAGTCCTTGAAAGTGAGTCCATAGGTTGTGGGAAAAGTTCAGAGATGGGGCAAGTGAAATTAAGCAAAGCTTTTTTACCCCCATTTAGGCTTTCCTTTTTATAACTTCTTCACTTTGATGAGGCCTCCATCGGTCAGGATCAACCATGGGTGTTGTGTCCTAGCTGTCTACATACGCGAGCCAGGGCATTACAAGATGGAAAGCCAGCTGTTGCCCATGTAGCAAGCACCCCCTCCATGTCACTACGCATCTGATGAACTAAAAGGAAGGGCAGAGACCAATACAATTTGGCACCAGCAGCATCGCTTGAGTTGCCAGTCTGCATTGAACTCAACATAGGGAATCCTGTTCCAGATTTTTCCTTCCGGATTTACTCCCAAAGCCTTCCTCATACATTGGTATAGCCACAAGGCAGCAGAGGTCTGAGATCAGAATTTTCTTTCACCTTGATGAGCTGCCAATCACAGCTGACAAGCCCCATCTGTCCAAGCAACTGTTTTTAAGGTGCCAATAATCCGCCTTTGCCCCTTCTCCTGTCAGTCAGTAGAAACTGTTCCGCTGGGCCTAGTAGCTAAGCCACACATGAAGGCCTAAAGCTGGACCTGGTTCTCAAAGGCTACTTATAGACAATAGACAATAGGTGCAGAAGTAGACCATTCAGCCCTTCAAGCCTGCACCGCCATTCTGAGATCATGGCTGATCATCTACTATCAATACCCGGTTCCTGGCTTGTCCCCATATCCTTTGATTCCTCTATCCATAAGATACCTATCTAACTCCTTCTTGAAAGCATCCAGAGAATTGGTCTCCACTGCCTTCCGAGGCAGTGCATTCCAGACCCCCACAACCCTCTGGGAGAAGAAGTGTTTCCTTAACTCTGCACTAAATGACCTATCCCTTATTCTCAAACCATGCCCTCTGGTACTGGACTCTCCCAGTATCTGGAACATATTTCCTGCCTCTATCTTGTCCAATCTCTTAAATAATCTTATATGTTGCAATCAGCTCCCCTCTCAATCTCCTTAATTCCAGCGTGTACAAGCCCAGTCTCTCTAACTTCTTTGCATAAGACAGTCCAGACATCCCAGGAATTAACCTCGTGAATCTACGCTGCACTTCCTCTTCAGCCAGGATGTCCTTCCTTAACCCTGGAGATCAAAACTGTACACAATACTCCAGGTGTGGTCTCACCAGGGCCCTGTACAAATGCAAAAGGATTTCCTTGCTCTTGTACTCAATTCCCTTTGTAATAAAGGCCAACATTACATTAGCCTTCTTCACTGCCTGATGCACTTGCTCATTCACCTTCAGTGACCAATGAACAAAGACTCCTAGATCTCTTTGTATTTCTCCTTACCTAACTTTACACCATTCAGATAATAATCTGCCTTCCTGTTCTTACTCATACTTATTCACATTAAACGTCATCTGCCAAGTATCTGCCCACTCACCCAGCCTATCCAAGTCACCCTGAATTCTCCTAACATCCTCATCACATGTCACACTGCCACCCAGCTTAGTATCATCAGCAAACTTGCTGATGTTATTCTCAATGCCTTCATCTAAATCGTTGACGTAAATCGTAAACAGCTGTGGTCCCAATACCAAGCCCTGTGGCATCCCACTAGTCACCACCTGCCATTCCGAGAAACACCCATTCACCGCTACCCTTTGCTTTCTATCTGCCAACCAGTTTTCTATCCATGTCAATGCCTTCCCCCTGATGCCATGAGCTTTGATTTTACCCACCAATCTCCTATGTGGGACCTTATCAAATGCCTTCTGAAAATCGAGGTACACTACATCCACTGGATCTCCCTTGTCTAAATTCCTGGTTACATCCTCGAAAAACTCCAATAGTTTAGTCAAGCATGATTTACCCTTGGTAAATCCATGCTGGCTCGGCCCAATCCTATCACTGCTATCTAGATATGCCAATATTTCATCTTTAATAATGGACTCTAGCATCTTCCCCACTACTGATGTTGAGCTGACAGGTCGATAGTTCTCTGTTTTCTCCCTCCCTCCTTTCTTAAGAAGTGGGATAACATTAGCCATTCTCCAATCCTCAGGAACTGATCCTGAATCTAAGGAACATTGGAAAATGATTACCAATGCATCCGCAATTTCCAGGGCCACCTCCTTTAGTACCCTAGGATGCAGACCATCTGGACCTGGGGATTTGTCAGCCTTCAGTCCCATCAGTCTACTCATCACCGTTTCCTTCCTAATGTCAATCTGTTTCACTTCCTCTGTTACCCTATGTCCGTGGCCCATCCATACATCTGGGAGATTGCTTGTGTCTTCCTTAGTGAAGACAGATCTAAAGAACCTGTTAAATTCTTCTGCCATTTCTCTGTTTCCCATAACAATTTCACCCAATTCATTCTTCAAGGGCCCAACATTGTTCTTAACTATCTTCCTTCTCTTCACATACCTAAAAAAGCTTTGACTATTCTCCTTTATATTCCTGGCTAGCTTGCGTTCGTACCTCATTTTTTCTCCCCGTATTGCCTTTTTAGTTAAGTTCTGTTGTTCCTTAAAATTTCCCAATCATCTGTCCTCCCACTCACCTTAGTTCTGTCATACTTCCTTTTTTTTAATGCTATGCAATCTCTGACTTCCTTTGTCAACCACTGTGGCCCCTTTCCCCCCTTTGAATCCTTACTTCTCCGGGGAATGAACTGATTTTGCGCCTTGTGCATTATTCCCAAGAATACCTGCCATTGCTGTTCCACTGTCTTTTCTGCTAGGATATCCGTCCAGTTAACTTTGGCCAGCTTCTCCCTCATGGCTCCATAGTCTCCTTTGTTCAACTGCAACACTGACACATCCGAGCTGCCCTTATCCTTCTCAAGTTGCAGATAAAAACTTATCATATTATGATCATTACCTCCTAATGGCTCCTTTACTTCAAGATCGCTTACCAAATCCTGTTCATTACATAACACTAAATCCAGAATAGTCTTGTCCCTAGTCGGCTCTCGTACAAGCTGTTCCAAGAATGCATCCCGTAGGCATTCTACAAACTCCCTATCCTGGGTCCAGCACCAACCTGATTCTCCCAGTTCACCTGCATGTTGAAATCCCCCATAACTACTGCGACATTACCTTTGCCACATGCCAGAGTTAACTCCCTATTCAACTTGCACCCAATATCCATGCTACTGTTTGGTGGCCTGTAGACAACACCCATTAGGGTGCTTTTGCCCTTATTGTTCCTCAATTCTATCTACACAGACTCTACTTCTCCTGATCCTATGTTCCCCCTTGCAAAGGACTGAATCTCATTCCTCACCAACAGGGCCACCCCACCCCCTCTGCCCACATTTCTGTCCCTACGATAGCACGTATACCTTTGTACATTCATTTCCCAGGTCTGATCCCCCTGCAGCCATATCTCCGTTATCCCAACAACATCATAGTTACCCATTCGCACCTGAGCTTCAAGCTCATCCGCCTTATTTCTGACACTTGAGTTGCACGCCACTGGGAGCATTTAATAGGTGGTGTGAGCATGTCCCCACTACCACCCAGGCTGTAGCAACCACTTCAGTCAGGGGGAAATCGCATTCTGGCAAACATCGATTCACCATCTTTGTACTCATGAGATTTGGAAGAAATGGTTTCTCCCCGGCCAGTGTGCTGGTAATGAGATCAAAGCCGCAGAGCTGCAGCAGTGAATCAATAGTCATGGCATCTGATTGCTAAAACTGTCCTTGACAATTAGCAACACTGCCTCCCTGAAACCATTACATTCTTGTGTATGTATGGAAGCAGCTGAAAAGAATATATGGATGAACCAGTCCTCTGATTTCCAGCATTTGTTAATCACTTTTAAAACAGTTCACAGGATGAAACAGGTTTTAAAACACATTGTCCCTTTAAGAAAGTTAGATTTTATGTCAGCCATGTATTTTGTTTTGAAGCTGGACAAATATTCCACTTCTGACTGCAGATCCCCATTGGGCCCTGCTGCCCTGACATCTGTTTTTGCCTCCTGAATTTATAGCATCAATGCTTGAATAAGGTTTCCAACCACACAAAGAGATTAAAAATATTATTCTATTCTTGCTTAAAAGTCAGGATGTAAAAAATTACTATTTATGTCATCTATCATGACATCAGGATATTCACGTTTACTTCACAGCCCAAAGGAAGGCCCCCAAAATGACAGGAAGGGAGCTGGTGCTTAATGACATCTGGTTCCTGACTGCGCAGTTCCATCCATGTTTATCAGTGAAGTTACTCGCTCTACATACCTGTCTTTCTCAGGCAGGTCTGGTGGAAACCTAGAAGCAGGAAGCTTCATCCACTCAACTAGCTGAGAACATATCAGGGAGATCAGGTTGAGCAAGGAATTAAAAAAAATAAAAAGAGTTTTAGTCTGAAAGAAACAGGCCATCAAAGCAAATGTAACACATTTCTGCTACCTTTTTACTTTAATCATTTCCTCTTTTATAAGTACTGACTAATACTTGAGTAGAGAGCTGCAGACACGGACCATTGTCTAGTTCTCCACTCGAGAAGCTACTCTTAGAGTGAAGATCCAGAAGTTGAGGATGTTGACAAAGCTGCTTTATAGTTCGCTAGAATAATTTCTTTGGGGTTCTACTGTCAGTCCAATCGAAACCCCAAGCATATTATGTTAAGGGTATTCAATGTTATGGTTCATTGTCCATGGTACAGATGTTGGAAGTTCCAGTCTTCTAGTTTTACCTCATACCATCTTGTCTTTGCAAGCGCCCGTTCCCTGATATCATTTGCTTCTCATCATGCTAGTCCTCCCTGGTAAACACTTCTTTTAGAATGTGCTGACTGGATCCAGATGTGAAGCTGCTTTATTCATGTAATCACTCAATGGTGAAATAGGCCTGGATTGCAATCAGAACAATCGATTCCTGCAGCTTTCCAGTCATACCACTTTGCTTTGAGTTTCTGCCATCTAGACAAGTTGAGGCAACTCTGCTAACTGAAAGAAAGGCACTCACAAACACAAACACAAATTCAAATATTGGGGAGAACATTTTGACAAATGAAAAATGAATGGACAGAACTTTTACAGGAGCTTGGGATCTGAATGCACTGAAGTAATATTTAAATCCAAATTCCAAATTGGATTAAAAATATTAGTATTATGGATAAAATATGAAAATCACCCAAGTTTGTCTATTGTATATAACAAGCAAAACCAAGGAAATAACCCGCTAATTTGTTCCTTTTACATTTTGGTTTGTTGGCCACTAGATGAAAAGAAGCACTGAAATGAAATACTGAAGCCAGGTTCCACTGGATGAGCGAGTACTGAGTAGTGTTTGCTGCTGAATCTGCAATAAATACCATGAAAGAGGGCAGCGTAACCAGGGCCTGGAGTTGCTCATCAGTTGTCTGAATTGCTACATTTTTGTGAAGGAGCAGGCAGCGTTGCTGTGGGTGTGCATAAGATCCCTCAGAACAGTTTATACTTTTAACGATTTGTGTGGAATGCATTATTTGCAAAGGAGGCTGATTGATTCTAACATGACTTCTTTTTAAAGAAAGTAAAAGCTCAAAGCTAGATTGAATTGTGCATGTCTTTTTTTTACATAATGGAGATCTTACATAGGGTAGGTCACGTTAACAATCAACTCCACGTGATTCAGGCTAACCCTCTATAATGTAGTTGCTATTTACCCCATGTCATGTTTACCCTTAGTGAGGTTACAAGACATGCAGCCTGAGTTTTCTTCCTGACCGCAGAAATGGGAGCAATTAAGGTCAAAGTCTGAACTTTACTGTTCTCTTGCAGGAAAAAGTAAGAGCACATTCTGGAGTGATCTGAAATGGAAAGGTGATTGAATGGTCTGGATATTGGCCATGCTGCTTTAAACAAGGCAGGTGGTACATTGGTTTTTATTAAGATAAGATTTAAGTGTGGGAGCAAAGGTCTCCTCCTGCTGTTGTAAAGGGCCTTGATGAAGCTGCACCTGGTGCATTATTACACAACATTGGTTAGGAAGTTTTTGGAAGATAGTGTACAGTTCTGGTCAGTATGCTATAGAGAGGATGTGACTAAGCTAGAGAGCGTGTAGCAAAAGTTCACTGGGATTTTGGCTGGATTGAGTTATAAGAAGAGATTGGACAGGGTGGGTCTGTCTGCTAAGAGGTGATATGATAGAGGCATTATAGAATTATAAGAGCTGAACATCAGGTAGATACTTAACACCCAGGCATATAGAATTATGAGAGGAGGGGACGAGTCTAAAAGGGATCTGAGAGGTAATATTTAACTCAAAGAGTTGTTGAGTCTGGAATAAACTGCCAGAGGAGGTTGTGAAGGCAGGAACAGTCACAATGCTTAAGAGGCACCTGGACAGTTACTTGAATGAATAGGGCACAGAGACATGTTAAGTTATAACGAGCATGTGGGATAAATGTAAACAGACAAGGCAGTTAGCATGTTTGTGGTGGGCCAGAGGGCCTGATTCGATGCTGTTTGACTCTGTGATTCTTTCACCCATAGTTGCCATTTTACTCAGAAATAGACTCTGGAGAGGCCCAAACCCAACAATGTTACAAGAACAGAGTCTAAACAGGATATAATTCTTAAAATGATGCCAACTCAAACAGCATATCAGTAAGTTACAATCTTCCTTCAGTAATAAGAACATTAAGTCACATCCAAAATAACTATTTGGTCTCTAAATTTATTCACTTTATCATAAAGTCCTTGAATACAGTACTTGGCTCTGCAAATTACACTTCTGGATTTTGTCTGGAAATACAACTCAATCCATCACAGGAAAGGCCTTCCCCTCTAAGGAGTGATACCACAAGAAAGTAGCATCCATAATCAAAGACCCCCTACTGTCCATGCGATTCCCTTCTCTCACTGCTGCTATCGGGAAGGAGGTACAGGAGCTTTAGGTCCCACAACAACAGGTTCAGGGACGGTTATTACCCTTCAACCAACAGGCTGAGAACCAGCATGGGTAACTTCACTCATCTCAACTCTGAACTGATATCACAACCTATAGACCGACTGACTCATGTTCTCAGTATTACTTACTTACTTCTAAAAAATTTGCTCAGATGCTTTCTTTAGTACGTTGGTTATTTGTCAGACTTTGTTAGTGTGTAGTTTTGCAATCATTCTATTGCATTTCTCTGTTCTACTGTGAATGTCTGCAAGAAAATGAATCTCAAGGTCGTATACAGTGGCATATGTACTTTGATAATATATTTACTTTAAAGTTTGAACATTGTACTTTTGAATTGGTTACACTTCTCCCAGGACCTGTTGCTGAGCTGTGATATTCTTGTCCTGATGGTTTAGGATTTCTCCACATCTATGTGCCATTAAATAATCCTCCTCTCTGATCTTCCAGAGGCAGCAGCATCTTCTTTGACATGAGAAAAACCCTCCATCAGCACTGTCTTCTTCAATGTTTTGGTGTTGGTTCTTAAGAGTCATACATTGAAGAAATAGACCTTTCAGCCAAATTCATCCACACCAACCACAGTGCACTCATGAGCTAATCACATTTGCCTGCATTGGCACAGATCCGGCTAAATTTTTCCTACCCGTGAACCTCTCCAAATGTCTTTAAATGCTACAATTGCACCTGCTTTTGTCACTTCATCTGGCAGCTCATTCTACATCCCCACCACCCACCTCACCAGTTACAGGGTGTGATAGTGCATCAGTGTATGGTGAGTGTTTGATCAAAGACATAAATGCAGAAGGAAAACATTTCACCCTCCAAGAGAACCACAACCTTGTCATAGGGTTTCGAGGCTTGCATGCCTCAGTGACACGGAGAGCTCTGTTGGCTGGAGTCAGGGCTTTGTGCTTTGGCCCTTTGTAACATCACATATGCCAAACAGATCAAAGGGCAGAAGCTGGACTAAAAATGGTCCACCAGTCCTCCAGGTTCAGGGGTTCAGCTCAGGGTTAACAACCATGACTAGTAAAACAAAATTGTTATGGAAACAGCAATGAAGAATCCTTCTACATCTGTGTATGATGGCATTCCTGAGTCTCCACATGGGGCTTGCGTGACTGACAGTAGTAAAAGCCAAAAGGAAGCTACTGACATGCAGAAGAAAGACTGGAACACCACTAGAGGAGGACCTTCATTGGTGCCCTAAAAGCCAGTGATGTGGTAGATATAGGTAAAACATTTCATGTACAAAGCCAAGTGTACTTAAGATGGGAGGAATTGGGATGGTGGCAATTAATTTCCTTACAATTTGAGATAAACATTCTACCAGAGTCTGGAATATAGCTTAGGTTCAATTAGTTAATGAAAATTTAAACCAATTTACTAGATTTTACCACTCTAAACATTCAACCAGGTACTTGAGACTGCAAATTGCTCAGGAATGTTACACATGCATATGGACATTCTTTATATTGTTGGTCACCTCCAGGACAGCCAAGGAGAGGATTAATATGACCGTCCCAGCCTGGTACCCCATTCAAGCAAATCTATTACTTACCTGTTTTCCTTCAGGCCAACTCCTCCTGTTACCAACACCACCAGTCAGTTGAGACCTTGTCATTGCGTCTCCTGAAACTTCGGGCTCTCCAGTAGAGGCAATCACCTCCACGCTGACACTCTGCAACAGAGTGTTAATCTTTGGACATCAACCACTCTCAGAAACACTGAGCTTAGCTGAGAGGGAGTGAGGGTTGGCCCCCTGATGCCTGGCCAATGGCCATCACTACAATTGCAGGGCTGGTGGGAACTATGCCAGATATTTTCTAGGTGACCTCTGGAACCTACAATTAATGCTAACCCTTTTCTTAAATACCAGCATCTGCATTAGTGTATACAGTTACATCACTTCATCACATCCTAAGCAGACATCCCTGCTGCCAACCTGCACTCAAATAAAATATTTAATTGATTGACAAGAGCAAATGTGCAAAGACGAATCTGGCAGAATATTTTGAAGAGGTTGCTAAAGGACTGAATCTGTAGCTGTTATTTATATGGATTTCCAGAAGACATTTGAGAAAGTCCTTCCTTAGAGACTGTTGGCTCAAATTGAAGCTTATGTAATTAAGGCAATTTACTGACCTGGTCAGGAAACTGGCTGAGTGCTAGAAGACAGAGAGTAAGGATAATGGGCTGGTGCTTCAATCAACAGGATGTGATTAGTGGCGCCCCACATCTAATCATCCTTGTTCATAAATAACTTAGATGATGGGATGGAAAGTCAAGTTTGCCGATGGCACAATTATAAGTGGCACAGTAAGCAGTGCAGATGGAACTACTAAATTACAGAGGCATTAATATATTGAGCAAAGGGGGGAAAGCTGGCAAATGGATTTCAGTGTTGGCAGGTGTCAGCTCTGCACTTTGAACATAAAAGAAACAGCAAAGAGGACTTCTGAAATGGCATATCCTCATAAGCAGTGGCAGTCCGAAGAAACAATGGCAACGTATGTAGATCATTAAATGTCAAAAAGCACAGCTGATAAAATGCTGTCAATTGTTATCAGATGTCCGCAGTACAGGGGAGAGAAATAATGCCACAGATAAAGCAAAGGAGCTGGCTGGTGGAGATAACCTGTTTTTTTAAAAAAACTGGTGGTTATTCCCTTCTTTTTGGTTTGCATCAGATCCAGTGTCTGCCAGAGACATGAAGCAAAACGAATCCTGCTTCCAGAAATCTAGCCGCATTTCAAAAGCAGTCAGCTTGTGTTTGCTCTGTCTGCGAAAGTTAACCACAGTACATATCCAGTGAGGGAATATTTATCATTTAACAAGTCAACTGTGTCACCCATGTACACATGAATTTAGATCTCTTGAAGATATGGATTTGGGGATATGTGAGAGCCAATCAAACTAATGCATAAGTCTCAATGAACAGCTGTGGTTTTAAAGAGTGAAGAAAGCACAAAAGATTCTGCAGACACTGGAAACGTTAAACAAGACATACAAAATGCTAGAAGAATTCAACAAGTCAGACAGCGTTCAAAGTTGAAAGCAAATTTATTATCAAAGACACAATGCAGATGCTGGAAATCTAGAGCAATGCACACAATGTGCTGGAGGAGCTCAGCAGGTCAGGCAGCAGCAATGGATGGGAATAAATAGTCAGCATTTCGGGCCAAGACCCCGTCATCAGGATTTATGGCCTGAAACGCTGATTGTTTATTCCCATCCATAGATGCTGCCCGACCTGCTGAGCTGCTCCGGTACATTGTGTACATTGCTTCATTATCAAAGTACATACATGTCACCTTATACAGCCTTGAGATTCATTTCCTTGTGGGCATTCACAGCAACACTATAGATTCAATGAAAGACCGCACACAGCAACATGGACAAACAACTAATGTGCAAAAGAAAACAAACTGTGCAAGTACAAAAATAAATAAATAATAATAGTAATAATTAAATGAACAAGATAACCTGAGACAAAGAGTCCTTGAAAGTGAGTTCATAGGTTGTGGGAACATTTCAGTATTGGGGTGAGAGAATTTACTACCCCTCTGGTTCAAGAGCCTGAGGGTTGAGGGGTAATAACTATGGAAGAAAATAAACATCTAGGCCGAGACCCTTCAACAAAACTTCATATTGAAGAGCCTTGGCCTGGCACATTGACTGTTTTATTTCCCTCCACCAATGCTGTATATATGAAACACTGTTCTAAGAGGGTAGCATCCATCATCAGAGCCCCCCGCCACCCAGGCCAGGCTCTTTTCTCGCTGCTGCCATCAGGTAGAAGGTACAAGAGCCTCAGGACTCACACCACCAGGTTCAAGAACAGTTGCTACCCCTCAACCAATGATCTCACTTTAAGCACTCTGTATCTCATTATCTCGTGTTCTCGTTATTTATTGCTATTTATTTATATTTGCATTTGCACAGTTTGTAGGCTTCTGCACTCTGGTTGATCTTTCATTGATCCTGTTATAGACACTATTCTATAGATTTGCTGAGTATGCCCACAAGAAAATGAATCTCAGGGTTGTATATGGTGACAGATATGTACTTTGATAATGAATTTACTTTGAACTTTGAAGAGAGGGAGTAGCCATCAGTATCCATATGGCCTACATGTCTGATTGTTCTCTGCCTTGTATGACCATGGCTATTCTTCGGGATGTGTACATTGGTTTGAATGGAGCCTGCTCTGCCTTTACAATAGCAAATACAGCACTATTTTCCCTCCTTTTCCATTTATTTTATCCAGTGTTTTACCTTTTTTTGCCATATATAGTTTTGTAATTTATAGTAACTTTGCTCTGCCCTACTGCTGCAGAACAACATGTAATCTAAGTCAATGATAATAAATCTGATTCAAGTTCCATTCAAAAGATTATTGATCCTGGATTTGAATAGTCAGTGACATTGCATCAACACCCCACATACTGTGTGTAAAAAATGCAAAGACTTTGAAATCTTCTGGAGAAGAAATTTCTCCCATTGAAGTCCCACATGGCCAGATCCCTAACCTGAGGTTAGCCCTTTCTTCTAGGCTCTCCAGTAGAAAAACTATCCACACAAAATCCATCTTGCCAATCCATCCATTGCTCAATGAGGTCACATCCATTTTGTTTTAATTTTATCCAGTATAGGCCAATCTGCCAATGTGACTAGGTAGCATAGAAAGTCTTTCCCACAAATCTGGGGGAAAAAAAATTTGAAATGTGATTGAAAATGGAGTTAATTCAGACTTGGCCAATCTTGTGTCCATTTTGAGGCCTATTATGATCCAGGTGGAAAGCCAACTCCTGACTTTTGTGCCACAATTTTTATTAGCACTGGAGTTATTGTTCTTGTAATAAAACTCCCCAGAGTGATGTCAATAGTGAAGTACCCAATAATTCTTTTCTAGTATTATTTTCGGCCTCCTTGGTCTGAGAAACAAAGACCTTGCTTAATCACAGAACAACCAGCTTCCTCTGTAAACACCCTGTTTAAATGATCAACACTCAAATTGCTGACCATTTCTTTCTTTCTTTCACGCTGGAGCCTCACTGTTTACTCTCTGTACTGCTTATACTTAAAGCTGTGCATTCTTTACATCTTGAAAACCTTTGACTTCCAAAGGGGTTTCACTTCTGCTGGCTGGCAAAGAGGTGAGCCACAGGCATCAGAGCCATCCCCGGTAGCTAAGGGAACTGTGTAGAAAGACACTTGTCCAGCAGGAGTTTACAGGGATATTCTCCCAGGCCCCGGATGCATTAGGACTAACATTCTATGTAGGTTGGACTTCAACCAACTGAGATTTGTGACTTCCAGCTATCACAGATGCAGATTCACACATGATAGGACAGCTTTTACACACATTTCACTCCACCAGCCAGCTCCTGCCCGCCCACTTAACCTATCTGCTGCCCTCTACAGATCTGTTGCATCCTCCGCTCAGCTTGATGTCAAAAACAATAATACCTTTTCATTTGATTCTTGATCTAAGTTTTGTACAGTGGGCAGCCTCTAGGGACTGCAGTCTGAAAATAAGCCTTGATTTCTGTCCTTCGACCAAACCAATTTCTATGCTAATACTTCATTTCCAAATCTACAACCCCTTAAGTCAGGCTTCATTTTACAGATCCCATCTTGTGATTTTTGGACAAAACAAACTGAAAATATTTACAGAAGTGTCTACATAGGTGTCACTTTTATTGTATCCTTCTGAGTTCCTCCAGAGCTAGTCCAATATGCTTCCTTCATACCACCATAGACACCTGCACTTGTATTTGTATCTACATCTGTTTAGACCCTCAGCTTCAGATTTTCCTCTTCATATCTCACCTCTGTACCTGTCTCTCTTACTTTGGGACCATCCTTAAGGTTTGGTCCTGCGTCTAGTAAACTTGAGTGCCATTTTTCAGATAAAGCATTGTCTGCCCTCTCATAAAAAGATTCAGTGGCATTACTCGAGGAGAAAAAAGGCAGTTCTGATAAAATTTATCTATCAACATGTGTCATTAAGACACCCTGTCTTTTCATTATTTCTCCAAAGTGTGAGACACTGCTGAGTGAACATTATGCTTTCGACATGCCATCAGAGAGTAGGCTACAAAAGTATTCTGTTGTCTGTAATAGAAATCTACAGCAAATTACAGGCCCTTCAGCCCACAATGTTGTGCCAACCATGTAACCTACTCTAGAAACTGCCTAGAATTTCCCTAATGCAAAGACCTCTACTTTACTAAACTCCATTTACCTATCTAAGAGTCTCTAAAAGACTCCACTGTATTTGCCTCCACCACCATCGCTGATGGTGCATTCCACACACCCACCACTCTCTGTGTGAAAAACTTGCCTCTGACATCCCCCTTGTACCTACTTCCAAGCACCTTAAAACAGTGCCCCCTCATGTTAGCCATTTCAGCCCTGGGAAAAAGCCTCTGACTATCCACACAGTCAATGCCTCTCATCATCTTATAGACCTCTATCAGGTCACCTCTTTTCCTCCGTTGCTCCAAGGAGAAAAGGCCAAGTTGACTCAATCGATTCTCTTAAGGCATGGTCCCCAATGCAGGCAGCTCCTCTACTCTCTCTCTGTAGTATTCAGTGCAACTCTCCAATGCTGTTTCAATCTAGTCCTTTTCTTTTTTTCAGGAATGATAATACACAAGTGGTGCCAAGGGAGATAGTTTGACGCTCGTGGTATTTACATGAATGCAGTTATCACATCCAGATATGTTTGCTTCTTTTCCTTCAAAAAGAGCAGTCTATCCTGTAGAGATAAATTCATTTGAGTTTTCAGATTGCTTCTACCTTCTCACCTCTCTGTGAGTGTTTAGGATTCCCTCCGGCTGTTCTGTGTATGGCGCCTCTGATTTATTTTCTAGCTGGGAAGTTCATTCAAAGTGCAGTCTGAGCTAACAATAAAGTTAGTGGAGAGCACCAAAGACCGCTGTAACTGCTGATTAATGGATGCCAGGTTCAACCTTGGGGCACTGAGCACAAATACTTGCCTCAGTTCAGGTTCATCCAGAAGACTTTGAACACAAAACTAAACAGAATGTAGCTAGCCCGATTTTGTTCTATAAGAGTGTGGAGCCTGGATTATGTCACTGTGCAGTCAATAAGCTTGCAAAAATTACTAAGCATTTCATATGTTGGAAGTGTGAGAGCTTTATCCTGCCAACGAGACAGGGGTTTCCTGAAAAACCCTGGTTTTTATTCCTCTGCCATTAGCCTTTTAAGCTGTTTGACCCCTTCCTAAAAATTGAAAAATCTTTCAGTTGCTACTTATTAACCATCTATCTGTTCTGTTTTATCTCCTTCAATCATTTGCTGTGAAATATTCTTCCATAATACTCTGCTGAATTACCTCAAGACTTAATTGCATTTGATTTTGGTGCCATTTAAATGATAGCTGTCATTAATTTCCCAGCTTATCAGCTGCAGAATCGACTTGAGAAAGTAAAAGAGTGCCGCCACGTTGAATGCTTCATCTTTTGCAAGTAGTTCCCTAGGTGCTCAATTCATATTATTTCTTGGAAACTCTATGTTTTATTTAGAATAGCAAACCTTCCCCTTAATACAGCTTTGATTAAATTATTGAGCACTGGAAGGTGACTATGAGTGGAAAGTGTCTTTAAGCCTGAGAGTGCCTTAGAGCAACCGCAATGAATTCTTTGCCACTCTGCTCTTGGGATTAAATCTGAAGCTGCAGTGCTGTATTCTTAGGTTGTTATTGGTGACTAGCCATTACTGTACATCATCATGAATTTTTCACATGCATTACAAATTCAGGCCTTTAGTTCAAAAGTATTAATCTGAACTATCCGTGAACTGAACACAGTACACAAGGCTCCAGGACACAGAATCAACCGTTCAGCCCTTCCAGCCTTTTTTGCTATTCATTCAATTCGCAACTGATCTGAATATCTCACTGTTGCTGCTTATCTTTCTCCAGGCGCCACTTGAGTCCAGAACTGAATGGCAAGAAAATAAATGTATTGTGTGTGCAATTTTAACTAGTAGATACTGTTGTCTGCTATTTTGTTTTATGATTTGGATTTAAATCCATCCTTGATTATTGTACACCAACCATAAAGTGCAGCACAGGAACAGGCCCAGTCCCTTCAGCCCATCATGTCTATGCTGACCAATAACTTTTAAGAGCTTCCTAGATAGGTACCTGGAACTCAGAAAAATAGAAGGCTATGCCCTTGGGAAATTCCAGGCAGTTTCTAAAGTAGGTTACAGGGTCATCACAACATTGTGGGCCGAAGGGCCTGTAATGCGCTGTAGATTTCTATGTTCTATATTCAATGTTCTATGACCATGATGCCAAATTAAACTATTTCCATCTCCCTGAATATGGACTGGATTATATCCTTAATATGTCAGGCCTGCACATGTATGCTCTCCCTGCCCCCCACCCCAATCTCCACCCAGCTGTCGGAAGTTGCCTGTCTGTCATTTCCAACTCATCACCTACAACTTATTTAAACCCAGCCCTCATCCACAATCCTTGTTCACTCATACAAACCAGCCAGCCTCAACCATTTGCTTTTAGCCTTCAATTACCTTGTTGACTGTGAGTTTGGTATCTGTTCTCTCTTATTTTATGGCCCCTCAAGGCTTGATATTTTGCAGTTGAATTTTAAAGTTATTGTTCACTGCTAAATCATCTCACCTAATCTACTTCTGGGTCAAGCCTCCTCTGGACTTAATGAAGAAGATGGATGGGAGCCAGTTAGACAGATATTAGATCCCCATTTGTCTACCTTCACTGGATACACCGTTATCCTGTACCCCAAGGGCAACCTGAATGTTCATCTTCAGTCCCCAACTTCTCCAAGTAGTTCTGTTCTTCTGTCTCCAGTAAGGACCATGCCATAGCCAAGGAATTAGATCTACTAGCACCTGTTCTTGTGTGCAAATTATGCACAGAAATTGTTTAGCCTTCATTACATCATGTTAATTAATGTATCTGGAAACAATTGTGTCTGTTGGGAATTGCCTTGTGCATTCAACAATTTTCTAACTGTTGTACACCCTGTGACATCACAGGTCATCCATCACACATTGCCTCCTCTGCTGGCAAAGTTGGGGCTTCTAGATATGACTAATAACCTCACTGAAGAGTCACTGTACACTATGAGTATATCTCACTGCTCCATTTCATCACTGTTGATTGCTTCAAGTGGAAGTCTATGAATATTGGGTGACCAAAGAGCAGCGGAGGATGAGAGGTGACCTGACAGAGGTGTATAAGAAGATGAGAGGCATTGATTGTGTGGATAGTCAGAGGCTTTTTCCCAAGACTGAAATGGTTGCTACAAAAGGACACAGGTTTAAGGTGCTTGGGGGTAGGTACAGAGAAGATGTCAAGGGTAAGTTTTTTTTACACAGAGAGTGGTCAATGTGTGGAATGGGTTGCTGGCAACAGTGGTGGAGGTGGATACAAGAGGGTCTTTTAAGAGACTTTTGGATAGGTACATGGAGCTTAGAAAAATAGAGGGCTATGGGTAACCCTAGTAATTTCTAAGGTAGGAACATGTTCGGCACAACTTTGTGCTGTAAGTTTTCTATGTTTCTATGTTTCTGCTCTAAAAAGTCACCCCTCAATTTTGAGGCTGTGTTCCTGTAGTTCTGGATACCCCCACCAGAAAAAATATCTTCTCCACATCTACCTTGTTCTTTCAACATTCGGTAGGTTTCAATGAGATCCCTCAGCATTCTTCTAATTTCCAGTGAGTACAGGTTCAAAGCTTCCAACCCCTCCTCATATGCGAACCCCTTCATTCCTGGAATCATACTCATGAACCTTCTCTGGACTCTCTCCAATGATAATACATCCTTTCTGAGAGAAGGGGCCCAAAGCTGTTGACAATATTCCAAGTGCAGCCTGACTAGTGTTTTATAAAGCTTCAGCATTAACTCCTTGTTTTTATATTCTACTCCCCTTAAAATAAATGCCAACATGGCATTTGCCTTCTTTACCACAGACTCAACCTGCGAAATAACCTTCTGGGAGTCTTGTACGTGGACTTTTAAGACCCTTTGCACCTCTGATGTTTGAATTTTCTCCCCATTTAGATAATAGTCTGCACTTTTGCTCCTTTTTCCAAAATGCATTATCATACATTTCCCAACACTGTATCCCATTTGCCACGTTTTTGCCCATTCTTCTAATTTGTCTTAAGTCCTTCTGCAATCACATTGCTTTTTCAGTACTACCTACCCCTCCACTTGTCTTCATATCATCTGCAAACTTTGCCACAAAGCCATCATCTAAATCACTGACGAACAATATGAAAAGTAGTGGTCCCAAAACTGACCCCTGAGGAACACCACTAATCACTGGCAGGCAGCCAGAAAAGGTCCCCTTTATTCCCACTCGCTGCCTCCTGCCTGTCAGCCATTCCTCTATCATTGCCAATATATTTCCTGTAACACCATAGGATTTTATCTTGTTAAGCGGCCTCATGCAGCACCTTTATCAAATGCCTTCTGAGAATCCAAGTAAATGACATCCACTGCCTCTCCTTTGTCCACCCTGCTTGTTACTTCCTCAAAGAATTCTAACAGATTTGTCAGGAAAGACTTCCCTTTACAGAAACCACGTTGACTTTGACTTATTGCATCATTAGTCACCAAGTACCCCGAAACCTCGTCTTTAATAATGGACTCCAACACTTTCCCAAACACTGAGGTTAAGCTAACTGGCCTACAATTTCCTGTCTTTTGTCTTCTTCTCTTCTTAAAGAGTGTAGTGACATTTCCAGTTTTATAGTCCTCTGGAACCATGCCACAATCAAATGATTCTTGAAGGATCATAACCAATGCATCCGTTATCTTTTCAGCAACCTATTTCAGGACTCTGGGATGTAGTCCATCTGGTCCAGGTGACCTACCCACCTTAAGACCTTCGAGTTTCCCTAGTACTTTTTCCTTTGTAGTAGCAATGGCACTCACTCCTGCTCCCTGATGCTCACAAACCTCTGGCATATAGCTTGTGTTTTCCACAGTGAAGACTGAAGCAAAGTACCTATTAAGTTCATCTGACATTACTTTATCCCACATTACTATCTCACAGGCATCATTTTCCACTGGTTTGATATCAACTCTCACCTCCCTTTTATTCTTTATATAACTGAAAAAGAACTTTTAGTGTCCTGTTTTATATTATCATCATTTACCCTCATATATCATGTTTTTTCTTTCTTATAGCTTTTTAGTTGCTTTTTGCCAAATTTTTAAAACTTCCCAATCATCCAAATTCCCACTCACTTTTGCTGCCTTATATGTCCTTTCCTTGGCTTTTATTCAGTCCTCAACTTCCCTTGTCCTCCATAGCTGCCTAGCCCTGCTCTTTGAGAACTTCCTCCTCTGTGGGACATATCTATCCTATGCCATGTGAACTATTCCCAGAAACTTCAGCCACCTCTGTTCTGCTTTCATCCCCATTAGTATCCCCCTCCAATCCACCTGGGCAATCTCCTCTCTCCTGCCTCTGTAATTCCCTTTATTCTATTGTGAGACTGATAGATGTAACTTGTTCTTCTCCCTCTCAAACTGCAGCATGAATTCAATCATGGTCACTGCCTCATAAGGGTTCCTTTGTGTTAAGCTGACTAATAAAATCTGGGTTAATACACAACACCTAATCTAAGTCTTTCCTCTAGTAGAAGACTTGAGCACAAACTGCTCTAAAAAACTATCTTGTAGGCATTCAGCAAATCCTCTCTTACGATCCAACACCAACCTGATTTTTCCAATCCCCTTGCATATTGAAGTCACCCATTACAATTGTGACATTATCCTTATTACATGCCCTTTCAGCTCCCTTTGCAATCTCAGCCACACATTTTAGGTACTATTTGGAGGCCTATATATAATTCCCATAATGGTTTTTCCAACCTTGCAGTTTCTTAACTCCACCCACAAGGATTTGACATTCTCTGACCTCTTGCATCACTTCTTTCTAAAGATATAATTCTTTCTCTTACCAATAGAGCCACACCACCACCTATGCCTTCCTGCCTGTCCTTTCAATACAAAGTATACCCTTTGACGTTAAACTCCCAACTATGACCTTCGTTCAGCCATGACTCAGTGATGCCCACAACGTCATACTGACCAATCTCTAACTGGCCACAATTTCATTCACATTATCCCGAATGCTACATGCATTTAAATACAGCACCTTCAGTCTTGCATTCTTCACCTTTATGAATTTTCCTCTGTCTACAGTTGTATCCAGTCATTGGCTTGTACTTCCTTACATTCATGCTACATAGAACCATAGAACCATAGAACATTACAGCACAGAAACAGGCCTTTTGACCCTTCTTGGCTGTGCCGAACCATTTTTCTGCCTAGTCCCACTGGCCTGCACCTGGACCATATCCCTCTATACCCCTCTCACCCATGTACATGGACAAGTTAAATAAGGTCCTAACCTATTCAACCTTTCTCTGTAACTCAATTTCTCAAGTACCAGCAACATCCTTGTAAACCTTCTCTGCACTCTTTCAACCTTATTAATGTCCTTCCTGTAATTAGGTGACCAAAACTGCTCACAATACTCCAAATTCGGTCTCACCACTGTCTTATATAACCTCAGCATAACATTCAAACTCTTATACTCAATACTTTAATTTATAAAGGCCAATGTACCAAAAGCTCTCTTTACGACCCCATCTACCTGTGATGCAACTTTCAGGGGATTATGTATCTGTATTCCCAGATCCCTCTGTTCTACTGCACTCCTCAGTGTCCTACCATTTACCTTGTATGTTCTACCTTCGTTTGTTCTTCCAAAGTGCAATACCTCACACTTTTCTCCATTAAACTCCATCTGCCATTTTTCAGCCCATTTTTCCAGCTGGTCCAAATCCCTCTGCAAGTTTTGAAAACCTTCCTCACTGTCCACTACACCTCCAATCTTTGTACCATCAGCAAATTTGCTGACCCAATTTACCACATTATTATCCAGCTCATTGATACAGATGACAAATAACAATGGACCCAGCACTGATCCCTGTGACACACCACTAGTCACAGGCCTCCACTCAGAGAAGCAATTCTCCACTGCTACTCTCTGACTTCTCCCATTGAGCCAATGTTTAATCCAATTTACTACCTCTCCATGTATACCTAGCAACTGAATCTTCCTAACTAACCTCCCATACGGGACCTTGTCAAAGGCCTTACTGAAGGCCATGTAGACAACATCCACTGCCTTCCCTTCGTCTCCTATTATATTATATTATATTATAATATTTTACGTATTATATCATCTCCTTGTAAATCTTCTGGCTCATCCAGAGCTCTGCCATACTGGTTCCCATAACCCTACCATATTAGCTTAAAACACTCCCAAGTGTAAAAGAGAGAGAGAGACAGAGAGAGACAGAGAGAGAAGGG